>NC_045174.1:17494061-17496561 GCF_900700415.2 Clupea harengus | reverse complement strand
ATTCTGTGCGTTCTGAGGTGCTGTCCGCTGCTGTTCAGCCAGGAGCTGGAGGGCATCATCATCATCCTCAGGAGCTGGAAGGCATCATCATCATCCTCAAGGGGTCGACACAAGGGTGGTGGTGGGGTGAGATGAGTAGGAGGAAGAGGAGGAGGAGGAGGAGGAGAGGGGGGGCCAGCTTGGGGACAATGACTAAAAGCGTGGAGGGGCTTGTGTGTGTGTGTGTGTGTGTGTGTGTGTGTGTGTGTGTGTGTGTGTGTGTGTGTGTTGGGGGGTGAGGGGTTGATGCCCTTGACAGTAGCCTGGACTAATGTGACAGGAGTTGGCAGAGGAGCCCTCTGCTCCTGCTGACACTGCCCTAGGAGGGAACGAACAGGACCTCTAGCCAATCATCAGGCTACAAATCCCCCTTTAACCCCGCCCCCACCCCCACCCCCGCACCCCTCACCACAAACTAGCCCCCTGAGAGAAGATGCATCACACTCCCAGGGTGAAAGGAGTGTGTGTGTGTGTGTGTGTGTGTGTGTGTGTGTGTGTGTGTGTGTGTGTGTGAATGATGGGATTGGGAGTGATCTAATAGTGATAATTTTAATTTGTTTTATGTAATGACACAATAGTTTGGTGAAAATAAAAAATAAAATCAGTGAGGATCCCACAGCGAACCCCTGGAGGGGGGGGGGGGGGGCTCAGTGTTTGGACAGAAAGCAAGCAGGAGCGAGGAGTAGAGACAGAAGTAGAATAGACAGAGAGGAGGAGGAGAGGAAGAGAGGGAGGGAGGGAGGGAGGGCTAGAGAGACAGAAGAGAGGCACAGAAAGACACGAGAAAAGAGGGGGAAGAGAGAGACTGAAAAAGAGACAGAGAGACAGATTGTGTGTATTTTTATGTTGTCGGAAGGCCGTGTCAACTCGTGGCGCGATCGCCATGTCCGTGTTACCACCAGAAAAAGAGAGGGCGAGAAAAAGAGAGAGCGAAGGAAAGAGAGGGAGCAAAAACTGAAATTAAGTATGGGCAGACGGAGGGAGGGGGCGTCAGCGTGTGGGTTGGGCGCGGGTGGGTTGGCACAGGGCGAACGAGCGGGCATGTAATGCAAAAGTAAACATCTGTCCCCACGCCTCAGCGTCAGCAGCCGCCATCACCACCGCCGCAGTCATCCTCACCGCTACACCGCTACACCGCTACTGCCCCTGTTCCTGCATACTTACTCTCTATATACAGTATTAATGATGGGAGTGTGTGTGTGTGTGTGTGTGTGTGTGTGTGTGTGTGTGTGTGTGTGTGTGTGTGTGTGTGTGTACAGCCACCGCACCCACTACCACTGTTCCTGCGTAGTTACTCTCTATGCAGTATTAATGATGGGAGTGTGTGTGTGTCTGTGTGTCTGTGTGTACAGCTACTACTGTTGGGACAGACTGATCTTAAAACCTCTGCTGGCAGTGGTGTGTGTTAAATGACTCAGGGCATGTCTGGATGCCCTTTAAGGCATTGGCTGTTTTGGCTGACCCTTGTGCGTTATTGTGATTTGAACTATTGATAACTGTGCATTATCACACACCCAGCCAACCCACCTCCTCTCCAACAACTCATGTTTAGATTTGGTTTGACTTCAGGGAGTCTCTATGGCCGATTGTAACTTTAGATTATTCACTTTAGCCTAGTTTGAATGTGTACCTTAATTAGTAACTTGCACCTGGCAAATACATTGTGATTTTCTGATCCACTGTGACCTCTCAAAAATTCTTAACAAGAGAAGTATTACTAAGTAGCTGTGTTTTCATAACGACTGGCTAGGATTAGTTTCAAACTAAAACAGCAGTGATGTAAGTCTCAAGGTCCCTGGCTAATCACCTGGGTTGGACACGCTGCAGCAGAACTGTTATATTATACAGCGGTGGATTGCCGTCAGAGGCGGTGCGTTCCATGGCAAAGGCGGGCAGTTGCTCTGGCCCTCGGCCACCAGGGGGCCTCAACGTACTTCCGAGTTTTTTTTTTTTTTTTTTAAGAATTAAAATAAATCACTTGTCATTGCAAACGATTGACAATTCATAATAATGCTGTAAAGTAAAATCATTATGAAGTTTTATGAAAGATTTTGGAAGATGTTTGACAGTAGCCTTCAAGTGTTGAAGGATATTGTAGGTTGAGGTT
Organism: Clupea harengus; assembly: GCF_900700415.2. Lineage (NCBI taxonomy): Eukaryota > Metazoa > Chordata > Actinopteri > Clupeiformes > Clupeidae > Clupea > Clupea harengus. Next base: position 17,494,415 of record NC_045174.1, on the reverse strand, counting down.
AATATTGCCAGATTTAAATGGATGACAATTAATACAGTTGAAAACATTCATTAGAAGTATAAAGAAGTAATCAAATGTCACAAGTTACATTGTTTCGATAAAGTAATCAAAAAGTTACACTACTATTACACTGCACTCAAAACCTCATAATTCAAATAATTTACAACTGCTTAGTTGTTAAAGTCATCTATTCACAATAAATGTCCGTTTCACATAACATGGCTCATTAAGTGTGTGTGTGTGTGTGTATGTGTGTGTCTGGGTGGGTGTGGGTTCGGAGGGGATTGGTGCTTTGGTGGGGTGGATTTTGGGGGTGGGGGGCCTTAAAATAGTTCTTTGCCCAGGGCCTCCAAT
>NC_045174.1:17449061-17484061 GCF_900700415.2 Clupea harengus | reverse complement strand
TCCTCCTTGTTGCTGCTTCAGTGGGAGGTGCTAAAAGCACAACGTCATGGTCAGGCCCTTGACTCCCCAGAACCACGCATTGTCACAGCACACATATTGGTGAAATGTATGCCTTATCTGTATGTAAAAAAAGTGGCTTACGATGGAAAACATCTGCTGCTGAGCATATGTAATGCAAATAGTCTTGAGTTTGTATCTCGAAAGTAAAGGTAATTTCTCCTTGTGTCAACCACTGCATTTAAAAAAAATAAAATGAACTGTTGAATGAAGTTAGTAATTTTGTAGAGAAAAAAAACATTTTACAACTGATGATATTGCACATCATATTGCAATCTGGTGTATTCCCTCTGTGGCTCTGATAAGTGTCATACAGCAATAAACTAATTCCATTTTTTTTTTTTTTGCCAAAAACTTTATTTTTCAAGATAACACACTCTTCCGGCAAAGGAAATCATCTATCTTTGTTCTTGCTCATTCTCTCACTTACTGTGGCAGTCATGTTACTCAGCGCTATGCGGTACATGAAGTTACTTTGTCAACTGCTGTAATTAAACTATCAGAGCTGGGACGAGTTCTTCAGGTGATACAGGTTGAGAAAGGGACTCACCTGCTGTCACCTTAGCTGGCCGATGTTCAGGTATGGATGTGTTGGAAGTGTGACAGTGACAGAATGAGTGTGCATGTGTGTGTGTGTGTACAAACTAGTGGCCCGCCCTATTTCCCAACCTATTTCATTTCTGGCCTCAAAACACACACACACGCACGCGCGCACACACGCACACACACACACACACACACACACACACACACACACACACACACACACACACACACACACACACACACACACACACACACACACACACACACACACAGGCACTTAACTTACTTGTCTTTTTCACCAATTCTACACAATATTATACATACTTAGAAAACTTTTATTATTATGTCAAAGCAAATCAAACATTTTGTAATGTCAAAGCAAAGCATCACATAACTTGTGTTACTATGTGTGTGAGTGTGTGTACACACACATGATGAGTGTATTTTGTGTGTGTTATTTTTCAAGAAGCAAAACCTGCAGTGAGAGACAGAAACTCATACTACTCATCACTGTGACTAATCACATCAGAAACAAACAATAACTGCGGAAATTGCTGCATCAGTCTGCCACCTAGTGGTAAATCCTTGTCATAACTCAGAAGAAATGTTGTGAAGTATGACTGGCTTTCTCCACATCACTGATGCAGTTCTACACACAGTTCAACTCAACCCAATGTGATTTATCTCATTATACAGGGAAAGGCAGACATAGATGAGGCAGACAAAAACACACTCTCTAGTTAATCAAAGCTACAGGACACAGAGGCCTGCTTATCAAGCTAGTGCTGGATATCCAACAAAGAAACCTGTCCAGTATCAAATTAGTTAAGTTTGGAAGTCATTGAAGAAAAGAAAAAAGGATATATATAATGTGTTGGTCTTCTGTAAACACCTCTTATATGTGCCATGACATGAATGCATGATCTAACATTTTCTTATATCAAGGAGGACATACACTTTATTATAGTAGTCTACCAGTCTCAGCACCATTTTCACATCTATCCTCTGGGGCCAATCACATTGCAATTCCAATTCCAAAATCAAAGATAATCTTGTGGCTCCAAACAATTATCTCTGAAAATAGTAATTTCGCTCCCGTATCTCTCTTTGAGATACATCTCAAGATCTGCAAGGGACATCGCCCTCACGTCATACCCGACATTCTTTATCTTTGTCCCGTCAACGGGAACAATTTCCTCCGTGCTGTTGGGATCGTTGCGGCCAATGGCAGCAAACGTGGGGAAAGTTTTCCTGAGGCTTTCCGGAAGGTTCTGGCTGTAGGACGGGCAGCAGTAAGCCGACCACAGATACTCGGGTATGGCCACTCGGTGTTCCTCCTTCAGCCAGCGGTCCACCCTGTAAGGAATGATGCCGGTGACAATGTGTGCGCGGCCCAAACAATACTGGTTCAGCGTCTTGTTTACGTGGCTCTCCAGAGCCGCCCACGGCCCGCCGTTGGACTCCTGAGTCTGGGGAACCACATTGGTCAGGGTGAACGTGGAGCGGCGGTCGATGCGGTCCTGGTGGTGCAGGCTGGGGTTGAGGTGGCCGCGGGTGTAGCCGGATTTGGTGTAGTCCTGCTGCACCGCCTGGCTCTCAACCACGTTCTGGTCCACTTTGTGAGGAGGTCTGGGGAAACGGACCATTGCACCATCGGCTTTGGAGTTGGCCAGCTGGGAGGGAAATGTTAGATGATTAAAAAAGGCAGTGGCTATTACATTCCGGATATTGGATACTGGATACTAAATATTACTGTTGCCGTTTTATCCTTTAGTTCTATTGAAACATATACTGATAAAAACAAGACTTTTGCTATTTTATTTTGACACCCTGGGTTGCCAGATAAGAATGCGAACACAACGTGCAACCGCCATGGATGTAAGCAAAACAAACTGGACTAACGGTTTGATTCTACCCAACCAAAATAGCCTTGGCATCCTTCTGAAAAGCTGCATGACCAGAGACATAGTCAAATGCAGGTGAATATTTCATTTGAAACATGGACACAGCTAAGAGCCCAGAAACCTTTTAAGATAGGGGCTGAGTTGGGTCATTTTCTCCTGAAAAGGTAGCCTAAGCATTGAGCTTCAACTAAAGTTAGCTTTAACTCATTTATAACGGCTAGAAGGGATGAACATTTTAAATAATTTCAACATTCCAGTTCTCACATTCATACTCTGTGGTCCATGTATTCCGCTATGTTTGTTTCCCATTTACAGAGCCAGGACCACGAGGAGCAATTCACGGAATTTGATATTTCTTTTTAAGTGTATGGAATTGTCGGACCATACCTTTAATGCTGTCTCTCAAAAATCGGTTCTTAATTATATGGGAACTAAACCTTACGCAACTTTGACCAGTGGAGAATGTTCAAAGGTCTCAAATTAGACCTTCTTCTAACCTTAACCTGTGGAAATAGTTTCAAACACCAGAAATGAAGACAACCGCGAAATGATTCACATGTTGAACAACGTATAGAGCAGACACACGACATTTAAAATATGAAGAAAAAAAACCATCTAGTCTTTAAAACATCTTGTGATTAGATGAAACTTACCTGTGATCACTCTTATTATCAACAGTAAAAAAAAAAACATTTATGGGTACAACAGTTAAAGAAATGCTGAATTCTCCAGCCTTCTGATTTTCTTGCATGTGACTATTTCTCACTCACAAAGCATAACCTGATCAAAATAATTTAGCATGACAAACAACAGTATGCACTTTTGAGGAAACAACAGGTCTCTGTATTGAGACTGAGTCAAGGATATTTTGATGTAGTAGTTGACATAATGTTTCTGTCCTAAGCCCAATCCCTTGACCTGACCTTCATCTCTCTACATATCTTGTGTGCACATTCTTAAAGCAGCATTAAGGAGTTTTTCCCTTGGAGCTCCCCCTTAAGGTTTGGAGGTATTTAACGTTTACTTCAGTGTCGTAAATACCCAGTTACGATAGATGCAGCCTCGCATACACTGTATTGATGACCAGACGAAGTCAGAAACCAACAAATTATGTCAACCGATAAGGTAAGAATATTCAAAGATTTTACATAAATATGACTGCATAGTTTTATTCATTGTGATATCGGAGATGAATGCTAACATAACTAAAAGAATGACAACATTTAGTTTAGATGAAATACCGATCGCCTTTTCAGCCTATACATTGTGTGATCGAATACAATATAGTTGACAACACCAAAACGCTACATATTCATAATTTACATTGGAACATGTAATTCATTACAAGCTAGCGAAGTTAGGTTTCCAAGGTTGTAAACTTCTAAAGCTTACCTTGCGTGTGATTGACTAAGACTAACGTGTGAAATCCTTGGCGTGTGAGACACTGATTTGCATGCTCGTCTGAGACGGTCGATCACTTTTGGCATCTACTAAAATAGGGTGACCAGACGTGCTCTCTTACCCGGACAGGTCCTCTTTCGAGACCTAAAAAATGCGTCCAGCAGGGATTCCAAAAACGTCCGGGATTTTGCCTTGTCGGATATCTGTGTTTATCTGGGTCTTTCACAAACTAGTTATTACGCCCTTACAAGGTTTGGAAAGGGTATTTCCCTTACGTTCTACCTTCTTGCGCGAGCTCTGACTGTAGAGAGAACTGTCAATGGTCGATAGCCTTGTCAGTGCTGGCAGATGTACGATAATTATCCTCTAAATACGATCATTCTGAGCCTTTGGTAAATGTCGTCGCGGGGGAGGGCTATACACTACCCCTCCCCCGCAACGAAGTGTCCTCTTTTTCACAAACTAAAATCTGGTCACCCTAACTAAAACTACAAATCTCCGTGAGACAGGGATGACACTGATAAGGCTACAGCCTATTCTTTCATTAATTACATAGGCAGGGATGTACATCACAATACATCAATTTTCGTTGTTTTATCGACATAGGACAGATCACAATAGCTAACGTCAAAGACAGTAGAAACAGTTTATTATAACACTGTATTAGCTAAATTCGAAAGGATAATTCATGCATGGCTAATGGTGTATGAGGTTTGGATGTCAACAAGTTTTTTTCTATGGTTTTATTGCAGGAATCGACGTCATTGTCAACGTCTGCCTCTTCTGAGGTAGAGACAGGTAGGGACCTTTACATTGGTGCACCTGCAGTAATTGCAGGGAGATGACAACAGACCAAGAAAGGCTCTGCTGCCGCCAGGCCCCTGAAAACTCCGTCAGCAGCATGGCACATATGCAGTTATATGTTCTTGACCCGGGCGTTTTACGGCTGGCATGGGCTGCATGGAACGATGTGTTTGCTGTTGATGACGAACAGGAACCAGGGGTGGAGCAGCGACAGTACAGACATGCGGCATACCGCCAATTTGTACTGTGGCAGCATGGCCGCTTGGGTGAAGGCAATAGGGTTATTATTCCGAGCTGCTGCGTTTGGAAGATAAGAACTGCATTTCCTGACCCCCTGGGTCAATATGTTGGCTTCAGGGTGCACCGTTTGGTGTAAATAGTTTTGTTATTTATGTTCAATGTCAAAACATGTACAGTTTGATGTTCATTGTTTTTTATTTACATATAAATGAAAAAATATTTCTTTTTACGACTCTTGAATTATTTGCAAATTATTTACATACACAGCTATGAAAGAATGGAATAGTTTAGAATTCACTTTGGGCACCACCCTCCCAGCGTGAAACCTGAGCCGTGACAAGTTCAAATGTGGATGGAGGCTGCGTTGCGGCAAGCAAACCCAAGCGCCTGGGATCATCAGGCCTTAGACCCTGTATTCTGGGAAGGCCCATTCCACTTCCCAGCCTCTCAGCAAGGATGGCCTTCTGCAGGTCTGGAATGTAATGGTAGCCTTTGCTCTCCTTCAACACATATACATTCCAGTGCTCGGACTTCTTGTTGAAGTACTGTCTGTACCTAGTAAAGTAATTGCACAATTCCACAACTGTTTAGGTAAGAACTAATTAATTATTTTTGGTAGTACACTACTGTTATAGCAAAGCTTACATTCGGTGTCCATCCTTGCCACGTGCAGGAATGCGGTGGTTGTGATAGTTGTAAACGATTGCTGCAAGCAATGTCTGGGTTTTGTAAACAGGGGGGCTGTAGGCAAACCGCTTTCCTGCATACATGAGTATGTGGTTTTAGAAATTCTCCAAATCTGAAGTTGTCCTGAAAAACACATACATAACCCGAAAGGCCCAGTCAGTGACACACTTCTCACCACTAGATGCTACTCCAGGAAAAGTATCAGATGAGGCTTCATTTCAATTTCAATTATAATGTGCTTAGCAGTCAGGCCTAAGCAGCTGATTTTGCACACAAAACAAACATGGAAAATCACCCAGAGTTATACAATTATTGTATTGGTAATGGTTCTACAAGACAGACAAAAAAAGTTCAGAAATATGATCATAAGTGCTTGTGTGTATGTGCAAATGTATGACAAATACTAGCATTTGCATAACTATAGGGGCATACCTGAAACTTTTTGTTGTTCTGGAGTTTCTTGTATGTCCTCACCTGGAGGATTGGGTGTTGCCACATCAAGCACGGCTTTATCCATGCTTATCTCCAGGAGTTGGTTGATGTTGGCAGTCATAGCTGGGGCACTGCAAAGCAGCAAGATATGTACATAGAATCAATTTGAAGATCAAAAAGGAACAACTGCATCATGTTCTCCTAAAACGTTGTCTTCTCCTGAAAGACCAAAATATTTGTGATTGCACCCTTCAACATAGCAGTAGTTCAACCTGAAATGCAACTAGAAACATACCGTAGATGAAGAAAAGGACTATAGTCTTCATCAGAGCTGTCCCAATCTTCTTCCAAGCCCTTCTGATTAGGATCCTCCCAGCAATCATCCATGTCAATACTGTAAATAAAAATGATTTACAAAACACACACCCACAACACCATAAACTTGAAGCACAAAAGAACACGAACTAAGATGGTTTCATGTGCAAGACTTACATGCTATTCCTCATATAATTCGCCTCCTCCTCATCCAGAGAGTCATGCTGCTGCTCTTCAGCAATGCTCAAGGAGTGCATGCTGTGAATATAAAACGAATCTAAATAAATATATTCATCAACAAAACAATGCATTACGGTCGCAGTTGTAAGACGAACTCACCTAGATTCTAGCACACCAATCGCTTCGGTTTCTTTGCCCAACGGTTGAACACCTTGCATAGCGAATTATTTGTCCCTGATTCAAAAGATAAATAAGTCAGTCACAACTTACAATGTCCTGCATGGCTGGTTTAGAAACGCAGTTCTAAGATACATACCCATCTCGGTCGGACTCTTCTGAAATACTAGATACAGGCGGCGGTGGTGGCTGTGCATGTGCCTTGCTGGGAGTAGACATTCCCTACCGCTTTTGATAGAAAGAACCAATTCAGTATGTTTGCCGCTACATCTTTATATATGTTTTCACAAATCACGGCATTCAAGTCAGGTAACACACAAGTAGCATACTAAGCTAACGAAACATGAACCACAGACCAACTGGCTGTAAGGGAATGCTAACAGACAAAGTCAACTATCGCTAAATTCCTTGGAAATATCTGGAATATCCTGAGACTAGTGGAGCTTGGGTGGCAAGTTAGCCAGATAGCGATCACAATAACATTACAAAGAAGTGTATACGACGTTATTACTAGCTACTCGATTATTACTAGCATCATTGTCCAAGCGTGTTATATAACAAGATGTCTGATATCGCTAACGAGATGTCTTGATAGCGGCTAAGCTAGGGTGACCAGACGTCCTATTTTACCCGGGCGGACAAGTCCTCTTTTACCTGGACAAAAAAGAGGACGTAAACCTAGCATCAATGTCCAAAAGTGTTATAATAGGGTGACCATATTTGAGTTTGTGAAAAAGAGGACACTTCGTCGCAGGGGAGAAGGCAGGGTATGCTAGTGTTTAGCATGCTGGACCCCGCACCCTCCCCCAGCGACGAAGTCCTCTTTTTTAGAAAACTAAAATCTGGTCACCCTGAAGCCTAGCAAAACCTATTGGAATGTGCTTTCCTCGAGTATGACAAACTAGCGAGTCAACAACTTTGATAACACAGTCAAACATCAAGCAAGAGACAGTACAAACTACTTACTAATCCAGCTGAAAGATGGCTAGCTGTGAATCAAACTTGTATCCGAATGTGTCTTTCAGCTCTCTCCAACGAGTAAAAGCTGTTCCGATTGTGACCCTAGTCCGATCTCTTGCTCTGTCGGCCTCTCTTTTTGTCTTCTTTGCTTCATCAGACATCGTCTTCTACTGTTTCTTTGGTGCGTTCTCCATGATGAATACTGATGAGACTTCGCTGGCTTCTCGTTTATACTGTAGCTGCGAGCGTGGATGGCACTATATGACATTGCGTAATCACTGCCAGAAAGCAGGTCGAAGTACATCCGCCCCCAGATCGGGCGGCCTCAGAATCCTACATAGCGGAGTTATTTCCCCACAGACCCCCGATGGCAATGGCGGAGGCGCAAATCGCCATATTAAAAGTCATTGTAGCGGCACAATTTTTTTCAAGCTGTTATTTTAAGGTACAATTGTTGCATACTGTTACTTTAATACTTCATTTTTTGTCTCTGACCTCTGTGGAAAAAGTCTTCTTGTTTCTTCATCATATTAGTGACGCATAAGTAAAGCCTATCACATCAGTAGTTTGTATGATGTGTACTATAATGATACATATTTCAGGGTGAGGCTTAGAAAGATAAGACCATCCTCCATGTGCTGAGCGCCTCCCTGACTTCCTATAGCATTAAGTGCAATACCATTTTATAATATATAATAATAATAATATTTTCAAGTGCTTCTATTATCTTCTCTGTGCAGAAACACACTACCAAATCTATTTTAAGATGTTGGTACTGTGTTGCAAAATAAAGCCTCATTTAGAAATCAATTTGGTTCCTTAGTATGAGTTATTTAGAGCTATCGGGCATTCAAACACCCTCAAACCTGAAACCGTTTCCTCCACGCTGGACCATACCGATGTTATCGTTATCCCCCCAAGCTTTTGATTAAGCAAGCATTCCATTGCGTTGCAGGTGTCTGACATAGTAACTAAAGTTGCACACTAGTGCTAGAGAACTGCTGTAACCCACGACTCGCAACTATTGCAGTGACCTACACCACTTCTGTTTAAAAAATAACTGACAAACTGACTCTGAGATGAAATAGGGAACAGATCCCGATGGAGTATCGTGAGGAAACATCACCCATAAAACGCATTAAAACTGTGCACCAATAGAATGAGAGAATACTCTCAACCTGTAAATGATAATGTCCAGCCAGTATTGAACTTTCACCTTGACTTTACCGCGGTCAATATACTATAGATTTATACTTAGTCATTTATTTCAAGAAAGGTCATGTTTAGCATGTTTCCTTGCAAAAGAATATATAATATGTAAACATTCGACTTACATTTTGTGACGCATTTGTCTCGAATTGTAACGGTGTTTCACAGTCTTAATTCAAATTGTTCAAAATCGTCCAAACAGACTTACCTGTGGTTCATACTTCCAGTAGCCCCTTGGCCTTTTACCCGCTGGAGTTGTGTACAAGTACGCAGAGAACCACGGCGACCGGCGCTCACGGCTGTACAGTGTGGCGAAGTGGTACTTGTTCTTGAAATTCTGGCATATGGGGGTACCCTCTATCCCACTGGGTGGACAATCCCGGTAGAAAGAGTTTACACAGGGCGAGAAATCCCCTACGTCTCCCTGAGAAAGAGGATAAAGTGCGCTGATGGCAAACAAATAAAGCGAGTATTTCATTGTGAGAATATGCCTGGTAAAAATGCACAGAGAAGATCACCAGCTGTAGAGAGGTATTCCTGTAGAGGTGTACTGAGGCTGTGTGTGTGTGGGAGATAGCGATAAATAGAGAAAGAGAGGGAAAGGGAAAGGGGAACTGTTTATGAAGTTACGGTAAGTGCACTCATCAGCATGACACAATTGACAGTAGGTTGATTGAATTTCTCGCTTTCTCCCCCCCCCCCCCTTTATCTCTCTCTCTCTCTCTCTCTCTCTCCGAATTACTTTAATCAAAGTAATTATATGATGTATAAATAACATATAATATAATTACATAATAATACATATTGTGCTGTACGTTGACGTTTACAATGTATTGAAATCCCACCGTCATCTGTTTAATTGAATCAACCCTGAACCCCCCCCCCACAAGCAGAATGGCGACTCAGCAGTTCAGAGGATCTGGGAAACATGTTGTGGGTGACGAGAAGTTTACCGTCTTTCGTGGAACTCTTCACATTATTCGAGAAGTGTTATTTTCTCCCCTCCCATCTCGTGCTATCATGTGCTTGCATTAATAACTCACGCTGCCTTGTCTGAGAGCATACAAGCTGTTTGGGGAGGGAGTACACAGGCACTTTACAAAACCATTCAACATTATATATATTATATAACTTTTCTAGTAAAATGATGCGACAGTATGAAATGTAAATCCTTATATAATATTACACTGTAAGAGTAGTTTTCACTCTTGCGTGTTGTTTTAGAGAGAGACCACCAATACGAAGCATTTGGTTGTAACAAGATACGTTTTACTGGCAAATAGTGACACAAATACAGCTTGACTTGACTTAACACAGAGTACCATCAAGGCCAGGCTGGAGAATGCATTCTGAAGACAGGTACAGAGAAACTGGACTTTTAAGTCTTTAACCCAATGAGGTCATTTTCTGGGCCTCTGGTGTCCGCCCCTCAGGATGGTACCAGGTGTAACGGAGTTGAAAAATCCGTTTAACAATATAATGTATATATAATGAGTTTCGCCATAATTCAGTTGTAAATAATGTTGGTGTTTTGGAGCCACCTCTGGAGCTGTGGTGTACTGCAGGTCGGCAGTTTATATGTGTGTACTGTTGCCGTTACTAGACAGAAAAAGTTTGCCTGTCAACGGTAGGTCCACTGTACAAAATGACCCTGATGATTTATAAACTTACAGATTGATGAATGCAATAAATGTCGACAACTTCGACATATTACATGTAGTTTATATGATTAGTATGTATTTTGTTGTTTGTAAATACGTTTTATCAATGGGCAGAGAGTTTTATCATATTTTGTATACCACGAGGTTCATCATGATACATACTGATTAGCTAGCTAGTTCGCTGGGAATTTCCCATTCTCCACGTACCGTAAGCTAGCTAACTGTACTGCCGTACTGAATGTATTTTGACATTTGATTTTATTGGTGCAGATGCTGTGTACCAATTGTGATATTTGCCTGAACAGGTATGTTGCTGTTACAATAGTGTTATATGTGTGAAATATGTGCATTGTTGTTTAAATAGTTTGTGCGCTGTTTTACTTGTGCGTGATTAATGTGTTGTTTAAATGAGACAGGAAAAAGTTTGCCTGTCAACGATGCTGTGTACCAATTGTGATATTTGCCTGAACAGGAATAAAAGAATCAGTTGCAGTATTCGTCAGTCCTAAGTTTGACCACCGTCACACTGGTGCCGTGACCTTGCGATTCAAGATCAGCTTGATGCAGATCGCCTGACCAAGGGTGCAGCGTGGTTTGGAGGAATTCCGTGTTGGAACGTCATTTGTGCTGGAGCTTGATTATGGTCAGGTACTCGGGACTGTCAAAGCATCACTGACAAGATAGGATTTTGGTTATTTTCACACTGTTTATATACACTGTATATGAAATCTGTTATTGAGTTTTATTTTATTTGTCTTTTATTTTCTATTTATATGTCCATTTCTTCTCTATTGTCTTGCCTAGAGGTAAAATGGCTAGCAAGTTTCCATGTGATGAGTCTGAGCTTAGTCACTTCTCTTTCGGGAGGGGTAGAGGTGTAATGGGGATAAATGTACAGCCCAGTAGGTCTGTTGGGAGGGATGTGGGTGCTTCGCCTGTGTTGACTGCTAGAGATAGGGACTTAAGATCGAGTCAGGATCTAGGTGAGTCACCTATGGGGCAGGGGCCGCAGGATGGGCCACACCACTCAACACCTAGTGGTGAAAATACGACATTACACCAGTTCAGTGATATGATTTACCAGCTGGGCTCTCAGATAGGTGAATCAATTGTAGCCTCACTCCTGTCTAGTGGTGCTATTGGTGGCGCTAACCACAGTAGTGCTAATTTACACAACGCAGAGTACCAGAACACTCATACTGGCAATATGAATACATTGAATGACAATTCACACGTTAGAGTCGTTGTGAAATCTGATAAGGAACCTGTTATATTCAGGGGGGATAAGACTGACAAATACACGGTGACTGAATGGGTTGAGTTGATGAAATCGTACCTCAACAAACAAAGCTATGGTGTCCAGTCACAGATAGAGGTGGTAATGGGGAGGCTGATGGGGAAAGCCAGGGATGTAGTTAAGATAGGCTTCGGGAGTGATCCCTTGCTTGAGACTTCTTGTACCCCAGATGTGATATATAACATACTGAAACAGTATTTCAGTGACACATCTTCATGCCTGCCCTTACAAGACTTTTACTCAACCCTGCCAAGTCAGAGAGAAAATCCAATTGAATACTGGATACGCCTCAATAAAGCTGCAGACTTAGCTGAGGAAGGCTTACAACGTCAGGGCAGACAAGCAGAGAACATGGGGGGTGAAATTGCGAAGATGTTTGTGAAGCACTGCCCAGATCCAGAGCTTGCGTCTGTGTTTAAGTACAAACAGATTCATGAGTGGACATCGAAGGAAATACAGCAGAGGATAGATGAATATCATCGAGAGCGTGCGTCTGCTGTGAAGGTGTGCACAACTCAGACCCGTGCGGCGGCACTGCTTTGTCAGGAAATGCATACAGAGCCTTACAGTGTAGGCAACATGGAGACATCCAGTGGCAACTCTCTGTCTTATCCAGCTCTCTCTCTGGGGGTTATGCCATCTCTCTCTCCTTCACCTGTCTTGTCCCAGGCCCAGCAGCAGCCCTTCTCTCCAGGTCACCAGGGCCAACAGCCTTATTCCTCTCCTCTGTCGCAGAACTGTCAGCAGACTCTCTCTTCTCTGCCGCAGTACCAGAGACAGCCTCCATCTTCCGTGCCACAGGGCCTGTTGCCTCCAAGTCAACAGCAAGGCAGTGATGCTACTCTTGGAGAGATGATGTCTATGCTCAGGGAGCTTCTGACTAAAGTGCAGGTTGGAGAGGGAAGGCCCACCTGGCGGCGTGGTGGTCGACAAGTCCGCACCCGGACCCACTTCAACCGTGAAACCAACTGTCAGGTCTGTAACGGAAGAGACCACACTACAGAGGTCCACTGCCGCTCTGACCGTCTTTGTTTTACCTGCTTCAAGCCTGGCCATTCAAGGCATTCATGTCCCAGCGGTGCATCAGGCCACGATGTTGGGCAGGGAAACTGAATGACCTGTACTTTAAGGGAGGCTGTACAGGTCCTGAAGAAAACTCCCACATACATGATGCTGTAGCGCTATATGATAATGTTAAGAATTTGGATAAGTCAGAGACTGTTATCATTCAAAACACACAGAAACTTAGGAGCAGTGACAGTTTATTTTACACTCCTGTTAAAATCGGAAAAGTGACTCTTGGCGCTATGTTAGATAGTGGTTCAATGGCTTGCTCTTTAAGTGCAGAAGCGCAGCAGAAGCTTAATGAAGCTGGTGTTGTCTCTCTTAGCAGTCAGGAGGTGACTAGTGTGGTTTTTGTTGGATGTGGTGGCATTCGTGTGAGGCCTAAATCAGTGGTGAATCTAGAGATGGAAGTCTATGGATGTAGTGTGTCAGTGCCTACCTTTGTTGTGGAGAATCAACGGGATGAATTAATCATTGGCTCCAATGTCATCAGATATATAGTCAGTAAGCTCAAGGGAGATCCGAGCTACTGGGAGGCTCTGTCGACATCAGGCTCCGGTAACCACGAACTTCAACAGTTCCTCTCTCTACTAGCTGGGCTGGAGCGCTGGTCTGATGATGTGGTCCCAGACAAAGTAGGCACAGTCAGATGCAACAGAGCTGTTACCCTGACAGCTGGCAGTGAGCACCTTGTGTGGGGGACCCTTCCTAAAAATGTGAAGATATCTCCTGGTAGTACCGTCATGACTGAACCGACCTCTTCTCACTCTGCACCAAGGGGCGTTATGGTTGCCAGAGTAGTGACGCCTCTCTGGGGTGACAGATGGGTTCCACTCAAGATCCTTAACCTCTCAGACAGCCCAGTCACATTGCGAAGGAACGCCAAGCTTGCAGATGTCTACACCTGTCTTGCGCTGGAGGATATGGAGGTTCCAGAGCTCAGGAGCTCTCTTCAGGCTACATCTGTTGAGCCTGCTAGCACATCAGCTCCACCAGATGTCGAGACCGTGCAGGAGAGACTGGTACGTGTCGGCCTAGGAGACCTGGACCTCGGATCTTGTGATGTGTCAGCAGACTGGCGGGGAAAGTTGACCGATCTTGTGCTTAAATATGAAGATGTCTTCTCTCGCCATAATCTGGACTGTGGTGAAGCCAAGGAGTTTGTGCATCGGATTCGTCTCACAGACGAGAGGCCATTCCGTCTGCCCTACCGACGTGTTCCACCTGCCGAATACCAGAAGCTCCGCCAGGTCCTCACTGAGATGGAAGAGAAAGAAATCAATAGGAAGTCAGCCAGTGAGTTTGCTTCACCTCTCGTCCTTGTATGGAAGAAAAATGGTGACTTGCGAGTGTGCACAGACTTCCGCTGGCTCAACAAACGGACACTGAAGGATGCCCATCCTTTGCCACACCAAGCTGATTGCTTAGCTGCCCTGGGTGGGAATGCGTTCTTCAGTACGATGGATCTGACATCTGGCTTCTATAATATGCCACTCCATGAAGATGACCGCAAGTATTCTGCATTCACAACGCCCATGGGCTTGTATGAGTACAACCGGCTTCCCCAGGGCCTGTGCAACAGTCCAGGCAGCTTCATGAGGATGATGACCTCCATATTCGGTGACCAGAATTTTCTCAGCCTCTTATGTTATCTTGATGATTTGTTGGTCTTTGCTCCGACTGAGGAGTTAGCTTTGGAACGGCTGGAGCTGGTTTTCAGTCGCCTTCGCCTGCACAACCTGAAATTAGCTCAGAAGAAGTGTTGGCTGCTCAGGAGGTCCATGAAGTTCCTTGGGCACATCATTGATGGATCTGGTGTGTCCACAGATGCCGCCAAGGTTGAGGCTGTCAGCAAAATGACCACAGCAGATCTAATGGAGCCTGATGGACTCACGCCGTCTCAGAAGCGTGTCAGATCATTTCTGGGGATGGTGAACTACTATCAACATTTTGTGCCTAATTACTCCGCCATGGCAAGGCCTCTCTTTGAACTCCTGGCTGGCCAGAAGCAGAAGCGCAAGGGAAGACCGCGCATTACACGCGCTCCCCAGTCACGGAGGTTGACGCCTGCTGACTGGACAGCCGACCACCAACAGGCATTTGAGGGTCTGAAGGCAGCTTTGGTGACCTCAGTTGTTTTGGCTCACCCAGACTTCACTCGTCCATTTGTGCTGTGCACTGATGCCTCCTTGGATGGATTGGGAGCGGTTCTCTCACAGGTTCAGGAGGGTGACACTGTGGCGCGGCCTGTAGCTTTCGCCAGTAAATCCCTTTCACGGGCTCAGAAGAAGTACCCCGCTCATCGCCTTGAATTCCTTGCATTGAAGTGGTCTGTGTGTGACAAGTTTAGTCACTGTGTGGACCGATAATAATCCCCTCACACACATCATGACGAAACCACGGCTGGATGCCTGTGAACAGCGGTGGGTAGCGAAGTTGGCTTCCTATGTATTCGACATCAAGTACATACCCGGCCCCAAGAACACTGTGGCGGATGCGCTTAGCCGGCGGCCGTTTGCGAAGCCAGTGGTTGGAAAGAGGTTGCTTCAAGACGCTTACAGTGAGCTCCTCGTAAAAGCAGTTCCCGTCTCTTCTGACTCTGTCCAGGAAGCTTTCCGACACTCGAACACCATTCGGGATGACCATAGCAGCAAGGGGGAGGAAGAGCTTTATGTGTCTCAATGTGTGAAGACCCAGTCCTTCTCCAAAGACGAAGTCTCTGCCATCCTGGAAACACACAGCCTGTGGGAGTCCGGTGCCAGGATGCGAGCTGTGAACGCTCTCCAGCATCTTCCGCAGCTAATTCCCCCTGATGACAATCCCTTATCCGTGTTCTCGGAGAATGAGTTACGTGAAGGGCAGTTGAGTGATCCCATTCTTTCCAGGGTGTTGTATTTTGTGGAACGTGACCGACGTCCGTCCAGGAGAGAGAAACCCAAGGAGCCTGTGATGGTCATCAGATACCTCAAACATTGGGAGAAACTGACAACTTCCAATGGGATCCTTTACAGAGTGTCCAAAGATCAGGTCTCTAAGAAGAAAAGATACCAGTTTGTGGTTCCTGACTCCCTCAAATCTGAGGTCCTCAAAGGCGTTCACGACAGCACCGGCCATCAGGGCCAATTTAGGAGCCTGAGCCTGGCTCGCCAAAGATTCTTCTGGCCTCACATTGACCGAGATGTCAAAGACTACGTCCGCAAATGTTCGAGGTGTGTCATAAGCAAGACCCCAGATCCTGAAGGAAGGGCACCTCTGGAGAGTATAAAGACTTCTGCACCTTTGGAGATTGTATGTATTGATTTCTGGACTGCAGAGGACTCTAACAACAAGTCTGTTGACGTGCTCGTAGTGACTGATCATTTCACCAGGCTTGCACAGGCCTTCCCCTGTCGAGATCAGTCTGCTAAACAGGTGGCAAAGCAACTTTGGGACAAGTATTTCTGTGTTTATGGATTTCCTGAGAGGATTCACTCAGACCAGGGTGCTTCGTTTGAGAGTCATCTAATAAGTGAATTGTTGAAGGTCGCGGGTGTGAGGAAGTCCAGGACGACACCATACCATCCAATGGGCAATGGCAGCGTAGAACGTTTCAACAGAACGCTGGGTAACATGATTCGAGCCCTCCCGCCTGATGCAAAGCACAATTGGCCTCGTCACCTCCAGACCCTGACATTCATGTATAACTGCACCGTGCATGAGACTACAGGCTACCCCCCTTTCTATCTCATGTATGGTAGAGTTCCACGTCTTCCAGTTGATGTCCTCTTCAAGAACATCTTGAAAGATCCAGAGATCAGTAGTTATGATAGCTATGTGGTGTCTCTCACAAAAGACCTTCAAGAGGCCATGGCTATTGCTCAGGGACATGTTGATAAAGAGGCAGGGTCGTCAAGCTGAACTCTATAACCGCCGTGTAAAAGGGAAATCAATCTCTGCAGGTGACCGGGTCCTGGTCTCGAACAAACGTGAGAGAGGGAAGCGTAAGACAGCGGACCGATGGGAGTCCACAGTGTACATTGTTGTGAGCATGAATGCCTCCTCTCATACATATCGGATTAGGAACCCAGTGACTGGTCAAGAGAGAGTTGTGCACCGTAACTTGCTGATGCTTGTTAACTTCTTGCCTGTGGATGTGGACAGTCTCTCAGATCAGACCTTTGTGTCCTCCTGCGAGAATGAGTCAAGCGATGTCAGTGACATGGATGGAATGTTGCCTGTTGTGGATGTGGAGAGTCTCTCAGATCAGACCTCTGTGTCCTCCTGCGAGAAGGAATCAAGTGATGTCACTGACATGGATGGAATGATGCCTGTTGTGGATGAGGAAGACGCCAGGACCAGAACTCACGAGTGGGTCAGCAATATGACAACTGTGGGTGTGGACAGCCAGGTGGGGGATGGTTCACTTAGGGATGTCTTGAGTACGAACAAAGAGTCTGAGCATGTGGGCAGTTTGCAAACCCAGTCACAGACAGAGAGTTCTGAACACAGTCACACAAATGGCCCAACGGCTGACACTCAGGGTACGCCCACACAGTCTTTGCATTCCAGCCACTCAGATGAGGTACACATTACAATACCACCTTCCATTCAGTCTGATTCAAGCAGTATTCACGAAGCCAGATCTCGTGCTGGACGTATACTTAGACCGGTTAAGCGTCTGTTGTATCAGATGTCTCAATGGGGTATTGTCAGGGATACCAGTCAGCTTGTTGACAAAGCCAATAATTCAATGTTTCAACTATTCCAGTGAAATAGGTATTCTTTTGTATATATATATGTATATATAGTTGGGTTTTAGTAAATTTCAGTGTATTCTTTGGGTAATTTAGATATTTTTGATTACTTCACCATGGATGTGTCTGAGTGTACCTGTAGGGACCTTTTTCTATGTATGGGATATGGTTTGTGTGGGGTGTAGACTGCATCCTACTTCCAGAAGCTGGTAGTGAGCAAGGTGCCGCTCTCTTTCCACTTCATCCTTTTGGGGATACTTTTCAAGTTGGAGTATTTGTGTAACCATGTCATGTTAAGTGCTTTATTGACCACTATTGTGAATGTAATGCCTTGTTCATCTAACGATTATGGGCGAAATTCAGAAGCGGTGGGTGTAACGGAGTTGAAAAATCCGTTTAACAATATAATGTATATATAATGAGTTTCGCCATAATTCAGTTGTAAATAATGTTGGTGTTTTGGAGCCACCTCTGGAGCTGTGGTGTACTGCAGGTCGGCAGTTTATATGTGTGTACTGTTGCCGTTACTAGACAGAAAAAGTTTGCCTGTCAACGGTAGGTCCACTGTACAAAATGACCCTGATGATTTATAAACTTACAGATTGATGAATGCAATAAATGTCGACAACTTCGACATATTACATGTAGTTTATATGATTAGTATGTATTTTGTTGTTTGTAAATACGTTTTATCAATGGGCAGAGAGTTTTATCATATTTTGTATACCACGAGGTTCATCATGATACATACTGATTAGCTAGCTAGTTCGCTGGGAATTTCCCATTCTCCACGTACCGTAAGCTAGCTAACTGTACTGCCGTACTGAATGTATTTTGACATTTGATTTTATTGGTGCAGATGCTGTGTACCAATTGTGATATTTGCCTGAACAGGTATGTTGCTGTTACAATAGTGTTATATGTGTGAAATATGTGCATTGTTGTTTAAATAGTTTGTGCGCTGTTTTACTTGTGCGTGATTAATGTGTTGTTTAAATGAGACAGGAAAAAGTTTGCCTGTCAACGATGCTGTGTACCAATTGTGATATTTGCCTGAACAGGAATAAAAGAATCAGTTGCAGTATTCGTCAGTCCTAAGTTTGACCACCGTCACACATGCATCTTAGTTCTCTGCAATAACACATCATTTCTGTGTGACAATCATGGCTTTGAGAGCGCCTCTACTCCCATCTGTCTTATCTGTCTGGAAACTCCAAACATTTCATCTTCCGCCCGAGCTTCAAACATACTAAGTAGCCACTGCCTTGACCTTGCTAAGCCGGATGGACTGTAGGCTCTCCTGTTTCTCAGGCTCTGCTCTCTGTATGTCTTTGTGTTTCACATTGTGTTCTTATGCATAGACTCTGATTTTCTATAAGGCCAAATTCATTGTTAATAAAAATAAGTTTTGTTAATAAATTCGTACTTAACTGAATTTATCTTACACAGACACAAACACAGTTTATATATATATAGTAGTACATCACTAATCCTTGGTAATATGAATATTCATATGGACAATTTTTGTTCAGTAGAGTGCTTGTCCTTATTTAACTAATGTGTTCACAGCCCTCCTACTTATGAGGCTGGTAAGGATAGACCTCATACTGTCACATAATTTTACTACAGAAGAGTTCTCCCCCTTGGTTGCATCTAATCTACTCTGAGTTCATTCTCATCACTAGAGATTAATGATGCCATGGAGAATCTTTGCTCTACAGTGAGCTCTTGTCTGGATAATGTGTGTCCTCTATCCACAAGACCTGTTCGTACGAATCCCTGTCACTCTTGTCTCACTGATAATATACGTAAAGGAACTTAGAGCTGCTGAGAGAAAATGTCATAAATCTAAAATGCCAATGATGTTGGTAACTAGCAGTCTCTTTTATCTGCCTTGTCTTCCTCAGTCAAAGCTACTAAAAAGGTATTCTACCAACAAAAAAGGCTGACACAGACAGTAGGAAACTATTTTCTACTTTCAAGAGTCCCCAGTTGTCCGCAGCGTGTGTAAGAGCAGTGATTGACACTCCGTCAAGCACTCCTCCTAGCTCTGATTGGTTGTTTTGATTCGGTTGTGTTGGATTTCTGCAAATGGCATTATGACCACTAGAGGGAGCCACAGGAGCGTGATTTCATCAGTCTCATGTGTTACTGTCAGTTTCAGCAAATATGACAAAAGTGTTATTGTAAGAGTTTCCTAGTGCAGTTTTAACCCATATGATGTGAACAATTATAGATTAAATATAGAATTATATATTGCCACCCTCTTTCCCTTTATGTCAAAGATTCTTGTAAAGGTTGTCTTCACGTTTCTGTTTCCCGTTTCAGAATAATTCGCTAGACCACAAGCAGTCTGGTTTTAAGAGAGGTCATTTAATGGAAACTGCTCTTTTATCTGTGACCGAAGCAAAAGTCTCTGGTTAGTCATCAGTTCTGTTTTTACTAGACGTGTCAACGGCCTTTGACACAGTGCACCATGACACCCCTCTCTGTATGCTATCTGAAGGGATAGCACACAGTTGGTTTGACTAGTACCTCAGTGGACGTTCCTTTGGTGTGCAGGGTACAAGTCTCAACATCTCACCACCTCTCCAGAAAGTTTTTCGTCATATTTCATCGAGGTCGTGTCTATATTATAACGGCGCATGGCATATGCTTGAAGGTAGTTTCAGTATAAGCCCTTGGGGTGAACATTTCTCATGCCACAGAAAATAAGCCTTTCTCTCTGTCTAGTGACTGGACATATAACAACAAGGCTTCTTGAATTGCTCTCACTTGCTGCAGTATGTCAGTGCACATCGGTGGCATGGCTCACAGAGTGCACATAGTGGTTATTTTTAAGTGCTGATAGTGTGAATAGTGTGTGTGTGTGTGTGTGTGTGTGTTTGTGTGAGAGAAAGAGAGAGAGAGTGATAGATTATACTTTTATTATTATGTCAAAGCAAGTCAAGCATTTGGTCATATCAAATCAAAGCATCACATTACTTGCTTTTGTTACACTGTTAATATGTGTGTGAGTGTGTGTACACACACGATAAGTGTGTTTTGTGTGTGTCATTTTTCAAGAAGGAAAACTCGTCAGTGAGGGACAGAAACTCATACTGACTTCATCACTGTGACTAATCACATCCGAAACAAACAATAACTGTGAGAATTGCTGTATCAGTCTGACACCTAGTGGTAAATTCTTGTCATAACTCCAAATGATCTTGTGACTTATGACTGATGAGTTTGTGGCTTTCACCACAGCACTGATGCACAATGAGACAAAGTGATCCAAAAATTTAACTATAACAAACACCTTTATCCAAAGAGCGTCTTGCATTGCCCAGGAATTGAAACTCAGGTGATTTACTTGTAGTTCAACAACACTAACCATTGTACCACTGATCACACATGCTAAATTTGCCACACTCAAAAGTGGTTTCTACAGTATTGTGATAGGCAAGCCAACAGATGAAAAAAATCTGGCCCCCCACTGACAAGACCGGACGCTCTTCGGCCCCCCGGTAATTTGAGTTTGAGACCCCTGCTCTAGTTAATCAAAGCTACAGGACACAGAGGCCTGCTTATCAAGCTAGTGCTAGATAGCCAACAAAGAAACCTGTCCACTTATCCAGTGTCAAATTGTGCAGAGGTAAGTTTGGAAGTCATTGAAGAAAAGAAAATAGGATATATATTATTTTTTTTGTCTCCTGTAAACACCTGTAATATGTGCCATGACATGAAATCATGATCTATTCAACATTGTCTTATATCAAGGAGCACATATTTATAGTAGCACATTTATAGTAGTACATTTTATTATAGTAGTCTACCTGATAATATTCAGCACCATTTTCACATCTATCATCTGGGGCCAATCACATTGCAATGACACCATTCCAATTCCAAAATCAAAGATAATCTTGTGACTCCAAACACTGATTTCTGAAAACAGTAATTTCTCTCCTGTATCTCTCTCTGAGGTACATCTCAAGATCTGCGAGGGACATCGCCCTCACGTCATAGCCGACATTCTCTTTCTTTGTCCTGTCAACGGGAACAATTTCCTCCGTGCTGTTGGGATCGTTGCGGCCAATGGCAGCAAACGTGGGGAACGTTTTCCTGAGGCTTTCCGGAAGGTTCTGGCTGTAGGACGGACAGCAGTAAGCCGACCACAGATACTCGGGTATGGCCACTCGGTGTTCATCCTTCAGCCAGCGGTCCACCCGGTAAGGAATGATGCCGGTGACAATGTGTGCGCGGCCAAAACAATACTGGTTCAGAGTCTTGTTGACGTGGTCCTCCAGATCCGCCCACGGCCCGCCGTTGGACTCCTGAGTCTGGGGCACCGCATTGGTCAGGGTGAACGTGGACCGGCGGTCGATGCGGTCCTGGTGGTGCAGACTGGGGTTGAGGTGGCCGCGGGTGTAGCTGGAGTTTGTGTAGTCCTGCTGCACCGCCTGGCTCTCAACCACGTTCTGGTCCACTTTGTGAGGAGGTATGGGGAAACGGACCATTGCACCATCGGCTTTGGAGTTGGCCAGCTGGGAGGGAAATGTTAGATAATTAAAAAAGTGGCTATTACATTCTGGATATTGGATACTAAATATTACTGTTGCCATTTCATCCTTTGGTCCTATTGAAACAGACATAGATCACATAACGCCGCTGGGATTTTATCAGTCCTGCAGGGCAATACTTCAGCACCAGTGAGGTGAAGCTTACAGTCCGAAGCCAACTCGTTGAAAATGTGTGGACTATACTTGTATATTTTCTAAGCACACTACAAGCACACCACCTCAAGCATCCGTTTGTCTTAGTTTGGCCCAGGGTTAACAGCAGCCCAAAAGCCCCGGGCCCTGTGGAAGCCCCTAGGAGACACGATCAAGCACATTTTGTGTCTCTGACCTCTGTGAAAAAGTATTCTTGTTTCTTCATCATATTAGTGACGTATAAGTAAAGCCTATCACATAAGTAGTTTGTATGATGTGTACTATAATGACACATATTTCAGGTCGAGGCTTAGTGAGATAAGACCATCCTCCATATGCTGAGCGCCTCCCTGGCTTCCTATTGCATTAAGGAACATGCAGTTCCATTTTCAAGTGCTTCTATTATCTTCTCACACTACCAAATCTATTTTAAGATGTTGGTACTGTGTTGCAAAATAAAGCCTCATTTAGAAATCAGTTTGGTTCCTTAGTATGAGTTATTTAGAGATATCGGGCATTCAAACACCCTCAAACATGAAACCGTTTCCTCCACGCTGGACCATACCCCCCCCCCCCCCCCACCCCACCCACACACACACACACACACACACACTTTTGATTAAGCATGCCATTGCTTTGCCGGTGCTAGAGAACTGCTGTAACCCACAAATCACAACTTTTGCAGTGACCTGCACCACTTCCTCTGTTTAAAAATCAACTGACAAACCGACTCTGAGATGAAATAGGGAACAGATACAGATGCAGAGTATCATGAGGAAACGTCACCCATAAAACGCATTAAAACTGTGTTCCAATAGAATCAGAGAATACTCTCAACCTGTAAATGATCATGTCCGGCCAGTATTGAGTTTTCACCTTGACTTTACCGCGGTCAATATACTACAGATTTATACTTAGTCATTTATTTCAAGAAAGGTCATGTTTTGCATGTTTCCTTGCAAAATAATATATAATATGTAAACATTCGACTTACATTTTGTGACGCATTTGTCTCTAATTGTAACGCTGTTTCACAGTCTTAATTCAAATAGTTCAAAATCGTCCAAACAGACTTACCTGTGGTTCATACTTCCAGTTTCCCTTTGGCCTTTTACCCGCTGGAGTTGTGTACAAGTACGCAGAGAACCACGGCGACCGGCGCTCACGGCTGTACAGTGTGGCGAAGTGATACCTGTTCTCGTAATTCTGACATATGGGGGTACCCTCAATCCCACTGGGTGGCCAATCCCGGTAGAAATAGTTTACACAGGGCGAGAAATCCCCTACGTCTCCATGAGAAATAGGGTAGAGTGCGCTGATAGCAAACAAATAAAGCGAGTATTTCATTGTGAGAATATTCCTGGTAAAAATGCACAGAGAAGATCACCAGCTGTAGAGAGGTATTCCTGTAGAGGTGTACTGAGGCTGTGTGCGTGAGAGAGAGAGAGCGATACATAGAGAAAGAGAGGGAAAGGGAAAGGGGAACTGTTCATGAAGTTACGGTAAGTGCACTCATCAGCATGACAGCTTTGTTTTATGTAAATGTTTTATGCGATCCCTTTACACAATATGCTACTACATTTAACGTTGACGTTTACAATGTATTGAAATCACACCGTCATCTATTTAATTGAATCAACCCTGAAACCGACACGGGGACAGACATGGACCGAATCCGCACTAATTCAATTCAATTCCATGTTATTTATATAGCGCCAAAACAATACAATTGTCTCAAGGCGCTTTACAGAGCCCAGGGCCTGGCCCCCCTAGTGCAAGCAGAACGGCGACTCAGCAGTTCAGAGGATCTGGGAAACATGTTGTGGGTGACGAGAAGTTTACCGTCTTTCGTGGAACTCTTCACATTATTCGAGAAGTGTTATTTTCTCCCCTCCCATCTCGTGCTATCATGTGCTTGCATTAATAACTCACGCTGCCTTGTCTGAGAGCATCCAAGCTGTTTGGGGAGGGAGTAAAAGCTGTTTGGTCTATGGCTGGACAGACGGGAAGGAAGTGGAGGGGGAGGAGTGTGGCTGCCAAGCTGATCTCCCCTCCCCACACAGCTTCCCTTCCCACACATACCCGAACTCCCTGGCCTGACTATAGTCCATATTCAAATGTTTCTTTACCCTTCGACCAACCTCTCCCAGTATTGCATAACAGCACCGTTCGGCTTTGGATAGGAACCTACTCAGTTTCTGTAGACTATACTCAGAGTCCTATTTTCTGCACCGAAAGCTGCAGAGTCAAGGTAATGTGAAGTATTATCTCTTCTTTCTAATGAGACTAAATGTAATGTTTGTATTTTTTATCTCATGTCAGATAGATGATAGCTGGTCTTCTTCACACAAAAGTCTGATGGAGCAGTGATCATCTTTGCATGTAAGACAGCAGTAAAACTGCTAATAAAGTATGTTTATGAGTAAGACATGTAAAGTAAAGCTTCAATGCAACAACAAGAAATGCATTACTTACGGCAAGCATGACACTGTGAATGTTTGGAGGATGTTGTTGCCATGATTTCAAGTTAGAGAACACAGGAAAAACAAAATCCGATCGCAGTCACTGTTCTTAGATCTGCAGTCAAGCACTTATGTATTATTGTGACTTATAGAGGATGCAAAGTTGTGCTGTTCTTGAAACAGTTACACAGGACCTTTTTAGGGGGAGGGTATGCCGTGAGGGTTTGGATGTGGGGGAGAACTCCCCAAGGTGTTATGGTGAACAGGAAGTGTGTTTTGTGTTAGGGGTCAGCCGGGTAACGTGTCCTCACATATAACTATCTCTTCACACGCACATGTGCACACGCGCACACACACAGTCACGCAACCACTCTCTCTCTCTCTTTCTTGCTCTCTCTTTCTCTCTCTCTCTTTCGCACACACACACACACACACACACACACACACACACACACACACTCGCACAAATATACCACAATGGAGGCAAACACATACACACACAGACACATATGTGTGTGTGTGTATATTTGCATACACAAACACACACACACCCATGCTAGGCACATTTTATGTGAGGTTTTCATCTTTGCTCGGTTATTCCCTACACTGGAAGGAATTCTAGGGGTGTATGCCTGAAATGTTTTTTGTTTTGTCCCTTTTGAGAAGATCAGCTTTAAGCATTCCACTTGGGTTAAGTCCCGGATGCCCTGCTTTGTGTGAATAGGGGATTACACAACTACCATGGTCTATGCACACAGTACTGCCTTATAAAAACAGAACTTTGGACAGACTCCTGGTTCTTATAAAAACGTTCACAAGTCGGTCAGTGAGAGGCTGTGATTTTAACCTTTTAAGCAGTTTAGTCTGATGATTAATTTGATTGGTTGATTGATTGATTGCTGAATTAATTAATGAATTGATTAATTGATTGGTTTGCTGTTTGCAGAGGGGCACCATGATAAGCCCAGGCAGACGGAGCTGTTTCCTGTTGTGCCTCTGGGGGATGCTCCTCTCCCCATCCTTTCTGTCTGGGGCGCGTGCCGGTAAAGTCCTGGTCTTCCCCGTAGACGGCAGCCACTGGGTCAACATGAAGCTCCTTATCCAGGGTCTCCACGAGCGCGGCCACCAGATCACAGTGGTGCGCACCGCCAGCAGCTGGTACATCAAGGACGTGTCCCCCCACTACAACTCCATCACCGTCACCCTGCCCCAGGCCATCAACATCGAGGACGAGGACTTCTTTGTGTCTTTCCTGAGCAGGATGCTGGAGATCCAGAAGGCCGGGGCCTCCGTTCTTGCCTACGCCTCTTTCTGGTGGGAGCTACTGAACGGACTATCGGATATCCACAGGCAGGCCAGCCAGCTGGCCGTGCAGATGTTTGAAAACCAGGCGCTGATGGACAGGCTAAAGGAGACGCAGTACGACCTAGTTCTGACGGACCCGGGCCTCCCTGCGGGGGTTCTGGTGGCCCACGAGCTTCAGCTGCCCACCGTGTTTAATGTGCGCTGGATCACCAGTGGGGAGGGGCACTTTGTGGTGGCCCCCTCCCCCATATCCTATGTCCCCACCTCGGGTTCGAACGTGTCCGACAAGATGACCTTCGCAGAGCGCTTGAAGAATGCGCTACACTTCCTCCTTAACATCTGCATCGACAGGTATGTGGTCAGCCCGCACTACGACCGCATTGTGGCCAAGTACTTTGGCCCAGATGTGAACTTCTACCACCTGCTGCAGGCCAGCGACCTCTGGCTGATGCGGGTGGACTTCGTCTTCGAGTACCCTCGCCCGACCATGCCGAACATCGTCTACATCGGCGGCTTCCAGTGCAAGCCTTCCGAGCCTCTGTCTGCGGACCTGGCGGCCTTCGTGGAGGGTTCCGGAGAGCACGGGGTCGTTCTGATGTCCCTGGGCACGCTGGTGAAAGGCCTGCCCATCGAAATCACCTCGGAGATCGCTGCCGCCTTCGCCCGCCTCCCGCAGAGGGTCATTTGGAGGCACCTAGGCGAGCGCCCCAACAACCTGGGCAACAACACCATGCTGGTGAAATGGATGCCCCAGAACGACCTCCTGGGACATCCCAAAGTCAGGGCCTTTGTTGCTCACGGTGGCACGAACGGCATCTACGAGGCCATATACCACGGTGTACCGATTGTCGGCGTTCCACTTCTGTTCGATCAGTATGAGAACGTGCTGAGGATGGAGGTGCGTGGCGCGGCCAAGGTCCTGGACGTCACGAAGATCGACAGCCAGAGCTTCTGGGAGGTGCTGCAGGAGGTGCTCCATGTGCCCTCGTATCGCGAGAACATGCAGCGCCTCTCCCGGCTCCACAGGGACCGGCCCATGCCACCCTTAGACAGCGCCATCTTCTGGACGGAGTTTGTGATGCGGCACAAAGGGGCGGCACACTTGCGCACCGAGTCGTACAAGATGCCCTGGTACTCGTACCACTCCCTGGACGTGATCGCGTTCCTGGCTGTGGTGTTGGCAGTGATTGTGGGTGTTGTGGTGGGCACACTTCGCTTCCTGTGTCTCAGACTGTGCAGAAGGAGCAAACCAAAGCTGGAATGAATGAATGGACACTAAAGATGAGTTTAATCAGTAAAAGGTGCAATCATGTAGGCTTTGTTGTCAAGCATTATAAAGTATTTACACTAATCATGTTTTTCTGAAGGAACAGTGGAAAAAATACGATGATTCGCAATATTCCTTTGAACTGTTGTTTTTTAAGGCCAGTGAACTGTAAAGAAATGCAATAAAATAACTCAAATTTTCTGAATTTATGCCTAAAGAAGGCCCTGATTGCTGTGAGTCTAGAAGCAGTTTTCGTAGGAAAGGATATTAGATAGTGTACCTTTAGGGACAGGGATCATTCATCCAGGTGGCAGCTTTACCTTACACTACAAAATGTTTATTTACATAAAAAAATGTTCATGGGTTCATAACTCAAACAACACTAAGGGATTCTTAAATATCCAAAGGGATTCTATACCTATTATTAACAAAGAATACTTGATATACCTTCAAAGAGTTCCAACTGAAGGGTTCTTGATTGCACCCTTGTTTTCTACAGTAAAGATTTTTGTTTCTAGAGTAGAGTGCACTCGTATGGTTCTTTCTGAGTGAACGCTCTTGGTTGGACCAACAGTAAGCTCTCTAGACAAACTAGTTTTGTTTATAGGAATCATTACCCCACTTAGGCTGCCTGGGTGTCCTTTTGTGTTTGATTGGAGCCTATTGTTGTTGTCAGTAAATAAGCTTCGGGTGTAACCTAGATATTCAGTTACCGGACAAATCTGGCTATTACAACGTCAGATATTGTATTTTGTTCATGTATTTCATATTTGATTATGCATATCCTTTTTTTTATTTCACATGTTGGACAGAAAATGGACACTTGCATTGCTGTTTTGTGAATTTTGATGATACAGTGTATCACCCAATCAGCGATACAATTGTGTTGTTTTGGTGCTATATAAATAAAATTTAGTTGAACTTAATTGAAATTATGATCACACACATTTCAAAATACAAACATTTATTTCAATGTTGGAATGTTGCAATGCTGGCAACTCTGTCATTCTCTGTGGAATAAAATAGTGCCTTGTTTGTCCTCATCACTCCAGACAACTCCATATACCTGACTCAGATCATTTATTACAGGTCTGTTAAATTACGTTCTGTACATTCTGATACTTTTCATTCCCCTTTACTCATATTTGATGAAAGACACTTTGAGTAGGCCACCATTTGAGATGACACTTCACTGCTTGACTTATTGGAGCTGAAGCAATTATCAAGACTAGACACAAGTAAAAGGCTTTGTCAGATTTACATGGAACCTAAGGGCTCCTTAACAGAAATGCGTGGGTGTACCTTCAACCATATTCTCAATGGCAATCTGTTCTGTTGTAATTAGCTTAGAATGATTGATTAAATAAATGCTGTATGCCTATGAAAGTTCAAATCCCACTGTGGTTAGAAATAGCAAAGGACTTCAATCAGCATCACAGAATTAGAATGTCTAGTTCTATGACTGGTAAAATACTCAAGGTTCTATTGTTGGCCTGACAACCAGCAGAGTACTGTTCCTTTTCAATTTTAAAGTAAATCTGTTGTTACGGAGAACAGCCTTTGTGGAACCTGCAGGGTTCTGGTGTCAGGTTCCACTGTTGCCATAGGAACCTACAGGGCCTTCTCACATATCCATCTGAAGTGGGCGTGGCAGGGTGCGTCCATCCAGCAGCTGAGCTCAGTCTCCACCGTGTCAATGTGCCCACAGTCCTCTCCCTGCTCGTCTGACACCCGCCAATCATCCGGCTCACTGCTGCCATCAGCCCGCTGAACCCAGTACCTGTGGACAGTTTAATTTTATCCCAAAGCAAATCATCAATAGTCAATTCACTGACTTTAGTTATTTTCAACTACAGTACATTTTTAAAATGCAGAAATGATTAAAAAAAATACCAAAAAAATACTTAAAATGTCGCACTGTTAAAATGTTAAATAATTAAAACTCCAGAAGTACAAATGTCCAATTCACACTAACATTTTCTCCACAGCAATGTGAAGTGTATCATAGGTCTTACTGAACATTGTCTCTGACCAGACTGCCATCCACCCATCTCCACTCCCCCTCTGTCTCTGCGTCTGTCATCCCAACCCAGGCTCTCTCCTCTGGGTGTAGCCTCCAGCTCATTCCAAAGACAAATCTCTGAAAAGGAGGAGGGAGGGAAGTCAATTACAGTCAATTATAGACAGTGTTTACTCATAGTCAATGCAAACAAATATAGCATCATTGTCATATTTAGCATTTCCAACTTTATGTTATTTATGTTTTATCAATTTCAAATTTGTGTTCAATATCTGGCAACAATGTGTATTATGTAAATAGCCATTGTTAAAATGTAAATGCACCTTTAAGTGCAGTGTAACACATAACAAGTTGTAAACAAGAGCACTCAGCAAACAGAGTAGTTCAAACCCTAAGCCTATGAGAATACAAAGTTCGATCTGCTTTTACTCTCTGTAAATCAGTGCTTCTAATGGCTTCATTACACTGTAACAAGGCCGTTGTGATAACAACTGGGACCTAAAATCATTTTAATTGTCCTTTGGCTGCAGTACATTGAGGCTGCTGGCCATTACAACCCCAACCCTAACCCCTCTTATACCTGCTCTTCACGGCTGTTGATGACTAGCAGATCAGCCCCCTGTGACAGACACTGGGTCCTGCCATGGGCCCAACTGTTGGAGTCCCTGGAGAAGAAGTAGCACTTGGACCTGAAGTGGTTCCATCCATCTTCACATGACCTACATCGCCGCTCTACAGGCCAGAGAAGGAACATGTTGAGGAGCAGAATCATGTTTTGAGTAATTTACAATTGCTGATTTAAGTGGCTTACACTAAACCATGCATATCAAATGGGAATCGTAGATGGTCCTACTAAGGTTACAGGAAGTGTTAATACAGTTTTTAGCGATTGCTTACACACTTTTGTTCCTGCTGATGTCACGTTTTCAAAACAATTAGCACAGACTGGAACAGAAGCACACTGAAGCAAATTAATGTCAATAATTAATCAGTAATTACACAATGGACAACTAAATATAAAATGCAGATATCAATATGAACAAGTTCAACCTTAATTTGTGCTATATGCCTGTGCCATGTGTTGATACTTCACATATAGTATGTGTCCAAAAAAGGCAAGCAATATATCACAGCATGAATTGTATCCCCCCCCCCCCCCCCCCCCGCCCCAAGATGATTTAACTGGAGATAACCTCCTCTGCTGCATTTGCACTTTTTATACTTTTTTAAGATGCCCTGTTGAAATGCTGTTCTAAAAGACAACGCTTTCCTCATTTATTCTACTGTTCGTATGTGCAGGTCTTTCCGTGCCCATGAACTGTCATTGACATGTACAGACCTACAGCAAGCACATAGACAAGATACATTCGGACATTCAACATGGCACAGCTAATGAACTGCCTTCTTTCTTCTCCAAGAATCAATACAGTACCCTTATTACACACACACACACACACACACACACACACACACACACACACACACACATGCATTTGGCCACTTTGATTCATCCTTACAAATAGCAACCCAGAGGTGACATCTTTTATCGATGAATAACTGATTGCTGACTGGAGACTTGTGCTAAGGAGTTTCACATAGGTACATTAAAGGAATTTCTGACAGCTGTGTATGGATGTTTTCCTTTTGTTCAACACAGTTACCCCAATAGAGTTATGAGTCTTTCTATGAAATCTGTGTTAACTGTTTTGAAATGTCAGAAATGTGTCAGAAATGTGTGAAACCAATACAAAAAAAGTGATAACAGATTTGCAAGGGAAGACTGCTGCTGTGCTAAGAAGGTGATGTGTAGGTGAGGATCAAATGGACCCCAGTTTCATTAAGCGTGTTTTAGCAATCGGGAAAAACTGTGAATACGACTGTTGGTTGAAGAAGAAGGCTTACCCTGAGTAGTCTGGTTAACCACGGGACAATAGAAGTCCAGAGATGTGAGTTCCCCTTGGAGGTGTTGGCTGCTGTTTCTCAACTCTGCAACCTCTCTTCTGAAGTTCTGAGCGTTCTCTTGAGCTCCTGTGAGGTTCCGCATCACTCTCTCACACTCCTTGTTCTGTGAGCGTACACGTTCCGCCGCCACCCTCAGTTCAAGGTTCTCACTGTTTCGGAGAGCGCTCTGTTCCAGGAGTTCTTGGCTTTGCGCCCAGAGTAGCGTGTTGTTCTCGGCGCTCTCTCTTAACTCCCTGCTCAAATTGGTGTTTAAGGAAAACAGTGCCTGTCTTCTCTCCAGCTCTCGTAGGTGTAAGTCTGTCAGGTTGTCATTCTGTCTACGTAGAACACCAATGGCGGCAGACATATTGTCTCTCTCCTCTGCAAACACTCCATTGAGTATAATTAGCTGGCCATTGTCTTCACTAAGCTGCTGGTTGGTTTCGGTTAGATTATATACTATCTCCTCATGGCGGGAAGCCCCCAGGGAGAGGTTGTAGTTGATGGAAATGAGCTGGGTGTTGTTGCTAGCGAGCTCGTCACACTGGACCTCCAGATGCTGGTTGAGTTCTGTCAAGTTCCTAACGGATCTCTGCAGTCCTGACTGGGCCTCGGAGATGCCGAGGAGCTGATCTGTGAGGTTCCTGCAGCGGAGGATCTTCTTGGAAACCTCTGGGTTGAGATCGCACCTCAGTGCTTTGCCATCTGGAGCAAAAAAACATGCCAAGAATGATCAGAGAGCACACTGGAAGTGCTGACATTATTTGTTTGTGTGTACAGTATCTGTGTAGTTTAGAGACACATTTGTGAAACTACAAATACCAGAGTTAAAAGGGTACACAGTGCTCAGTATCAGACGCATATGTCTACAGAGAGAGAGAGGGAAGAGGAGTTTTTGAAGTCTTTGAAAAGGAGTAAATACTCACACAGGATGGCAAGAACCACGGAGGACAGCAGGCTGACACAGCACAGGGTCCCCAGGAACACCACAGCCCCGAAGGGCCCCCTCACCTGGGGACCCTGTGCCTCCTCACCTGGCCTCCTCACCGGGGGATTATCTAACGGAGATAACGAGACTTCAGGGGCACTGCAGCAAGTTCAGTAAGCAAAAAGGGAATGAATGAATGAATAATGAATGAATGAATGAATGAATGAATGAATGAATGCATAATGAAACTTCAGATAATAACATTTATAGAGTATGTTGGAATACAAAACAAAGAATGAATCAGCTTTAACTTTTTTGTGTCACATAATGAATAATCTGTACCTGACTGTTCTGTCTTGGTCAGACTCACGGGGCGGATGTTCACAGACTGGGCACTCTGAAGCCATGAGATCAGATGTTGAAGAACCATTCTCTACAGTTCTATGAAAAAAATATATACGCAATTAACACATTTCAATAAACATATTTACACATGGCCACATTCAGAGATGAGGTGTTAAATACCTAAATTAAAAATAAAACAATACATTCAAATGTCTTAAAGCTGCTTATGCTTAAAAGTGTTACCCAAATTATACATACACATATATGTATATATATATATATATGTGTATGTATAATTTGGGTAACACTTTTAAGCATAAGCAGCTTTAAGACATTTGAATGTATTGTTTTATTTTTAATTTAGGTATATATATGTATGTATATATATACATTGAGACTTATTTGCCTTCTTGAATTATGCATACACACACATATATATATATATATATATATATATATACATTGGGACTCATTTGCCTTCTTGAATTATATATACAGTATACAAAATATATATATATATATGTATACAATGCAAGAAGGCAAATAAGTCTCAATGTATATATATATATATATGTGTGTGTGTGTATGTATATATATATATATATATTAGATATATAGATTTACTGAAATATATAGTTCACAAAAGAAAAAGGATGAAGAGCGGGAAAAATTTAGAGAGAGAGAGGGAGTGAGAGAGAGACTAAGTATTTAGCCTCTGTTGTTTGAAGGGCACTTTTGCTGTTGTCGCGTTATGACTGGAAGTTACAGTGCGGGCTTGACGGTGTGTGTGAAAGGGATGTTGTGGTCTGTAACACAATGACTCGTTTCTAATCAGCTCTGATCAATTTCACAGAGACACCTCATGCAGACTGACGTGTCACGGGGAAAAAAAGATTAGATCACCTGTAGTTTTAACTGTAAAGGGAGGAATTCGCCCTCCACTCTTGCCGTTGGCCCTGCTCATACCCACACACTCGAAATGACTGAAGTGATACTTCATACAGGTATACTGACATACTGACATACTAATATGTTTGTCTGCCCTGCCTGCATCCGGTGCAATGGATCACAATGCCAGAGTGCATTTGTTAGGATACAAACACCACATTAAACAGTCCCTTCGTTTCTTCTGAAAGTCAACATGAGGTATACAACTGCCATAAAAGGCTGTGGTACATTAGGACATACCTTTATGAGAAAGAAAATATAAATAAATACGTATATATCAAATATGAAACACAAGACTGTTACCGATACACACAGAAATATCTATTTGAACTGTAGTGTAAGTTTGGATAAAATGAAATCATCTAAATTAATTAGTTTACAATTACATTTTCTGATTAATCAGACAAATTAATCAGAATCAGAATGAATGCATGTATGTATGTTCTCTCATACAAATAATTAAGCTCCGGTCCTGGTGGCTCTCACAGTAAGGACAAAAGATATTATTGACTATGTAATTAATTATTAAGATTATGAAGCCTAAATATAACACACAGACTACATGCATATAACATACAGATCATACATTGGTAAATGTACATACCTCAAAATGTATAATTGTTGATAGTTTTCTCTTCCACTGTAATTTCTCTCAACCCTCACTGAGTGAGCTTGATCAGACCAGAACAACCTGAGGACTAACTAGGAAATGAAGCTTATTACTGAGGAACCTGACTTCTGGGCCCAGAGTTACCGCCCCACTTCACACACACACACACACACACACACACACACACACACAGACGCATACAGTGTGAAATGTCACTATGTGATGGAAATGACACCCTCATCGCCTCTGTAACATCTCGAGTCCATATGCTCTGTCCCTTGTCTATCGCCCCTCTCAGCATGGGCTGTGGTGGGCGGAGGGGATTAACACAACCACACCACTCTCTCCAGGGTCTGTATTTATGATTTTTTCACCCAGCAGGCCTAGGCTATTCACTTTGCATACTTTCAGCTTCAGACTTTGTTCTATATACATTTCTGTATTCTATATTCCCTCTCACTGTCTTCTGTCCTCTCTATTTCCAGATTATTTTCTCCTTTCCATCTTTCCTCACTGAGACAAAGTATATCTTTTTTTTTTTCTGTAAACATTGTTTCTCATTCTCAATTCTCATAACATTACACAAGCATCACATGTACATCACTGTTTTTTCTAATTGGGGTATACTGTATATTATCTGGTGCTTTACTGAATATATATATATATAAATTATAGATTAGCTATGTATTTTTAATCACTTATTTTTATTTGTACTTCTCCAGTGTCCTCATGAATCACTGACCAACCACTGCGTGGCGCTGTTCTCCAGAAAACGAAACCACAACACTCACCGGAACTCACAGGGCTGT
>NC_045174.1:17443696-17448561 GCF_900700415.2 Clupea harengus | reverse complement strand
GTGAGCTTGATCAGACCAGAACAACCTGAGGACTAACTAGGAAATGAAGCTTATTTACTGAGGAACCTGACTTCTGGGCCCAGAGTTACCGCCCCACTTCACACACACACACACACACACACACACCACACACACACAGACGCATACAGTGTGGAATGGTCACTATGTGATGGAAGTGACACCCTCATCGCCTCTGTAACACCTCGAGTCATTATGCTCTGTCCCTCGTCTATCGCCCCTCTCAGCATGGGCTGTGGTGGGCGGAGGGGATTAACACAACCACACCACTCTCTCCAGGGTCTGTATGATTATGATTTTTTCACCCAGCAGGCCTAGCTATTCACTTTGCATACTTTACAGCTTCAGACTTTTGTGTCTATATACATTTCTGTATTTATAGTTCCCTCTCACTGTCTTCTGTCCTCTCTATTTCCAGATTATTTTCTCCTTTCCATCTTTCCTCACTGAGACAAAGTATATCTTTTTTTTCTTCTGTAAACATTGTTTCTCATTCTCAATTCTCATGACATTACACAAGCATCACATGTACATCACTGTTTTTTCTAATTGGGGTATACTGTATATGATCTGGTGTTTTACTGAATATATATATATATATATATATATATAAATTATAGATTAGCTATGTATTTTTAATCACTTCTTTTTATTTGTACTTCTCCAGTGTCCTCATGAATCACTGACCAACCACTGCGTGGCGCTGTTCTCCAGAAAACGAAACCACAACACTCACCGGAACTCACAGGGCTGTTGTATCCACGAAGTGCCGTTCGGAATTCTTCTCTTGTCGAAAGCGATAAGTTTGCTTATTGTCCTACGGAATGTGTTTCCCTTCAAAAACACCACTTAACTATCGTTTCATTTCCTGATATTCTGATAGCATTGTGTGAAAGCATTAGGCTCAGGAGGGGGGTGAGCGCATTTCGGGGAGTTGAGAGTGTGAAGTGTTGCCTGACCCAAGTATACACCACTCAGTATAATTTGCATTGAAGGGGAAAGCCTGCTTGCTTGACTCTATTGTGTTGCGCGAAAGTAATGTTTATCTATGGCTGTTTTCTTTGCACACTTTAAGAGAGATAGAGAGAGAGTGTGTGTATGTGTGTGCGTGCCTGCGAGCTAGAAATAGGTTACTTTGTCCCTCTTTCAGAATTGATTTGTCATTTATTTGTCGTGAAAGCAAACGGAAACAACAGTTTAGACTGCAGCAGGAGATAATGGTCCCATTACAAATAGTTCTGTACATACTTTCAAATGCTACAACCCACCCAAACACAGATTACCACAATGGGAGTGTCCAACGAGGCGAATGCAGGTTTTTGGAAGGTGGAGATGTATTAAAACAGCAACAAGCCAAGGTTTCATTATAAGGGAAGGATCGGCATTGTTCAACATTCAGATCACATTCAAAGGGATTACATTCACACACACACACACACACATGCACACATGCACACACACACACGCACACAGACACAAACACAATGGCCTGAGATGGATGAGGATGACAAGAACTAATATTTCCTTCACATCTGATTATATATATTTGTAGTGTCTTTAAATATCATATACGTACACATAACCAACCTGTATCCTTCTAACCTACACACACCCAACATACCCACCCACATTTATAGTGTATTTAAATATCATATACATGTTATAACCAACCCGTGTCTTACCTAACCTATCTATAACTACATTTATAGTGTCTTTAAATATCATATACATAGACTAACCAACCTGTGTCTTACCTAACCAACCTGTGTCTTACCTAATCTATCCATACCTATCCTAACCATTTCATGATAACCCAGCAGCACATCAGGACGCTACTCTCTGCCGCTGTTCTTCCAGACCGCCATGATGACGAAGGCGGGGAGGAGGCTGACAGGGAGGAGTGTGAGTGCGAGCGCCAGCCCTGGCGGGGCATCCCACAGAACCTCCTCCTCCTCTGGGCACGAGGAGAAGTAGCTCTCGTGCGTGGCCATGAAGTACGCATGCGTCTGCTGGTTGGGGTAGTAACAGGAGAGCTGGCCTGCCACATACTCCATGCATATGCTCAGTACGTTGTAGGGCCTGGAGGGAAACCAGCAGAAGATGGTTGTAAAAGTTATAGTGTTCAGCTTCAGCCTCATTCACATTGCTCTGTCCTACAGGAAGCAGCAGCACACAACAATATTTACATTCATTTGGCATAATTATCCAAAGCGACTTACAGTAGAGGGAACATATACATTTTCAATGTATTCTGAGTGTGTGTGTGTGTGTGTGTGTGTGTGTGTGTGTGTGTGTGTGTGTGTGTGTGTGTGTGTGTTGTTACAACTTTACTCGAGCAGTTGGATGCCTGTCCTCAATTTCAGCTTTGTGTGCTTCAATATTCATTCCTATGTAATCCTGCAGTTTGCAAATCATTGTTTGTTTCTTTGTTTGTTTGCCTGTCTGTTTGTTTTTAATGCATACAGTATGCTATATAGCATATAGCATTCCTGCATGGGGCGCTGTTGGCTCTGGGGGGCAGGTCCTCCCCAGAGTGCACAGTGCTCAGGTGGGCTTTCTCCCGGGCCTTTCTGTGTGGAGTTTGCATGTTCTCCCCGTGTTCACAAGTGGTTTCCTCCACTAAGGACCCCAACAGAAAAAACATGCAAAATAACAGAACACATGTCCATCCCTGACCAAAAGATGGACAGTTCACTTCACTTGGTCCCCGGGCGCTACAAGCTGCCCACTGCTCCTGGGGGGTCCTTGAGGAAGGACGGTCCAGGATGGGAAAAAGCAGAAAATAAATTCACCACGAGCTCAGGCCTACCTGCGTGTGTTTGTGTGTGTGTGTGTCCTGTGTCGCCTCCATATATGCACGTGTGTGTTCCAGTGTGTCCTGTGTGCCATTAAAAACCTGACAAAGGTCTTAATTATTATATCAATGTGGACAATGCTCCTGTAATCCAGGCATACTGAACTGCCTGAGCAGCCTGGCCTGATGGCAGTCACGTTGGTGATCACTTTATGTGGCGGAGTTCGACAAAGAGTATCATTTCAGCTATGTATTGCGTCTGAACAGCCAACTCACTTTAGAGGCCATACCCAGGCTCCTAATAGGTAAGGAGTAAACACAAACAAGGCTCTGCACTCGTGCCTTTGACCTTTGGCCACTCACTTAATAACCTCCTCCCAGTCGCACCATCTCTGCTTGGGGATAGCAGACATCTGGACGTGAAACTGAGCTCCACAAAACTCGTCACTGTAGAACTCCAGCTCGGAGGTGTTGCAGTGCCAGTGGACGTGGTACTCCTCCTGGTCCTGAAAGGCCTCTGGTGAATAAAGACAGGTTGAAGAGACAGTGACAAGCTTACATGCAGTACCTCACACATGGCTGCATAATGGCATATACATATGGGTAGTTATTTAAAATTATAAAACAATTGGGTTCTATCGAATTCTTTAGCTGTTTCTGATTGGACGAGAGACGTTCCATGAGTTGGAATACCCCAGGACATCCCAACTCGGACTTTTCACAGCTAATAATAACTTGTGGATAGCGCGTTGATACAATTAAGCGATAACCGTTAATTCAAAGTTCTTATAATTCCAAAAGACGTTGACAATGGAACTATATTTTTGTTGCGGAGAAACAATGGTGAAATAAAAAATGTTTTAATCAATAACTTCGTGTTTAAATATTAATTGGTTGACTATAAAATTGTTTTATAAAAGCAATATAGTACTCGTGCGAGTGGGGTAGGTAAGGTATATTCCCACGGGTGTTGTTGCCTGCGCCACTCGGCCTCCGGGCTCGTGGCTATGGCCGAACACCACCCGTGGGAATATCCCTTATCTACCCCACTCGCACGAGTACTATATTGCTTAAATGATAAATGAAAGTCAGGTTTTTCTGGTATTTGAGGGGAAACAGGTCAGTGATAGGGTAATGGTTTGTGTTACCGTTGTCCTCATAGGTCACATTTCCTTCCAAAGTGTCGTCTGAAAAAAATTAAATAAAATGTTAAATTACTAGCTTTTTTTTCTCCACCAAAATGTTAAATGCATAATTATGACAGACATAAGCGGATTAATCACATTATACAGTTCATAAAATTGTTGTGTTTTTTTCACTGCCAACTGTGTGAAAGATTTTGTATTGGTATTGGAGCTTTTAGACTTACTGAACAGTAGAGTCTTATTGATGTTAGGAACCATGTTGCTGTTATGACTGTGTGGCAGGGCATGGGGAGTCTCTGAAAGAGAGAGAGTTTATTGTTGTCAAGTGAGAAGGCCTGAAAGAATGCTGGACACATGTTCACATTGCTATGGATTCATTGGTGCCTCAATGATTCTTTTTGCTGCCATCAAAACCATTTGATTAGTTGATTAGGCTGCTTACTCAAACTGAACTTCATAATTGTGACGCCACTGAAAGGTATTATGTCATTTTTTTTGTCTTATTAAATTAGTGAGATGACTAACTAACTGCCACCAGACTTGTCATGCAAACACCAATAACGGCACAATTGGCACCGTTAAAGGATAGCTAGCTAACATGTATTTTTCTGCAACGTCACGTAGTAAACCCTTTTCCTACATCTTCACAGAGTTTGGGACCTGGAGCGCAAAACTACATAGTGTATAGCCTGGGCACCCTCAACACGAGAATCATCAGCATGAGCCTGGACGTCATCATCAACATGAGCTTGGGCGTCATCATCAACATGAGCCTGGGCGTCATCATCAACATGAGCCTGGGCGTCATCATCAACATGAGCCTGGGCGTCATCATCAACATGAGCCTGGGCGTCATCATCAACATGAGCCTGGGCATCATCATCAACATGAGCCTGGGCATCATCATC
>NC_045174.1:17413696-17436196 GCF_900700415.2 Clupea harengus | reverse complement strand
AAAAAGAGTAATTGTCAGGCTAACACTTCCTCAGTATTATCAGCATTAGGGCTGCAGGATACTCCTAATGGTAATAATAATAATAATAATAATAAACTTTATTTGTATAGCACCTTTCATGCAAAACAATGCAGCTCAAAGTGCTTAAAATGGTAGTCTCATGTGTTGTTGTTTCACTTACTGTACTGGGAAAGAACTGTGTCTGCACAGTTTTTCGTACTGTAGTATACCACAGAAACTTTAGCGCAGAGATGTCTTGAGGATTATAGCTGAATTTCATATTTATTGAATTAGTATTACAATATATAAGAGGTGTCACACGTGTTTCCTTTCTTTTGCAATGCAACACTAAACTATGCAAAAATAGAGGATACAGCAACACATAATACATGCATTTTGCAGTGCTTCGTGATGTCTCACATGGTTTGCAGTGATGCATCTTTATTCGCTTGAGTTTTTATCTGTATGAAATGAAACCGAGGAAGAATCCGGACCCATATTTGAACTATATTTGAATGAAAACACTGGTAGTGTTGTTAATAATAAAATTAAATGGAATTTCCATATGGTAAATTCGTGTCTCCAAGGGGATCAGTTTCCATGTAAGGATTGGGTGTCAACAAGTGGACTTAAAATATAGGATATCTTCTGCCCTGATTCCTATTTTCTAGACACATTTACAATAGAGATAATTTCGAATCACTGTTAATGACTTAAGAATATGTTAATCAAGTGCCTTGTATAAATAATTATCTTGCATGAATCATGTGCTTATGTAAGCAGGAACATGGCTTTTCTGTGTTTCTGTGTGTGTGTGTAACTATGATTATTAGGTGCTGACGCCATGTAGTCTGCATATGAGTAAGAGTTATATGCGTAAGGAGAGAGACCTTCTGCATATGTTTCGGTGAGCTCAGAGGTGGTAAGAAGGGTTGAACTGTACTGGTTCTATCCTGCGTAAAACTGACATCCTTGCATTTTAGAAAGCGCAGTTGGCATGACACAAAGGGACTTTTAGTCGAGCGTGGTTATTCTTGCTGACGTTAGAATAATTTATGGCATCAGAGTTAGATAAATCTTAAGTATATAAACCCTGTGCGATGTTTGTGAAATTGCTTCACTTTCATCCTTGTGCTGTGAGTGAGCCCGATTGCAATTGTTTGTAATAAATATACTGATCCTCAACTCCTGAGATGACTTGAGTGAATTTTCACCTAACAATTTATTTTCACTGAAATGTATATAATTCTGTACATACCTTTGCCATCACCCTTTAGCAAATAGACGTGCAAATGTACATTCACATGTAACATGCAGTAACACTTGATTGCAAAACAACAATTGCAATTGTTTGTAATAAATATACTGATCCTCAACTCCTGAGATGACTTGAGTGAATTTTCACCTAACAATTTATTTTCACTGAAATGTATATAATTCTGTACATACCTTTGCCATCACCCTTTAGCAAATAGACGTGCAAATGTACATTCACATGTAACATGCAGCAACACTTGACCACATGCCACTCACCCCCAATGCAGCTCAAAACGTACACAATGTGTAAATGGTGTGACCCCCCACCCAGGCTATTGCGTTGACCTTCTTTAGAGGGGTGAAACTCTTGGGTGTCTTAAATGGGGTAGTTCACAGCATGTGTACATCCAGATCTGACTATCAAACATTGAACAAGAACCTTTCTACATTTAACTTCATATGAACAGCTGTTGTGTCGTGTAGTGTTTTGTTCCTGGTGTGTTGCTTATTTCATTAATATCTTAATCAATACTGTCACTTACTAAAGTCTAATATCTTTGAAACTCCTTATTGTATGCAGAGGAACTTCACTGATATGAACCTATACCCCCAGCTTTAGGGTTATCCCTCACCTGACTGACCTGAAGACACACACACAGACAGACAGACACACACACACACATACACACACACACACACACACACACACTTAGATTATCCCTTCGTAGATGCATAATTTACACACAGTCATACTAGTTATTCAACTAACCAAGAAGGGATACATTCATATTTACTGTATTTGTATTATACTATGTAAGAGTTGTCATATGTTTTTCTTTTCTTTTTTAAATGCAACACTAAATTATGGCTACAGCATAATATATGTATTTTTGCAATGCTTCAAGTTGTCTCGTGTGATTTGCAGTGATGCATTTTGGTTCGATCAAGAGATAGCTGTATTCATTTATCAGATCCTCCCATGCAAAAATGCAAACAAATGAATACATGCAGGTGTGTGATCACCGCCCGAGCTCCCTGGGAATTGAACCCATGACCTATGAGCACAAAACCACAA
Source organism: Clupea harengus (assembly GCF_900700415.2). Lineage (NCBI taxonomy): Eukaryota > Metazoa > Chordata > Actinopteri > Clupeiformes > Clupeidae > Clupea > Clupea harengus. Next base: position 17,433,864 of record NC_045174.1, on the reverse strand, counting down.
TTTGTGTTGTTTGCACTCACAGAGACCAGAGTGCAAAACAACACATACTGGTGTGGCTTTCTTCTGCTAGACACACATCAGCGAGCAGCAGTGAGGAAAGAGTGGCATCAAAAGAATCCTTGTCTGCACATAACTGCAGAGGTTCCCAAGAGTGTGTGCCAGCATTCTCAAAGCTACAGCAAGGACAGTACAGTAAGTGGACTTATTTTAATAAGCAGTTTTACAATTATGGCTTGACATGTCCATACATCGACAGCATGTGGCATGCACTTTGGTATTTTTTTAATTTTTTTATTGGTGGCCGATGACCCCTGTTAATTGTGTGTAGCACCTTGTCACACCTACATGAATTTAGATGTCAACATATGGCACTGGGGAACTGTTTTAAATGCATATTTGTTGACTTCTAATTCAAGTGTAGGAGAAAAGAGTATCTTGAGCAGACATAATGTGAAGATGACTTGATGGGGAAATGGCGAAGGCATGCGCATAAAAATACGTTGTAGTATGATACCGAAATAGAGAAAAAAAAGAATAGCACTGGCTAACTGCAAAACACACATATCTAGCATTGACGAAATTATTTATTTTAAAATTAATTACACGTTGAATGTCTGAAGCAGGAACCAATTTCGGGTTTAAATGCTCGGAAAATGCCTAAATAATTTTTTTAAATAGTTAGTTTCATTTAAAATAATATGGTGAACACCAATACCCAGATTCAATCATGTTGTTATTTAAATTGTATATTTTAAACTGCTTCTGAGGTGAGCCCAAATACCCTGAAAATTCCGTCATGTTGTTATTTAGTCTCCTCATGTTCCAAAATAGTGGGTCGTAAAAGGGAAAAAACGGGCTTATTAAACGGGCTTTTTCTTGGCTCTGCCGTTTTTTTCAGGTAATTTGACCTTCGTTTCTTTAGGTAACGTACACACATTGACAAACAAATAGAAGCCTTTATGTAAGCCTACAGGGGCATATAGCATTCGGCATATTGCCACGATCACCTGGTGTTTCACTTCACAGCTTGGAGTGTTTCACTTCACAAGAGTGTTTCAGTTCAGAGCGGACCCATAGGCTATAGCTATTGACGGAGCTTTGTATGTGAGCAAACCACGCAGGGGCTGGCAATGGTGAAATACAGTGGTTTGACACTTCCTCTGATATCATGAAGTAATGCTCGTGTTTTCTGGCCGGTGATTAGACTCATGAATCATGAACTCATGTTTGTAGCGCACGGTTATACTGTAGCGTACATACTTACATGTATCCTGTAAAGATGCTACACTCACGTCTTGTCTGGTAGGTCCACTCTGAGTTGCATTTGTGCGCCGACAGTGTTACCAAAAAACAATTCGAGACGAATGGTATAACAAACAAACAAACAAACAAACAAAAACTATGCATGTACATAGAAAACCCGAAGTGCAAATCTATAACAGGATGTGAAATACATCGGTGGCATCTTTCGGGAACTTCAATAGCCAAGTCATCAAATTATATTAGGCTATTGCGATTGACAGGCGAGCGGGATTGGTGTTAACAAATTCAGCCGCTTCCGCTTGCTGACTGTGTAAAAAGCCTGCTTACCTTATCTGCACAATCGCCGAGCAACTCACTCCATTGCCACCAAGTTCTTCAACATGAGCATCCACTTGTCAAGTCCGAATTTACTGACTGAATGAAGTGCGAAGGCACGTAGGTTCTGTTTATTCTGTTTATCTGTGTCCTTGACACGCGACAATGACTGATTTCTCAACTTCAGAGTCATCCCACGGGGTTTCGCGTGCCAACGATCTCAGACGGTGGCACGCGATGAATCTCGAAATGATTATCATGTCTGAACACATGTGTTTGATATGGAATATAAGCTCAGATGTTGCACTCTGAAAGTCAAAGTGTAGGTTATAATGATGTACATGAAACGTTCAGTCAGAAGATAGTTGTTCTAGTCAAGTTGCCTAGAGTTTCAAAATGATTTAGCCTACGACAAAATGTTTAATTCTGAAAAAAGCATCAATTTAAATCAATATGATAGACATACTTTGTTTCTATCATTTCGTAAAGTACTTGTATAATGGCAAAGTTTAGAAATGACCGATAGCCTACATTTTATTTGCTTATGGTTATAAGTTGTGCATTTTTTATTGTCTGTACTGAAGTGATAATCAAAGTTTTCTTAACGTTTCATGAAAGAAAATACGTGCTAAAAGTAAACGGTTTAAACGAACAGATGTGTTGTATATCACAGCCATCTCTGTTTCCTCAGAGTGCTGCGAAGAGTCGTCAGGTTTTTTTGACAGATCTGGCAATGTCAGGCGTGAAATGGGGGTGGGGGCGAAAGACTGATAAAGCGTCTGAAGAAAAACCACAGCTTCCTAGTTGGCACAGTCAAAAGTAAGCAGAAGAAAAAAAAACCCAGATCAGATTCAGAGTCATTTTATGAGAGTACTGAAGTACTACCACTAACCAGCGTATGAGTGTCCATTTTGGAGTTTTTATTTCTGAGCGCCAGCGTCTTTTTTCGGTTGTTTCTGTGGTTGAGAGAGCTTATGCGGCTAGCTTCAGAAAAAGGTTATCTTTTCAGTGACTTTTTTGTGCAGCCGGTCTGAGGGCTGCTTGTTGAACATCTCTGATCTCTTTAGAAAGGCACACGTGTCGTCGCCCCCCACCAGAGAAAAACGCTATATGGACACACGCTCTAAGTCATACTGAGAAGTACAAATAATTGTCCCACTATCACTTCAGTAAATTAAAATAAAAAAGTAAATAGGAAATGTTTTGCAGAGACACAGCGTCAGCAAAACAACACAATCAGAAAGTGACACAACAGGACAGTGAACATGAACCTTACATTAGTGCCCTTCATATTGTCCTATCTATTTGTCATTCTGTGGAGATAATGCTGCACTGGGGTGGCTGTGTTGGATTTCATTACAAGTCCATGGACGGATTATGAAACCATGGGCCCCAGGGCCTGGACATGTAAAAGGCCCACCCCCCTCCGCGCGCTTGTGCGCTAGCAAAACATTACTTAAATGTAATGACATTTTTTTCATAACTAAATTCACCTGTGCCTCAACAGGATTTACAGCGCACATACACATTTTCTAACACAGTGCAGATACACTCAATTAAAGCCAACAGCAAATTAACAAAATATACCTCTTTCAACCACAAATAAGAGATACACAACAGCGACTTCACGCAGAGGCTCTGGCTTAGGGGCCCCCTGAGCTCATGGGCCCCTGGGCCTGGGCCAGTACGGTAATCCATCCCTGCGTACAACTATACCGATTACAATAGCTAAATTAGCTTTAAGAGTATAGATTACATTACAAAAGATTCCAATGGATACAAAAACACTTTAACTGGAACCTTCAGTTGCTGACTTAACAGATGTCTTTTCACCTGTGTGCCTCTGATGGCCTGTGAGACTGGAGTGAATCAGAGGCACCTTGTTCTCTCTCTCCCTCCCTCTCTCTCTCTCTCTCTCTCTCTCTCTCTCTCAATTCAAATTCAAAAGAAGCTTTATTGGCATGACCATAACGATGTACAGTATTGCCAAAGCATTTGGGTTTGATACATAAAAGTGATTACATAAACAATACATATATAAGCGATTACATAAACAATACATATATCTTTACACAGGGTACATCAGAAGGGTAAAGGGAGAAGTAGGAACAATAATACAAATACATAATAATTATCAGGGGATTAACAACAACAACAGACATGAACATACATGAATTTCATTATTTTATGGGCTCTCCCTCCGTTTATGGCAGGAAGTTACATATTGTGCAGCAAGGACAAGGCATTCCTCAGTTTCTCCGGTGAGGTATGAGAGCCTCTCCTCACTGCTCGCAAGCAGGAACTCAGGGAGGACCTCACTAATCTTTTTTAAATAATTTAGTCTTATGTCCTCATATTTTGTGCACTGTGTCAGGAAGCGCAGCTCTGTCTCTACTGTTCCTTGTTCGCGATTGGGGGCACAGTCTGTTTTCCTTGGGCAGCCAGGTTTGTCTGTGCCTACCCGCCTCTATGGCCAGGCTGTGTTCACTGAGTCTGTACTTTGTCAACATGGTTCTCAGATTTTTGTCTGTGATCAGGGTCAAATAGGGTGCTAAATCATAATTTCTGTTTAGGGCCAAACAGAATTGCATTTTACTTTGTGTTTTTGTTTGTGTTTTCCAATGGCTTATGTCATTTTGCTTAATTGTTTTTCCAATTTGTTTTATCCTAATTTCAGGTGCCTTTCTGTACTGGTCCTGAGGTGTTAGTAGTGTGTTAGTGTGTGTGTGTGGGGATCTGGAGAGCTCAAGCTCAGGACCAGCTGAGTGAGGGGACATGTATCTTTGCTCAACTCTTGGTATTGCAGGGCTCTCTCTCTCTCTGTCGCTGTCTCTCTTTCTCTCTCTCTCTCTCTCTTTCTCTCTCTCTCACTCTCTCTCTCTCTCTCTCTGTCTCTCTCTCTCTCTCTCTCTCTCTCTCTCTCTTTCTTGCCCATGCTGACGACTGTACCTCACTGTGGAGCCACTTTGGATAAAGCTATCGACAGAAGTAAACGTCAGCTCCAGAGCAGGCTGCATGCCAAGAGATGAGGGCTCCTACTGTGAAACGAGCTGTTCTCTTGGCCAGTGGTTTTCAGATGTCTCACTGAGTAGCATGTACATTCAGAGACATCAGAGGCGGTGTGTCAGTGGAAATTGTGACAAAAATGATCAAAAGCAGCACAGTTACAAAGATGGATTCTGTACTGACCTTTTGCATTCGCTTTTTACATAAGACTTCAAACACCTTAACGCAGGCACGCGCACACACACACACACACACACGTTTCTTTACACCAAGCCTATGTAGATCTTTAAGGGGAACTCCCCTCAAGACTTGGCAGACATGATATAATTAGACTGTCATCATGTACTTCAATAACCACAATCCTCCAGCAGGGGCTACAGAGCTCTGTGTGCCACAGGACACAAGAGTCGTTTCCTCTAACACTCATGGGCAGCTGAGCAGTGATACTAACACACAAACATTCACTTTTCCTCTGTTTTTATATTTAAGATATTTAATGTATGCCACACTAAAGTTTTTATAGTGTACACACTGTTGTTACGACATGGCTCGTATACAAATATTTGTCCTTTTTGTACAATGTTTACTCTTTATATTATCTGTATGCCATCTTTACAGTGTCTGTATATAATATAATATATTATAATATAATATAATATAATATAATAAAATATAATAAAATATAATGCTTTGTCTTTGAGAGCCAACCACTGGAGCTAAATGCCTTGTATATGCCAATGAGGCGACTGCTTCTAGATGCCAATGAGGCGAATGCTTATTCTGTTAATTTGAACGAAAGAATGGCTTACTTTTCTTTCTTTCCTTTACCTTCAGACCTTCCCAAAATGGCCCCTGAAGACAACTATGATAACGTAACTCTTTCTGGTTACCCCACCATCAGAGGTGAGTGTATGATTGATATCACGGTGATCAACTATTTGTGGTGTGTGTGTGTGGAAACTATGAACCCATAATTATTTGCCATTTTGTAGTGCCTTGTTAAGGCGATTAACAGACCTGTAGTACAATAACATCCAAAGACTATACATGTAATACATATGAAAGTGTTTTGTGCATCAAAAAGTTTGATGGTGGCAGACAATGTTTTCACAAGACTGTATGGATTAATTCATGTGGCATTTATTTGTATGTGGGTTTCAGACGTGCTTGACGACTATGATGATTACTTCAACTTCACCTCTGCTGGCGATGAGTATCTGTTCACTCCATGTTTCGATGGCGACGATGACAGCACCCTGGCAGGCTGGCAGACGGTGTTTTACATTCTGGTCTTCCTGCTGGGCATTATGGGTAACTCCCTGGTCGTCGCCACATTTGCCCGCTACTGGCGTACCCGTCTGCGCAGCCTGACGGACGCCTTCCTCCTCCACCTGGCGCTGTCAGACCTGCAGCTGCTGCTCACGCTGCCCCTGCAGGCCTGGGAGGCACTGCGTGGTGAGTGGCCGTTAAGTGGCGCCCTTTGCAAGCTCACCAAGGGCCTGTGGTCGGTGAACACCTACAGCGGCCTGCTCCTGCTAGCCTGCATTAGCGCCGAGCGCTACTCCGTCGTGGTGCACCGCTCGGGGGCATCGCGTCGGGGGAAGAGCGGTGGTGTGTGCTGCCATCGTCCCATGAGGCTACAGGCCGTGGCAGCTTGCCTGAGCGTGGCGCTGGCCGCCGTTGCGTTGAGTGTTCCCGACTTCATGTTCTCCGAGGTGGAGCTGAACAGCAGGATGTGTGGGCTCAACGTGTGGGTCAAGGGTGCCGCCCCGCATGTCAAGATGATGCTGAGCGGCTCCATGATCGCCGGCTTCTGCGTGCCCTTCGCCGTCATGGCGACCTGCTACACGGCCATCGGCCGGGTCCTGGCGCAGGGTCACAAGCAGGCCCACAGCCGCGGGCACGGGCAGAGTTGGCGTCGGCAGAGGACCCTCCGCCTCATGGTGGCGCTGGTGCTTCTCTTCCTGCTCTTTCAGTTGCCCTATACGCTGGTCCTGGGGCTGAAGCTGGCAGTCAGCTGGCGTTCCTGCGCACTCCTGCTGGGGGAGAGCGTCACCCGCAGCCTGGCATACACGCGGTGCTGCCTCAACCCCATCCTCTACGCGCTGGTGGGCGTGCGCTTCCGTAACGACGTGCTGCGGCTGCTGCGGGACGCCGGCTGCCTCTGCCTCTCGCCGCTGCTGACCCCTGACCCCGACAGCGGCAGCTCGGTCTCGCCACCCCCCACCATGTCCATGCAGCTGTCCCCGAAGTCACCCACACCCCTCCTGACGCCGCTCAATATTGCCACGCCAACCTGCCAACGCAAAGTGTTTGTGTATCCGCCCCTTTCATCTCATCACACCTGACAGAGTCAAATCCACAAACTATCTCGGAACCGACCCTACATAGAAGAAGCTCACTCCCAACCAATCGCTCATACTCCGAACATACCCAATAAAAGGTCTGTAAAAAACATATAGGAAATCACACTTGTTATGTATAATACTTGCATGATAAATCTGTGGTAAAGAGCTTGCATACTAAAAAGGCAATGTATAAAACATATATGTTTGTTACTGTATATGAAAGGGGCCATAATTATATGTGTTAACACACTTTTATCATATTTATTATATGAAAAATAAACATATATGAATTTGACAGGCTTTTCCCACATGGGGTACCACAAAGCAGCATTAGTTCTGGAACCAATTTGGCCCGAACTTGCCACAGTTCCTCACCAGACCAGAACCCCTTCGAATGTTAGTTCCTGTCAGACCACACACAGTTCTTTTCTCACCCTTGCGTCTCGGCACCCTAATCGAGTTTCCTGACCTGACTGACCTTCAGAGACACACTGGTCCTTTGCTGAATCTCTGTAACTCTTCCTTTCATGAGATATCATGATCTCCTATTTCATTATATGTTGCATTACATATGACATGCGTTGCCTTATATCACAGTGCATGGACGTCTGTGTCTTTAATTTTGCTTTATCGCTTTCATTTTAGATAGCTTCATGCATTATATGACAGCAGAACTTTGGCCAGCATTGCGTTCCTCAAACACATTTTATTTCCAGTGTTATAGTCATCCCCATTTAACTCAATATTACAACTTTGAACAGCATTGGGAGAAGAATGAATAAACAATTCTTAACGGGTCAAACTGACTGACTTAGTGAAAATAAAAACAGTATTTTCTGATTGTTTTCCTCTGTTCTGCCTGTTTACTGCCATTTCTGTTTACAGTCTTTTGAATTTTAATATTCTTGAATAAACTTGCATAGACATGTTATCTGATTCTGGCTCCCTCACTGACAATGTTGTCAAAGTTTATCTCACAGTTTGAGAAACAACCCTTATGGAAAAAGTCTGTAAAATTCCTATATGTTCATTTTAATATAATATGTATGATAACAGGGCATTAACACACATAATGTTTAAGGGAATTATGCCATTTTAGTGTGAAATTCTTCACCACAGATTTATCATACAATAGTGTACGTGACAAGTGTGTTTCCTACATGTTCTTTCCACAGACCTTTTTCATATGGGAAAAGAACAGTCTTTTCAAACAATATGCAGTTTGTTGCAGTGGTGAAGCCTTTTGTTCAATTCTACCTGATGCCCTGACCTGAAAAAAATATAGCAACTACGTATTTCCTCCTTGAAATCATTTCCACAAGATGCAGCCTGGTGGCCATGTTGGTGAGTGTTTTGGTAACTGTTGTGAGTTTAAACCTTTTGCGAATGAGGTACTGAGATGGCAACCGAAACCCCTTGCTGCCTGGTACATATTAACTAGGAATATCTCTGACCTATGTGCTAATATTGTGGTTATATATTACCACTGAGTAAGGAAACATTGAATAGTGGTGCTAACACAGTATTCTGCTCTGATTGTGATATTTCATTATTATAATATATTATAAGTCACTTTCAGAGTACCTGTTTAAAAAAAAGAAAGAAAAAAGGAACGCCTATTGTTTTAGAGTCAATATAACCCGGAATAACTTTTGATGTACAACAAGCTTTGTCTCACTCAGTGTGCTATAAATTAGTCAGCCCTTTTCCTCATTCTCATAATTACCTGCTAGGATGCACATTTCAGGAGAGCTAATTTAGCATGCTAGCTCACTAGCAATCCGTTGTATTTATGTTTTTCTATGGTGCATCAAAACCACTAATTCTCCCCTCCACACACTTAACGTCAATTCACACCACCAAAGATTCGTGACGAGACAGAAACGTTGCAGAAACAAGTGGCAGTGGTGTGAATGATGGTTGCAAGCTGTCTGATGCAGTTGCAAAATATTCGTTGTCGTCTTTTCTCGTCACGAATCTTTGGTCTGAATTGGCCTTCACACATACATTTTTGACTCATCACTCTCACTCATGTGGGTGTGTGTTTGACCAATTATGACAAGGCTGGGAGAGAGGGGGAAACATGATCAGTCTGCAAATGACTGGAGGAAAATAGGCAGATTTGACATAGACATTTTATTTTTAGAAAATGTTTTTGTGTACTTACAGTGACAGGTACAGAACAGGTTAGAACGCAAATATGCTTTGTGTCTCAAAACCCTGTTCTTAATACGTGTTTAATCAAGCAAATCTTCCCATTCAGCATGATGTAATCATTACATGTACCAGACGTGATATTCTGAAGAAGTTGCTATTCATTTATTTTATCAGTTTCTCATATCTGTCCATTGGTCAACCAGGAGGTAGAAGATGTCCTAATTTTTTTATTAAACAAAAACTGGACAGTTAGTAGGAATGTACTGTGGGAGAGATAGTCCATATGGATAGTTTGTGAATATAAGATTTTTGTTTTTTCAGTTCAATCAGTTTTAAAGATATCTAACATTTACTAATACAATATTTAATTACAATTATGGATTATATAAAGATTATAATATAGATTATAGATTATATAAAGACTATAATAACAAAATCATATAAATGTTGAAAATATATTACTTACTATACGTATATAACATCTATATAACCTTTCTGCACAATTTGAAATGCTCAGCTTGGGATAGACTCCTGGTTAAATACAAACATTTCTGAAACAAAGCTTTTGCAAATTGGGAAAGGTTAGGCTGGTGAATGTTCTGCTCAATAAACAGCTTTCCTTTCTTTCTTATCCTGTTGTCTCTTTGACTCAGTCCCATTGTTTAAGATGTCCAGTTTATCAAGTCGGTAAAGTTATGATATTGATTCAAGCTTGTGATTTATATCAATATATGAGTGGTTATTGTTACATTATCTACCATGCCTAGAGCAGAGAAACCATTGGTCAAAATGTCACCTGGATTTGATCAAAATCAAAATCTGTAAGAACTTCTTCGTCTTTCAAGAGCATCCTGTTTTGGTTTGATCCAATCTATAGTATAGACAAGAAAAGGTTAGAAATAATCATTTCCATTTTAAGACCATCATTTTTACAACGTCAGATGTTAACATTTTTTTTTCGTTTCATTTATGATCCATCAGGCCCGCCTACCCTTGCGAAAACACCAGCATTTTTATGTTTCCAGCTCTGACCAGCAGATGGCGCAATAGTCTAACCGTTATCGTCTGATCTACTTGGACGGTGATTCCAAGTTAAAGTTTTCCCAGAATCACTAGACTGCGCTGTCCATGACATGCAGATGTGTCCGCAGTTAACTCCACAGACATGATGCATTCGTACTGGAATGGTAAGGTCATAGGATGACTGTTATTAGACATCTAAACCGCGGTCTCTGTATTCTGTTCACATTCTGAAGGCTACTTCTTCCTGTGACCAAATGAGCACGTTGGAAGAAGTATACAAATCCTTTACTTAAGTAAAAGTACCAATACAGGAATGCAAAATACATTACACGTAAAGGTCCTGCATGAAACCTACGTAAAATTAGCAGCAAAACGTAGTTTTAAGTAAGTCTTAAGGTAAAAGTACTGGTTTGGTCCCTCTGCTTGATGTATTATTATTATATATGAGCTAATTAGATTATTAATATTGTATTATCAGTGTGTAAGCAGCATGTTGCTGTTGTAGCTGCTAGAGGTGGAGCTAGTTTGAACAACTTTATATAAAGTTTTATATACATGGACATCAGATACATTTGAGGGGTTGTGAGATGATTAAAGGGAGGTTTTGAGCAGCAAATTACTATTCTATACTACTCATATGACCCTGACTACACCCTGCTGTTTGTATGACGTCATAAGCCACAAAGGTTGGAAACCACTTTTTTTTTAACCTTTTCCAGTATGTTGTATTTTTTAAAAGGTTTTTATATTATCTATTGTTTAAAAACGAAATACTTAGTGACTTTCCATCACTGAGTGTAATTAACCAACCTCATTATCATACTTAATTATGCTTCATGACAGTAACGCATAGAACAGTCCCAGCATGCACTGTGCTGTCTGTTCTATGTTCTATGTTCTATGTTATGTGTTCTATGTTCTGTGTTCTATGTTCTGTGTTAAGTTAGTAATATACCCTGCACTGTGCTGTCTGTCTTTGAATAACAGCTTTTTGCGTGTGTATCATGATGAATGGTTAGCCAGTCATTGTAGCCTAACAGGCGAATATGTGGGATATGTCTCCACTGAATGTCCTACTTTTCTCAGATGATATCACAAGAATGTCAGCGATATACTCCAGAGGTCATTTCAAAACTTTAAAGTATCTCTCAAAGGACATTATGCTACATCAGGACGGTTCTTGGCAACTGGCTGAACTTTATGTCATATCGCCATGGCGACTGGCATTATGTCATGTTGGTGTGGCGAGCAGGTGTGCAGGATATCAGAATACGTGCTCATTACTTAATAAACAGGTCGCTTCCAGAAAACTCTTTGTCATCATCGGCCATACCGGTTTTGTTGTTCAGTGTTCACGTGTCCTGATCAGCTGGAACTCAGTGACCACAGCAGATACGTGCAGCTCAAAATATGTAGTCATCCGCTGGAGTTAATTTTGTTTTTTATTATGTTGCCATAGCGATGGAGACTTTTGGGTAACATGAGACTCTGAATCTTGTAAGGGCGTCATGACTGCGTGTGGCTCTGTGTGTCAGAGCTGTGTGTCTATACATGTGTGCGTGTGTGTGTGTGTGTGTGTGTGTGTGTGTGTTTGTGTGTGTACGTGTGTGCCTGGGGAATGTGTGAATGTAAGAGTTATTGGGTGACACCTACCAACTCCCCAGCACTAGGACCCAGCAGACACCCTGCTGAGTGAACTTCACATGCTCTCTCTCTCTCTCTCTCTCTCTCTCTCTCTCTCTCTCTCTCTCTTACTCACTCGCATTCTGGGAGACCTGCATATCCTGACGCTGTGGCTGCTGAAGGCTCTCCTGCTCAGAGACTCTCTGCAGAGAGGATCGACGCACTCAACTACCTCTTCTCTTCTCCGCTCCTCCTCCTCCTCCTCCTCCTCCCCCTCCCCCCCATCTCTCCTTCAGGGCTCAGCCCCAGACTGGGATGGCAGAGAACACACCGGCCACCAGAAAGAGAACCGGACAGCTACCGGAGGAGGCTGAGGAACACAGGGAACCGGACGGAACCATAGCAGTTCTTTGAGTTTTCAGCTCCCCCTCCTCCTCTTCCTACACCTCCTCGTCTGCCCCAGGAAAAGGACAGGGGATATCGTTTTTTTACCCAGATTGACTTTTCTTCTCACCTACTTGTTAATTTTTCCTTTTCTTTTTTTCTGGTCTGACTCTTCTGAAGTGCAGCTGAGGTACTGATATTCTTTCTTGTCGGTCTGTCTTTACTATCTTCCCTTTTTATTCTACTCTGTGGAGGCAAAAACTGTGGCGAGAGTTATTTAGCCTCATCACCAACACCACTGGAGGTCTTCACAGGATCTTACTCTCCCTCCTGGCGATGAAGATGAACTGAGATCTCCCATCAGGAAAAAGATGCTGTCGCGTGTTGTCTCTCTGGCTCCGTGCTTTAGAAACTTGACCTTTTTCTTGCTCAGCAGTAGCACTTAAAGCAGAACACAGAACACAGAACATAGAACACAGGACACCCCTGGGAGAGAGCTGGTGTTGGTTTGTCACGACCGCTGCTACTCGCTACCTCGCTTCCACAGGCCACACACCTGCGCTCCCTCGTTTACACAGTACACACACCCCCACACACACACCTGGAGATTTGTTTACCTTGGAATCATCGTCGCAGGTGTGTGTGCCTGCGCGCACGCGCGCGCGCGCGTGTGTGTGTGTGTGTGTGTGTGTGTGTGTGTGTGTGTGTGTGTGTGTGTGTGTGTGTGTGTGTGTGGCTTTTTTCTTTTTTTCCCTTTTTTCCTTTGCGTCGTACGCTCTTGTGGAAAGTGTTTTGGTGAGATTAACCCCGCTGGAGTGAACAGCGTTGCCTTGCGGCGTTGGACTGTGGTGTCAGGCGTGGAGTTCACAGCCCTTTTGGATGTAAAAGTGGTGGTGGTGGTTGCCAGGAAGGGATCGTCATGGGGAACGCAGCCGGGGGCATGGATCTGCCTCTGGGCAGGGAGGGCAAGGGGACCCCCTCTGGAGGGGGAACGCCGGGGTTGAGCCACAGGCAGACGGCCGGCCCCAAGCTCCCCATGCCCTCTGAGGAGGAGCTGGAGGAGAGCTTCAATGCAGTGCTGGTGAGTGGATCACACTCACACACACACACACACACACACACACACACACACACACACGCACACAAACACACACACACGCACACAAACACACACACTTGCAAATAAACACACACACTTGCAAATAAACACACACACACACACACACACACTTGCAAATAAACACACACACACACAATCACACACGCAAGCACAATCAAACACGCACACACACACACTTGCAAATAAACACACACACTTGCAAATAAACACACACACACACACACTTGCAAATAAACACACACACACATACACACTTGCAAATAAACACACACACACACACGCACGCAAAATCACACACGTACACTAGACGTGAGATATGGATGAGGTATGGATATGGTATGGTAGTAGAGAAGATCACATGCTATAGTATTTGTGTATTTGTACATGTCACATACTAGAGTATTTGTGATTATCATGGTATGTGTGTGTGTATGTGTGTGTGTGTGTGTGTGTGTGTGTGTGTGTGTGTGTACGTGTGTGTGTGTGTGTGTGTGTGTGTGTGGGTGTCTTCAGGGCATAGACACACATAAAATATGCAAACATGCTTGTGTATGTATGTTGTACCTGTAGACCAACACCTGTAGACCAACCAACCCACACTCACACACACACACACAGACACACAGACACCCACACCCACACACACTACACACTCAGCACAGTGACTTAAGTGTGGCTTGTCCACATGCCCTGAGCCCACTTCTACTTTTGAAACAATGCTCCTGTGTGTGCGGTCAGTTGCATTTCCTACTGTGCTGTGTGTGTGTGTGTGTGTGCGCGCGGGCGTGTGTGTGTGTGTGTGTGTGTGTGTGTGTGTGTGTGTGTGTGTGTGCGTGTGTGTGCGTGTGTGTGTGTGTGTGTGTGTGCGTGCGTGTGTGTGTGCGCGTGTGTGTGTGTGTGTGTGTGTGTGTGTGTGTGTGTACAGTAGACGTCTGCCAGCCCTCGCGCTGTGCTCAGGCTAAGCTTTCACAGGATCCCTGTTTAGAGAGACGGGATTAAGAGGAAGTTCAGCGGCACACAAACACTGGAGCCACTGTGTGTGTTTTCAAAGCCACCGGGGTTATACTGTAGCAAAGCAGGAGACTTACAGTAACATGGGGCCTAATCTTTATGATAGAGAACACAGAGTGACAGAGAGAGAGAGAGATAGAGATAGAGAGAAAGAGAGAGAGAGAGAGAGAGATTGGTAGACAGAGAGAGCGAGAGAGAGATAGAGAGAAAGAGAGAGAGAGAGATTGGTAGACAGAGAGAGAGAGAGAGATAGAGAGAAAGAGAGAGAGAGAGAGAGATTGGTAGACAGAGAGAGCGAGAGAGAGATAGAGAGAAAGAGAGAGAGAGAGATTGGTAGACAGAGAGAGCGAGAGAGATAGAGAGAAAGAGAGAGAGAGAGATTGGTAGACAGAGAGAGCGAGAGAGAGATAGAGAGAAAGAGAGAGAGAGAGATTGGTAGAGAGAGCGAGCGAGAGAGATAGAGAGAAAGAGAGAGAGAGAGAGAGATTGGTAGACAGAGAGAGCGAGAGAGAGATAGAGAGAAAGAGAGTGAGATTGGTAGACAGAGAGAGCGAGAGAGATAGAGAGAAAGAGAGAGAGAGAGAGAGATTGGTAGACAGAGAGAGCGAGAGAGAGATAGAGAGAAAGAGAGAGAGAGAGATTGGTAGACAGAGAGTGAGAGAGAGATAGAGAGAAAGAGAGAGAGAGAGATTGGTAGACAGAGAGAGCGAGAGAGAGAAAGAGAGAAAGAGAGACGTTCTTTACTTGAGAAGTTATTTACTTGTATAATTATTTGTAGAGGGAATTACTGAAATTAAGACATTACAACGGTTCAATGCTTTGGAGTGCACTAATCCCGCGGACCCTCATACTTTGCTATTGCTAATATTCTTATAAAATTGCTAAAAGTATAAATGGATTATGTAAAGACAATGTCTGATGGGCGAATCATCTCTTACTCTGTCTATCTGCTGCGTAATGTCAGATCTGACTCTGATTTGGGGCCAATCCAGCACAGTAACTGCAGTAGTCAGCAGAACAACCTCAACTTGTGTGTAAAGGGTGTTTGTGTTGACATAGGCTAGCATGGCTGTTGGGCTGAAGGCCGGATGAAAGCGTCTCTGTGTTGTGCTCATGAAGACATTTGCATGTTGAATGACAACATGTTGATTTGAATAACAACGCCAGGCAAATTAAATGCTTGTAGAAAATGCAATAAAATATAATTCAAATAGAGAGAATTTAACGCCCCTCATGAGTACCATGACTTCACATTGTCATTCTTTATATTATGACCATTAAAATTGTCATAAAAATGTCAATTGTAATACCAGCTCATATCATCCCTTAAACAAACAGCTTCAGTAGTTCTCAAACTTATAGTACCCTTAAGGATTGTCGTATTAGTATTTATATAATGTTGATGTTATGTGGATATTAACTCATACTCAAGTGTAGGCATATACCTAATATTGGTGTTTTATACTGAAATTTCTTTATGTAAGTGTTCACATTCGCAAACCCCATGTGAGCTCAAGGAATCTCCTTAACCCTTATGCACATTCCCACGGAGTGACACCCCCCCCCCCCCACACACACACACACACACACACCCCCACCCCCACCCCCTCTCGTACGCAACACGACTTTCCAGTTAAACCATCAAAGAAGAAAGAAGGAGACTATTTTGACAGGGGAAATGTTTATGCTTGTGTCTGTGACGTCCTGAACGTGTGAGATCAGAGACTCAGGACACCACAGATGAATACATAAATAAATACAATACATACAATAAATAGGCATGAATATTACTTACAGATATCCAGAACCTTCTGTGGCACTCCGCCCTGGCTGTATCATTATCCACATTCCTATGTGGTGTGCTTGTCTGCTATCATCTCATTTGTGTGTGCGGGTGTGTGTGTGTGTGTGTGTGTGTGTGTGTGTGTGTGTGCGTGTGCATGCGTGTGTGTGTGTGTGTGTGTGTGTGTGTACACGTGTGCATGACTCCAACGCTTGTCTTTCTAGACGTGTTCTCATTGTCTGCTGCCATTCGCATGCTTTCGTTTGCGTTTGCCTTGTTTGTTTTTACTCTGTGCCCCGAGAATGGCCTGGCAACTGATGAGATGGTGAACCGGCGATGCCAAGTGTGTTTGGATGTTGTGATAAGAGTCTTGATCTGCACCATCAGACTGACTGGTGAATAAGACAACAGATCTGGTACACCTTGAACAGGTAGTTAATCACCTGTGTCCTGGTGGGCAGTACTTAAGCAAGGGCGTGGCACAGAGAGGAAGGTCTGAACAGCTTCAGGGGCCCCAGTACTGGACAGGGCCCTGGACCACGCCAGACAGTATGGATGTGTGGGATTTAGACTATAAACGTTTGGGATTTAGACTATAGATGTATGGGATTTAGACTATAGATGTGTGGGATTTAGACTATAGATGTGTGGGATTTAGGCTATAGATGTTTGGGATTTAGACTATAGACGTTTGGGATTTAGACTAAAGATGTGTGGGATTTAGACTATAGATGTGTGGGATTTAGACTATAGACGTTTGGGATTTATACTATAGATGTATGGGATTTAGACTATAGATGTGTGGGATTTAGACTATAGATGTGTGGGATTTAGGCTATAGATGTTTGGGATTTAGACTATAGACGTTTGGGATTTAGACTAAAGATGTGTGGGATTTAGACTATAGATGTGTGGGATTTAGACTATAGATGTGTGGGATTTATACTATAGATGTGTGGGATTTAGACTATAGATGTGTGGGATTTAGACTATAGATGTGTGGGATTTAGACTAAAGATGTGTGGGATTTAGACTAAAGATGTGTGGGATTTAGACTATAGATGTGTGGGATTTAGACTAAAGATGTGTGGGATTTAGACTATAGATGTGTGGGATTTATACTAAAGATGTGTGGGATTTAGACTATAGATGTGTGGGATTTAGACTAAAGATGTGTGGGATTTAGACTATAGATGTGTGGGATTTAGACTATAGACGTTTGGGATTTAGACTAAAGATGTGTGGGATTTAGACTATAGATGTGTGGGATTTAGACTATAGATGTGTGGGATTTAGGCTATAGATGTTTGGGATTTATACTATAGATGTATGGGATTTAGACTATAGATGTGTGGGATTTAGGCTATAGATGTTTGGGATTTAGACTATAGACGTTTGGGATTTAGACTAAAGATGTGTGGGATTTAGACTATAGATGTGTGGGATTTAGACTATAGACGTTTGGGATTTAGACTAAAGATGTGTGGGATTTAGACTATAGATGTGTGGGATTTAGACTATAGATGTGTGGGATTTAGACTATAGATGTGTGGGATTTAGACTAAAGATGTGTGGGATTTAGACTATAGATGTGTGGGATTTAGGCTATAGATGTGTGGGATTTATAGAGGTTAAGATCTAGACATTAGCGGTAGCCTACAGAGGGATGAACAGGGTCAGTCAGTGTTAATGTCAATTTTCTCTGATTTCTTCGGATAAAAACTTTAGGCTGGAGGTCAGAGGAAGAAGTGCTTCCAGACAAATTTGACCCTGAGATGTGAAAGGATTTACATGTTTACAAGGTGTTATGGGTGTCGATGGGAGACTCTGCACAAGAAAATACAAAAGTCGCAAATTAAGAGTGTTTCTGTCCACAGCGTTCACAAACAGGCTCAGGCGTTTGGACATAATGACGACTATGCTCAGATGTGCGCCTGTGAGCTTACATAAACACACACCCACACACATATGCTGGACGTGCTATTCACACACCTTCACACACACACACACAAACACACACACTTCTCAACACCCTCATATACAATGCCTCTATACATGAGCAAACACACACACACACACACACACACACACACACACCCACACCCACACCCACACCACACCCACACCCACACCCACACCCACACCCACACCCACACCCACACGCACACGCACACACCCACACCCACACACACAAGCACACACACTGCACACACAATATGCACATGTTCACACACACACAATGCTTTTGTGTGGTGTCTCTCTCTCTCTCACACACACACACACAAACACACACATACACAAACACACACACACACACACACACACTTTGGTGTCATTTTGAAGGGTAGTCTTTATTGGCTCTGAATGCTGGGTATCACCTCTCCTGTTGCCTGCACAGATCTGAGTCAGCAGAGTGTTCCTGGATCCCAGCCCACAGGCTGAAGACACTCACGCAGCACGCAGCTCTACCTGGGGCCAGAGCCAGATCAACAGGATACACATCAGATCAGGGCCGTAACAGGGCTACAGCAGGGCCTTGACAGGGCCATAACAGGGCCAGATCAGGGCCTTGACAGGGCCATAACAGGGCTAGATCAGGGCCAGATCAGGGCCAGATCAGGGCCAGATCAAGGCCGTAACAGGGCCATAACAGGGCCAGATCAGGGCCATAACAGGGCCATATCAGGGCCAGATCAGGTCTGTAACAGGGCCATAACGGGGCCAGATCAGGTCTATAACAGGGCCAGATCAGGGCCAGATCAGGGCCAGATGAGGTCTAGAACAGGGCTACAGCAGGACCAGATCAGGGCCAGATCAGGGTTGATCCGAAAACTTTATTAAATTTATATTAAATTTGCTCTCTATTTATTTTTGTGGAACAAATAATGACAAACCAAGCAGTTCAAGGGAAAACCAGCATAGGGGGCGACCCCATTAAATGTCATCTCTGAGGCTGTTGACCCACACACTCAAATCTCTCTCTCTTTCACACACACACAGAGACACAGACACAGACACACACACACACACACACACACACACACACACACACACACATACACATACACACACACACACACACACACACACACACACACACACACACACACTGTCTCCTGCTGAATTTAGGTGGTAGAAAATATTGTGTTTGTGTGTTTTTCTGTGTAATTGAGAGTATTTGTGTGTGTGTGTGTCTGTGTGTGTGTGTGAAAGAGAGAGAGAGTTATTGTGTATATATATATATATATATATATATACGTGTGTGTGTATGAGCGTGAAAGAGAGAGAGAGTTATTGTGTATAGACATACGTGTGTGTGTGTGTGTGTGTGTATGTGTATCTTGTGAACTATCCGGCACACTGTCAGCAGTAAGTATGAGTGTTCTGGCTGAAGTACATAGACACACACACACACACACACACACACACACACACACACACACACACACACACATGCCTCGTGTTCGATAAACCGTGAGAGGCTGTTTGCGAGACCAGTGTGCCAGTCAATATCTGCCCCACCGCCTCCAATGACAGCTCCAGTTCATTAGGCTTCATTGACTGCCTGCTATTACCAGCGCGGTAGTATATAAACTCACCTCACACGGTGAGTCCATTCAGAAGATAGAAGATGGTTAACCGAGGAATTGAAAACAAATAAATGGGCAGGGCTTTCCCCCCGCTACCAAACATACATCCATGGTACCAGCAGAGGTGGAAATAGATCTAGCTCTGATGAGGTCTGAATCTAGCCTGTATCTACTACTGGCCTGGCCTGAATCTAGCCTGTATTTGGCTCTGATGAGGTCTGAATTTAGCCTGTATCTACCGCTGGTCTGGCCTGAATCTAGCCTGTATCCACCACTGGTCTGGCCTGAATCTAGCCTGTATTTGGCTCTGATGAGGTCTGAATCTAGCCTGTATCTACCACTGGTCTGGCCTGAATCTAGCCTGTATCTACCACTGGTCTGGCCTGAATCTAGCCTGTATCTACCACTGGTCTGGCCTGAATCTAGCCTGTATTTGGCACTGGTCTGGCCTGAATTTGTCCAGATCTATTTCAGTGTCAGCCTCTATCTGTGACTGCACTGCATGTCTTAGACCAGAGATTCTTCTTCCTGCTCCTGGATCCCCC
>NC_045174.1:17358444-17380944 GCF_900700415.2 Clupea harengus | reverse complement strand
CCCCCCTCTCTCTCTCTCTCCATCCCTCTCTCTCTCTCCCTCCCTCTCTCTCTCTCCCTCTCCCTCTCTCTCTCTCTCCCTCTCTCTTACTCTCCCTCCCTCTCTCTCTCTCTCTCTCCCTCCCTCTCTCTCCCCCCCTCTCTCTCTCTCCCTCCCTCTCTCTCCCCCCTCCCCTCTCTCTCTCTCTCTCTCTCTCTCTTTTCCTCCCTCCCTCTCTCCAGTTATGACCTGAAGTCTCTGAGTCTGGACTTCCTGGAGCTGCTGGAGCGTTTCGTCCCGTCAGAGTATGAGCAGAGGCTGATCGGGAACTACGTGCGCGAGGGGCGCCCCCTGGAGGAGCTGAGCGAGGAGGACCGCTTCATGGTGCGCTTCGGCCGCATCCCGCGCCTCACCCACAGGATCAGCACCCTCACCTTCATGGGCAACTTCAGCGACAGCGTGCAGATGCTGCAGCCGGTGAGGCCTCCTCTATCTCCTCCTCCCACTGCTGCTGCTCGCTACAATGAGTTAGCAGTTAGCAATTAGCAATTGCCATTGTTGTTTACAAAAAATCGTGGTAAACAACAACAAAACAACAACAGACTGGAGTGTTCTGTTCTTTTTGCAAACAAAACCCTCTCCAAAAGCGTTTTGCAATATATCAGATGAATAGACCATTTTAGAGGATGTCAACACATTAGACATAAAATGATATAAGCATGGGGTGAAAACAAAAAGGTAGTTATGACACCACATTACAAAATAGCTTTAAAATGTATTAATGATAACAATCATTCAAATGTAATTAAAAACTGGCACAAAAAGATAAATGATCTGCTTAGCATAGCTAGCACAGCAGGGTGCTATAGCAAACGAGGTGAGAACGTCAGCCTGAGATCGCACCTGTATACTCGACATAATTCCCACACCTGTGATCGGCACTGGAGTCAGCACAGCCAGCGCAGGCAAATGATGGTCATTTTCGCAGCCTGAAGCCCAAACGCCCACGTGATCGTGCAGCCGGTCTCATCCACGCTGAGCTGAGCGCATCTGTTTGCCATGTAGACTGTTGCGTCCTTCAACTGTGAAAGAATAAAAGCTGACGACTCACTCAAGAGAGTTGCACAGTGTGTAACGGAAGCTTTTATAGCTTGATGAGGATGTTTGTGCTTGTGTAAGGAGAAAACACTTTTCTTGGGGAATCTCTGACAAGGTCCTTATTATCCCTAATCCTTATTACCGCAGTGATAATTAGTGGAGTGCTTGAGTGTCTTTGAACTGCTGCAGTGTGCAGAGTGAAGGCTATCTACAGTTAAATGGTCATTAGGAGAAGAATTTAGAGAATTAATGGATTTTTTTAAAAGAAGGAGATATTCATCAGTTTCTGAGTGTGTGTGTCTGTGTGTGTGTGTGTGTGTGCGTGTTTCCTTAATGCAGTGTCCATGAAGAATATTTAATTCATTGTGAGCACTGCACTGATGCATCCATTTTGTTCAGCTTCTATTTTTGTCATTTCCCTTTTATTTTCCCAGCAACTAGATGCAATCCTTGCGGCATCAATGTCAATCAAGTCATCTACCAAACTGAAGAAGATACTAGAGGTACCTCCCTCCCTCTCTCTCTCCCTCCCTCCCTCTCTCTCTCCCTCTCTATCTCCCTCTCTCTATCTCCCTCTCTCTATCTACCTCTCTTTCTCCCTCCCTCTCTGTCTCCCTCCCTCTCTATCTTCCTCTCTCTATCTACCTCTCTCTCTCCCTCCCTCTCTTCCTCCCTCTCTGTCTCTCTCCCTCTCTATCTCCCTCTCTCTATCTACCTCTCTCTCTCCCTCCCTCTCTGTCTCCCTCCCTCTCTCTCCCTCCCTCTCTCCCTCCCTCTATCTCCCTCTCGATCTCCCTCTCTCACCCTCCCTCTCTATCTACCTTTCTCTCTCCCTCTCTCACCCCACAGTAGCCCTAGCCACCCTTCAGCTTTGCCACTGTGCCACACAACGCTAGTCATAACCTAATTTATGTTCACATAAACATATTAGTTATTTATGTGTCACACTAATGTAGTAGTGTTGTTACACTTCAACAAACCCTATGTATTACAAAAAGTAACTTAAGAACTTAATATAGCATTTGTTTTAGCATTGTTTATTGTTGTTCAGTTTATTTCTGTCTAGCAGTGGCAGTCAGTGGTTGCAGCGCTAACACTAGCAGTAGCAGCAGAAGCACTAGTAGTAGCAGCAATAGTAGGAGCAGCAGCAGCAGCAGTAGCAGCAGCAGCAGAAGCACTAGTAGTAGCAGCAGTAGTAGTAGTAGTAGAAGTACTAATAGCAGCAGCAGTAGGAGCAGCAGCAGTAGCAGTAGCAGCAGAAGCACTCGTAGTAGCAGTAGCAGTAGCAGCAGCAGCAGAAGCACTAGTAGTAGCAGCAGTAGTAGTAGTAGTATTTCTAGTAGCAGCAGCAGTAGTAGTAGTAGTAGAAGTACTAATAGCAGCAGCAGTAGCAGTAGTAGTAATAGTAGTATTAGCCTAATAATAATAATAATAATAGTAGTAGTAGTAGTAGTAGTAGTAGTAGTAGTAGTAGCAGTAGTACAAGCAACAGCAGAAGTAGTGTGAGTTTTAATGTCTGCAGTAGCAGTTGTCGTCGTTGTGCTGGGTGTTAGCGTTTTGCTGGGAGTTAGCTATTTAGCCGGAGTCAGACGTTTGGCCCTGCTGTTGCAGACAGGCAGTAAGCGTGGCCTGAGGTGCTGTCTCTTCTCATAGATCATCCTGGCGTGTGTGTGTGCGTGCGTGCGTGCGTGTGTGCGTGTGTGTGTGTGTGTGTGTGTGTGTGTGTCTCTTCTCATAGATCATCCTGGCGTTTGGGAACTACATGAACAGCGGCAAGAGAGGAGCAGCCTATGGTTTCAGACTGCAGAGCCTCGATCTGGTGAGACACACGGACAAAACCACTGCACTGATAATCACACAATTCAACACATTTGTATGTATGGACATTTATACACAACAGAAGCAATACGTCTTTGATAACATTCACACATTTCAGCATTTATATTCATGAACATGAATACATGCCTGAAACCAAACCACTATTGTAACATTCACATAATTTAACATTTGGACATTTATAGTTATACATTATATACATTTATACACAGAAACGAATACAATTCAGCTACAGTCACATCAATTTACTTAAAACCAGTATCCATAAAGCATTCTAAAAACATTCATAGTGGGTTATAAAGTATTCATAAGGCCTCACACATAAGTCTATATAACTACTTATAGTAATACTTATACTTACAGTAATGACTGCACTCATAAAGCTTTACGATAGTATAGTATATGTCCTTAGAGCTTGAAGTATCAGAATGCATAATAAAGCTTCATTATAATGGCACTGATGACATCTTTTCCTTATGTCAAATGCTAATTATTCCCCAGATGCTCTTTATGGAGCCATACGTGACGCTTTATTAAGTGTTCATAATAATATATAGACTGATATCAGATGCTATGATGCATTATGAATACTTTATAAACATTCATCAATGTGTTTCTAATGCTTAAAAGAAAAAGTGTTACCAATTTATATTTAGGTACAGATGACTGCGAATCACCGTAGCAACATTACTTTATTAAGTGTTCATAATAATATATAGACTGATATCAGATGCTATGATGCATTATGAATACTTTATAAACATTCATCAATGTGTTTCTAATGCTTAAAAGAAAAAGTGTTACCAATTTATATTTAGGTACAGATGACTGCGAATCACCGTAGCAACATTACTGTATTTTGGTACAGATAACTGCGAATCACTGTAGCAACATTACTGTATTTTGATACAGATGACTGCGAATCACCGTAAGAACATTACTGCATTTTGGTACAGATGACTGTGTAACTGTAGCAACATTACTGTGTTTTGGTGTTTGCGAGTCACCGTAGCAACATTACTGTACTTTGGGAGATTTGGAAAGAAGTCTCAGGGTACTGAGGGCAGTGGTATCCATAGAAACAGCCTCACTTAAACTCTGTTTACTGAAATATTTAAAACCCTGTCTTTCTCTTTGTAAGATGTTTGCTTCTTACAATACTTGCCAAGCCGCTTTTGTACTTTGCTGCCTACTATTAGCATAATCTAAATTCAGTTATTTGTACTTTTCTGATTAACATGAATATGCTAAACTCCCTTTGCGTCACACATCAAGTGTGTGTGTGTGTGTATGTGTGTGTGTGTGTGTGTGTGTGTGTGTGAGAGTGTGCGTGTGAGTGTGTGTCATGTGTTTTTTCTGTTCAGTGTAGTGTATTTTCACTAACAGTTTACTTGAAGCCTCGTCATACACATGTTATAACAGATACCACAGTGTCACTGTCAGTGCCATGTTAACCTAATATCAGTAAATGTCATGACAGATCTCAGAGTTGTGTGCTGTAAGCTGTCATAGCATCAGATAGCCTGAGAGTTGTCATAAGTAAATTTAACTAGATTGAATAAGATTCAATTTTTTTTTATAGGTACAGTACAGGTACAAAGCCAATGAAATACAGTTTGCGTCTAACCAGAAGTGACATAAAAAGGATTATTTACAGAAGTGCACGTATTAGTAGGTACTGCTGTAAAAATGTTGCTATATCTTACAGTATGTACAGTGATGTCAACAGTGGCGTGCAACATGCAGTATATACAATACTTAAATATGTATAATAATTGGTATATACAAAACTACAGGATAACTGTGTTTTCTATTGCCTGTAGCTAGCGGATGAAGCCTCACGGTGTCTTCCTGTAGCTAGCGATGAAGCCTAACGGTGTCTTCCTGTAGCTAGCGGATGAAGCTAGCGGATGAAGCCTAACGGTGTCTTCCTGTAGCTAGCAGATGAAGCTAGAGGATGAAGCCTAACGGTGTCTTCCTGAAGCTAGTGGATGAAGCCTAACGGTGTCTTCCTGAAGCTAGCGGATGAAGCCTAACGCTGTCTTCCTGTAGCTAGCGGATGAAGCTAGCGGATGAAGCCTAACGCTGTCTTCCTGTCTGTTCCCAGCTCCTGGACACCAAGTCGACGGACCGGAGGCAGACTATGCTCCACTTCATCGTCAGCATCATCCAGGAGAAATACCCCCAGCTGCAGGGCTTCTACACCGAACTGCCCTTCATGGACAAGGCAGCACTAGGTGAGCCTGCAAAATGTGGACACACACACACACACACACACACACACACACACACACACACACACACACACACGCTTCCTGGTGTATATACAATACACATACACATAAAGAAGACATATGACTGACACCACACCTGTCTCTGTCCCTATCCCTGTCCCTGTCCCTGTCTCTGTCCCCTCAGTGTCTCTGGACAGCATCCTGCAGGACGTGCGTGCCCTGGAAAGGGGTATGGATTTAACCCGGAAGGAGTTTGAAGAACAGGAAGACAACTCCATGCTGAGAGACTTCCTGTCCAGCAACCAGAAGCTACTGGAGTCTCTGGTGAAGGACAGCAAGACTGCACAGGTCAGATGCAGCTCACAACCAATAAAATATCTAATATTTTTATTTTCATTATTATTA
Source organism: Clupea harengus (assembly GCF_900700415.2). Classification (NCBI taxonomy): domain Eukaryota; kingdom Metazoa; phylum Chordata; class Actinopteri; order Clupeiformes; family Clupeidae; genus Clupea; species Clupea harengus. Next base: position 17,375,392 of record NC_045174.1, on the reverse strand, counting down.
AATATATTTACATTATATTATCATTCATAGGACTTTATGACAAGACTGCACAGGTCAGATGGACCTCACAAACAACAAAATATATTATATTTTTATTTTTATTATTATTAAAACATTATATTATCACTCATAGGAATATATGACATATGCATATGGATACTGAAATATACAAACATTTAAATAGCATAACATGTATAAATAAAAAACCCGAATTATTATTTGTTTTGAATCTTTGTGCCATGAATATAAATTCGTATTAAAACTTCTGTATTCTTACCATATTTGTGTTCCTGTGGTTTAACTGGTGGAGCAGCTGGTAGAGCCAGGTGCTAACAACACCCAGATCATGGGTGATCATGTGATACCCAGAAAGGAAAAATTAGATCTTTACTGTACTTTAAGTTGTTTTGGGTAACAGTGTCTAGCAATTCTACAGTGCTACGTCAATTAATAAATGTAAATGTAAATCAATAAACGTGAATGTAGATCAATGAATGTATATGTCTCACCCACTGTAGGAGGTGTATGACTCTGTAGTGGAGTACTTTGGCGAGAACCCCAAGACCACCCCTCCATCAGTGTTCTTCCCTGTGTTCGCCAGGTTCATCAAAGCCTACAAGGTACAGACAATGCTTATCCACACCACTAGGGGGCAACACCAAAGAGACCACATCCAGTCGGCATCCACAATTTTTAATCTATCAGGGATTCAAAATGTTATGTTCAAGTCCTTATTAGGAAGTAAAAGCTCAGTACTAAGAGGTTTTTTCTGCTTAGTCAACTTTTTCAACTCTCTCTCTCCCTCACTGCCCTCTTTCTCCCTCACTCCCCTCTTTCTCTCTCACCCCCTCTTTCTCTCTCTCTCTATCTTTCCCTGCTCCTCCTTCTCTCCCCCTCAGCAAGCAGAGCAGGAGACGGAGCAGAGGAAGAGGCAGAGTGCTGTGATGGGTGAGGATGGCAGAAGACCGCTTTCCTCACCCCCAGGCAAAGCTGATTCTCTCAAGGTACCCCTCACACACGAGACACAGCACATTCTCTCAAGGTACCCCTCACACATGAGACACAGGGTACCCCTCACACACGAGAGACAAGGTACCCCTCACACGAGAGACAAGGTACCCCTCACACGAGAGACAAGGTACACCTCACACACGAGAGACAAGGTACACCTCACACACGAGAGACAAGGTACCCCTCACACACACGAGAGACAAGGTACCCCTCACACACGAGAGACAAGGTACCCCTCACACACGAGAGACAAGGTACCCCTCACACACGAGAGACAAGGTGCCCCTCACACACGAGAGACAGCACATTCTTTCAAGGTACCCCTCACACACGAGACACAAGGTACCCCTCACACACAAGACACAGGGTACCCCTCACACACGAGACACAGCACATTCTCTCAAGGTACCCCTCGCACCCGAGACCCAGCACATCCAGATGTGCTGATTTATTTTAAAATCTTTATTTTTATTAATTTATTGTGACATCTACATTTATGCCATTTACTGATTCCCTTCAGTTCTGTCTTCTACAAAAGGCCTAGAAGTTATTGCACACCTTCTTAAGGAGTCAGATGCGGTAGTTAAAGGGTTAAACATCATTCACATGTTCCACCAGCACTCCAGTCTCCTAGGTGTACCCTGTGTGGTGTGTGTGTGTGTGTGTGTGTGTAGTGATTTATTGATAACATGTTATGGTCTCTGATCCCATCTCATCTCCCCTGGGTTAACATGGTTGACCTTTGACCCCTCGTCAGTTACCCATGATGCCCAAGCTGCCGCAGATGGACCTGATCGCCGAGCTGAAGAAGAAGCAGGTCACGTCGCTGGTGCGGGAGGGCAAGGACGGCGCCATCGAGGACATCATCACAGGTCAGTGAGGGAGGGTTCAAGAGGTCGGAGGGCAAGAGGGTTAATGGTCAGATCAACAGCATGGTCCTACAACACCTTCAACTTTACATGACATCAAATGGATTGGAAACCCTTTAATGGATCTCAATGAGGACAGAAGACCTTGACTAGCGCTTAACTTGCACTTCAGCAGTTACATTCCTGCACTTCTTTTTCCTTTCTAGGTCGTTTTTCTAATTCTTATGTAAAGTAGTATTTATTGTTGCACCATGTTTTTTATTGCTCTTAGCTTGACTGTTCTCTCCCTTGTACGTCGCTTTGGACAAAAGCGTCTGCTAAATGACTAAATGTAAATGTAAATGTAAATGTAGAAGAGGTCAGAAGGGATTGGTCAACACTAGCAAACTGGAAACCCTTTAATGGATCTCAATGAGGACAGAAGGGGTGAGAAGGGATTGGTCAACACTAGCTAACTGGAAACCCTTTAATGGATTTAAATGAGGACAGAAGGGGTGAGAATGGATTGGTCAACACTAGCAAACTGGAAACCCTTTAATGGATCTCAATGAGGACAGATGTGGGCAGAAGGGTTGGGGAGTTCTCTGGATGTCAGGCGATATCTTTTTCCTGTCTATGACTAGTATATGTTCTATTGACATACACAAGGCTAGTGGATCTTACAATATAATATATTACAAAGGCGTTTGTCTTTGAATGGAGTTTGTTGAGTACGTTCACCATTACTTTAGATGAATGTTTAGTCTTTAATGATTTAGAGCTGCAATTGTTGAATCACTGGTGTGCTCAGCCTTGTTCATTGTCTTTTCTTGCATTTATTTCCATGTAAAATAGTCACATGGCCTGTTCCCTCCCATTACATGAAGATTTAATCTCTTTTTGTCTCTGTCTCTTGTCTATGTCTCTACAACATCCTCCACTATTCATCACTTCATCCTCACGTTTTTCTTCAACTGATTCTTCAACAATCTTCTCAGTCACTGTTGTTCCTCTTTTTCTTCCTTGTGTCCTTCCTCTTTCCCTTCCTCTCGGCCTCTCTCAGCTCTGAAGTCTGTTCCTTTCACGGCGCGCTCGGGCAGGCGTTCCTCTCGTCTGCTCTGCCGGACTCTAGGCTTTCTAAGTGATCGACAGCCCCTCTTAAATCTGTTTCCTCTCTGCCTCTCTCCTCTATCTGATGCCATTGAGGTACTGCACTCCTGTCTTTCTCTCTCTTTTTCTCCATGCGAGATGTACGTTCTCTGTCCCTCTTTCTTTCTCTCTTTCTTTCTTTTAAACTCTAGTTTCTAACCCTAGTTACGTCAGCCCCTCTTAAATCTGTTTCCTCTCTGCCTCTCTCCTCTATCTGATGCCATAGAGGTACTGCACATCTGTCTGTCTCTCTCTTTCTCCATCCGAGATGCACTTCCCTCTCTCTCTCTCTTTCTTTCTTCTCTTTTAAGATGGCATATAGATACAGCAGCTTTTATTTTTCTACTCTCTTCTCTATCCCCCCCCTTAAATGCAGATATGTTGTTCATTCTACATTTTCTTCCCTATTCCCTCTTCTCTTTCTCCTCTCTGAAAATATCTAATTTATTTCTGCTGCTGTTGAAGTGTTTTCTCTCTCTCTCTCTCTCTCTCTCTCTGTCTGATGTATTGTTTTATTTTTCTGTTCGAAGACATCATGTTTGTTCGGATCCCACTGGGATTAATGAGAGTTGCTTTCTATCAGCGTCTCTCTCTCTCTCTCTCCCGCTCTCTCTCCCGCTCTCTCTCTCTTCTGCGCTGTTAAAACTGCTCTGTGATGAACATTTTATTCCGTATCTTTCCAACGGGATGCATGTCTCCTCAGGAGATCTCGTGCTGCTTTTGATCCCTCATTGTCTGTGTCTTCTCACAAAAGCCAGCTAAGGAGTATGGTTCATTCTTGAGGCAGCCATGGGAGCTAACACACTGTGTCACTGACAAGACAGACAATTCTGTCTCTTTCTTCATCCGTCTGTGTTGGCATGTTTGTCTGTCTGTCACCCTACAACTAACTAATTGCCGGACTGGTTAGAAATTTAAAAATCTGTCTGTCATCACTAATATATATTACCGGTGTGTTTCTGTGTGTGTGTTTAGCCAACCTGTTTTATATTTCTCTGTGCCTGTCTGTCTGTCTGTGTGACTGTCTGGCTGTCTGTCTGTGTGACTGTCTGGCTGTCTGTGTTTCTGTCTGAAACATAAGTGCTTCTTGGATGGCTTGCTTTTCTTCTGTTTTCTTCTTTACTGGCTGTCATGTTTGTTTTCTTATTCTTGTTTCCTCAGCTTCCATTGCCTTGCGTGCGTGTGTGTGTGTGTTTGTAAGTGTGTGCGTGTGTGTGTGTTTGTAAGTATGTGTGTGTGTGTGCGTGTGTGTGTGTGTGTTTGTAAGTGTGTGTGTTTGTAAGTGTGTGTGTGTGTGTGTGTGTGTGTGTGCGTGTGTGTGCGTGTGTGCGTGTGTGCAAGTGTGTGTGTGTGTGTGATGTGCTGGCTTTTTGTCTTTCTGTGTGTATATCCAGATCCAAGGGAGGAGCTGTCTCCTTGTGTCTGCCATATAGTTCCTCAGACACAATGGAGAGACAGACAGTCTGTTTCCACACCCTCACTGCCTGTCTGTGTGCGTGTTCAGATTCTGTGCGGGTTTGGCTGTGCAGGGCTATTTCTGTTTGTGTCTGTCTGTCTGTCTGTCCAGGCTTGCATGTCTGTCTCCATATATGTCTTTCTGTCTGTTTTTCTGTCTGTCTGTCTTCCTGTGTTTATAGCTCAGAGGATTCAGCTGACTGCCTCTGTCTGTTTTTGTCCATCTGTCTTTAGGAAGATGTGTGTGTATACCTATCTGATCCATTTGTGTGTGTGTGTATACCTATCTGATCCATCTGTGTGTGTGTGTGTGAGTGTGTGTGTGTGTGTGTGTGTGTGTGTGTGTGTGTGTGTGTGTGTGTGTGTGTGTCTGTGTGTACCTATCTGATCCATCTGTGTGTGTGTGTGCAGGCCTGAGGAACCAGCCGTACATCCGTGCAGATGGAGGCAGACGCAGCGCTAAATGGAAACCTGGACAGCAGCTGCAGGTGTCCTCAGACATCTCTCTGTGATGCATGCACTCACACACACACACACTCACACACACACATTCATCATTCACACACACACACACACTAACACACACACACAGTCATCATTCATACACACACACACACACACACACACACACACACACACACACACACACTAACACACACACTAACACACACACACATTCATCATTCACACAAACACACACACACACACACACATACACACACACACACACATTCACACATACACACACAACACATTCACCAATCACACACACACACACACACACACATACACATTCACCAGTCACACATACACGCACACACAGACGCCCATAAACATACACACACACACACAGATGCTTATACACACACACACACATAGACAGACACACATATGTTGACACACACACACACAATGACGTGCCCGCTCGCACTTACAGCATATGCACATTATTTTCTGCATCAGAGATGCTGATTACTAATGAACTAATTAAATCTCAAATAAGCTGTTGTCACTTTCAATTGCATCATACCAGTCCAAAGTAAACGCCCTCAGTCTGTTACACACACACACACACCTACACAAACATCGAAGCACATGTACACAAATGCCTGCACACACACACACACACACCCTCTCTCTTTCTCAGACACACACACACAAACACACACACATACCAACTCTCACTCACACATGCCCCCTCTCTCTCGCTCTCTCACACACACACACACACTCACAGAGTGAGGATCCGTACTTCATTTCCTGTGTCATCATTTCGCTCTCACACACACTCACACACACACACACTCACACACACTCAGAACATTGCGCTCTCACAGACACAACTGAAGACACAAATCGAAAAGCGCAGCCTGTACTCCTCTCTCATCATTATATTTCATACTAAAACTGGAACAGGAGCAGTCTGGCCTGAGGTGTGTGGAGATCAGTCTGACCTGAGATTAGAGGAGATCAGTCTGGCCTGAGATTAGAGGAGATCAGTCTGACCTGAGATCAGTCTGACCTGAGGTGTGAGGAGATAAGGTGTATTTACTGACTTCACTAGGGCAAAGGCTGTCTGCAATCTACACAATATGTACAGTAATATATACGTCGAATGATTTTATAATAATGGATGTTCATGAACAACACCTGTTATTTTGGTTTAATCTATTAAAAATTTTATACCTGGATATGGGTTGTTTGTGCCTGGTTTTTGCGGTATATTGCTATTTTTATACTGTATATCATATATCAAGCATGCAAATAACACATGTGCACACACATATACAAACACACACACACACACAACATGATACTGATCTAAATCCCTGTTAATAAGCAGGCCTTGTTTAATAAGAGATCCACTTTATTAGTCACAAAAACACAACAGGGATTTTACAAAAACAACAGTCTCAGATACATACTTTACGTCTCTACACTCTTCTCACAAAAGCAGCTACACATTGTTGTTGTTGTTGTTATTTATTTTTCTCATATATTCTTTGTTCTTTGTTTTTATTTTGTTTTCATTGTACATTTACGTCTATAGCACTGCATTGCATTCACACATCGTATTGATTGAATAATCATGAAGTCTTTAGTACTTGTAAACGTTGTCATCACATTGCTTGCGTTTGTCACCCCCACCCAACAGGTCGTCAGGGCAACAACAGTATTTTTTTTTTATGTTGGCTTACAGTACCTTCACACAGTAATAATAACTCATTATGACGGAACGCACGACAGTTAAAGGGATCGTATGTTGACCCACTTGCACTGAATAGAGCTTAACCAAAAAAATATCTTTCCTGTACAGTGTATTTTAGTCTATGATACACCCTTCATCGGACCGTAGAATGTCAACGGGAGACCTTAATCTTTCTGCATGCAAAGATCTACAGTTGGGTTACACTGTACATGCAGTAGGCTATCTCATAACTCTTCTTAAGCTGTGGAGACTATATATTCATATATGTATATATGTAGGTATATAAAAAACATTTCAAATCAAAATTGACGTAAAAATTCACTGAAAATTAAAACATCTTTCAATAATACAGACTATGTACAGATTTGACTGTTTTTACTGTTTCATCCCAGACTGAGGTTAGACCTCCACAGCTTGTGTGTGCACCCACACACACCATAGGGGCCCTTCTTTGTCGAGACCTTTAAAAAGTAAAGAGAAACTTCTAGAATATTTCTTGGCACTTCCTTTGAGAGAGCTACGTAAGACCATATGACCTATATAATGCTAATTAGCGGTAGCTGTTTATCTTAGCATCTCGGTAGCGGTGATAAATGTTGTACATGATTAACTCAGGGTTTCTGTCGTAGCCGTTCCTGTCGTTTAGCAGTTAGCTTGAGGACATCGTACCGGGCCCTTCCCAAACAGCACCCTGAAGCGCAGCTCTAAGCTTATATTTCAATACTCCACGATTCTCACACATTTCAACCACCCGTCCCAAAAGTATTCATTCGAAGGGCAACAATCTCGCTGAAGACACATGAATGAGGAAGTGAGGGGGAGACGAAGGGAGAGGAAATGAGGACAATCCACAATTTAAGAATAATAATATACATGTATATGTGCTCACATCTTCAATGTATAAAAATACAAAAATGTTCAATCTGATTAAAAAACGTATAATCTCGGTATGTAGTTTCTTTTTCTTTTCTTTTTTTACATTAAATAGTACTTGGTACTTAATTCCAGTATAATTTTTAATATCAATAGGATGCCTTCTTGCTAAGAACTAGCTAAATATGATTCTGCTAATTTTTTTTTAAGGATTTCATTTGTAGTTCATCGAATGATCGAGGTTCATGTACACTACTGATGTACAGGAAGACACTGTTCTGTCTACACAATATGTCTCTTAACATTGTCTATTATACGTGTTGTATTACTGTAAGTAGCAGGCTAGTTGACAATGTCAGTACACTGTATATTTGCAGAAAAGAAAAGAAGGCTAGGTACTGGGAGAGAGAGGAAAGCTTCTGGGAAGAAAACTAACTGCTTCACTTCGACTTTGACCCGTCTCATGGAAGGTGCTCTCGCTGCTGCCAAAGCAGGACAAACAGAATTTCCATGACAACGTTGAGGGTAAAACTACAGCACTGTGGATTCCACTGAGGTCAAAGGTCAGAGGAAGCCTAGATAGCAGCTAACAACGAAACGGTTCTGGCCAAACTGGACCCCCATTTTTTCCACAGGTCAACTGGCGTAAGGGAGAGACAAAAAGTCTTGGTAATTCAACATTATAAAGCGTCAATGATGGTGAATCTAGTTATGTATATACCTGAACAGGCTTGTCATAACAGAAATCGGGTGAAAGAGAGACCATGATTTTTCCTAGCAGTGATCCAGACATCTGCAATCTGCAATGGTTGTTCTGAGGAATAAAGCGCAATTACTCAGACCAGCCACAAGGGGGCCTGGGGCAGGGATGTCAGATCAGATAGGTTCACAGGACCAGCATAACGCTACTTGATAAATGATTGACGGGTGGCAAATTGGCGGTGTCTAGTGGGTTAGGGTGAGGTCGAGGTCGCTAACTGACTCAATTCATCAGGGAGGATGTTGGGATCTCTTCTATGGCTTTCTACCCATCCTGATGCACTTCAAACAGAGACACCAAGGTCCCCAGAGTGAGTCCCTGTGCTGTCATTCTGGCTGAGGGAGTGTGTGTGTGTGTGTGTGTGTGTGTGTGTGTGTGTGTGTGTGAGTGTGTGTGTGTGTGTGTGTGTGTGTGTGTGTGTGTGCTTGAGTGTGTGTGAGTGTGAGTGTGTGTGAGTGTGAGTGTCAGCGGGCAAAGAGCTAATGTGTGTGTGTGTGTGTGTGTGTGTGTGTGTGCGTGAGCCTGTGCCTGACATGAACACACACCCCGAGCTGATCTAATGCTCTCTGCTGCTCTCTGTCAAACCAGAGGAAGAAAAGATGATGACAAAGGATGATCTGAAAGAGAGTGTGTGACTCTCTCTGAGTACGATACAGAGAGAAAGAGAGTAAAGAAGTATAAAGAATCAAAGATAGATCGATAGATAGACAAAAAAATTGAGAGAGAGATAGAGATAGGTGGAGAGACAGAGAGAGGTGGAGAGAGAGAGAGAGAGAGAGGTGGAGAGAGAGAGAGAGATAGGTGGAGAGATAAACCGAGACAGAAAGAGCAAGTCGCGATGACGGATGTCAAAGCAGAGCCTTTTCCCGTTAGTCCCAGAGTTGAGCCTCAGACACTTCAAGGCCGTCACATCCCTGACGCTGGAGCCTCAGGAGACTCACGGATTGGCACACTTAAAGCGTCTGCCTCCGTGCTTCCTGGGCCACACACACACACACACACACACACACACACACAGACACACACACACACACCCGCACACACACACACACACACACACACACTGTGACTGTTCTGCCTTTACTGCTCTTTCTTCTCCTGCACACTGTATGGATTTGCTCTTACCCTGTCTGCCCTGCTTTGCCCCGCCACTGACGCGTGATATCTTCTTTTCTCTCTTTTCACAGTCTGTAGAGGAGTGTGCCTGTGTGAATGATCCATGAGCCATGTGTACATAATATTACACAGAACTGGGATCATGAGTTATCCTGTATTTATGTTGAAGAAAACTTGACATTTTTTTGATTAATCAAAAAAAAAAAATAGTTTTTATGAAATTTCGCCACAGCCGTCAATCTACCAAACGAGTAGGACTGTGCATAACTTCATTCAGCATCAGGAGGCCAGAGGAGCGGAAAAAGGTTGCAATTTAACACCGAGGTTTACTTTCTGCAATTCTACGCGCAATTTATGCGGTAAATAAGAAAACATGCAGCATCGCGAGAAAAATTGCTGATTTTGTGTTGAATTCGCAATTTGCAAATCGCATAACCGCGAAAAAACCGGAGCATCTGTCTATCTCTGCCTCTCTCCCTCTTCTCCCCCTCTATCTCATTCTCTCTTTCTCTCTCTCCACTCCACAGCTCTCAGTGTTTCATAGTTCATAGTTCAGAGAAAAGGCATTAAAGGAGAAGTTAGTAAGCTTGGGGGTGATCATACACTGGGCAAACTAACTTCCTGTTTCCTCATTGCCCTTCCAAAAGGAAGACCCTTCCTCAAACGACTTAAGTCTCCCCCAAACATAAACAAAAACAACTGAAGACGGGGCAGGGTGCAAGAGGGAGAAAACTTGTTCCACTAACACGCTCAGACACTAATCTAAATTAGCCATCCCCGCGGTACAAAGCTGTCGAAGGGTTTAAACTTTTTGTCTGGAATCTGAATGCGAAAAAAAGACGGTTCCCCCACAAAGCACGTGGGACCCAGAGGGCCCTGCTGGGTGTATGGAGTGTGTGTGTGTGTGTGTGTGTGTGTGTGTGTGTGTGTGTGTCTGTGTGTCTGTGTGTGTGTGTGTGTGTGTGTGTGTAAGTGTAGGCGGGATCCCAGAGGGCCCTGCTGCTGCTGCTGCTGTCGGCTCCACACAGGGCCACTCAAGCGAAAACAAGATGGCTACTGCGTCACAGTGGAGGGCTGTGAGAGTCGCGGTTACAGAGCGGGCAACACGGACCTCCCATCAAGAGAGCGAGCTCCAAAAGAGGACGTGTTTTTGCAGGGGGAACGGGCACTGCCAGGGCACCGTGTCTCGTTTGGTGAATTTGCCGGCCCTCTGGCTTTGAATAAAGACGAGACGTGTGGACGCCCACCGTCTGAAGGATGAGGTGGAGTTCAGCCCACGCTCCACCGCGCAGCAAGTGTGTAAGTGTGTGTGTGTGTGAGAGTGTGTGTGAGTGTGTGTGCTGGGGTTGGTGCTTCACCGCGCAGCAGTGTGTGAGTGTGTGTGTGTGTGTGTGTGTGTGTGAGTGTGTGTGCTGGGGTTGGTGCTTCACCGCGCAGCAGTGTGTGTGTGTGTGTGTGTGTGTGTGTGTGTGTGTGTGTGTGTGTGTGTGTGTGTGTGTGTGTGTGTGAGTGTGTGTGTGTGTGTGTGTGTGTGTGTGTGTGTGTGTGTGTGTGTGTGTGTGTGTGTGTGTGTGTGTGTGTGTGTGTGTGAGTGGGTGCTTCAGCGCACAGCAGTCGGCCAGGCAGAGAAACGAGGCGCTCAGCTTGTCGTCTTGTTTGGCTTTCTCTCTGGCTTTCTTCCTCTCGCGCCTCTGAGCGTCTGCAGAGGTGGTCCTGAAGCCCACAGTGTGCAGCACCCTCACTGGGATTTGGCGCCGATCTCCTGGATTAGCGCTACAGGGGGGCGGTGTGTGTATGGAGTGTGTGTGTGTGTGTGTGTGTGTGTGTGTGTGTGTGTCTGTGTGTAGGTGTGAGAGTGAGTGTTTGTGTGAGTATTTGTGTGTGTGTGTGTGTGTGTATGGATGTGTGTTGAGTGGGTGTGTGTTGTAAGAGTGTGTATGTATGTATGTGTGTGTGTGTGTGTGTGTGTGTGTGTGTGTGTGTGTGTGTGTGTATGTGTGTGTGTGTATGTGTGTGTGTGTATGTGTGTGTGTGTGTGTGTGTGTGTGTGTGTGCGCGCGCGCGTACATGCAGGGGAGGAGTCTGAAGAATAATCTGTCGAGCCTAGTAAGCCACTCAGGGTAGTATTTCCAGAGGATGCCGTATCTAATTCAACCAATCAGATCCCGTATCTAATTCAACCAGAGTATCTGCAAGGCGTTCATATCCTGAGGATTGCCTCTGACACTCTCTATGGTAAAGATATGACATACTGCCCCATACATGTAGGCAGGTGAAGGTAGCAGCTATCAAGGAAACATATTGCACTGGTTTCACGGTCTCTGTCGCCCACATGGGAGGAAGCGCCAGGACACACTATTCAAGACCCTTCACTCGTGTGCTTAACACCAGAGGTATCTGCTGAGACCTGCCGTAGAGGAGGGGTACACCTTAAAAGCACTTTGAAGATTTGTATGAAGCTTACTGGGCGGCAGTGCAGTTGGGGGACGCTGGAGGTCTACTTTGACGAGGCAGTTGTGGGAGCTGAGTTCGTTCCTGGATTTATACTGCATGTTACATGTTTACATGATGTTGAAATGAACCAATACATCACTCTATTGATCATCACTTATTGATCATTTCAGAACGCTTCCTTGAACATTATATTAACTCATACAGTAAGTTGAATAACATATACGACACCAGAAATGAACGGAGCTTGCACAGGGTCACTTCTCTGGTCATGACTTGAGCCTGCGGGGGACTACATTTCCCATAATGCACAGGCTTGGCTACACTGCCCTGTTCCAGCACAGTGTCTCTGCTAGCGCTTCTATTAGCACTGGCCTGGCTCTCTGGCCCCTTCACTGTGTTGGTATGCAGACGTCTCCGTAACTCGAGCCATTTGGGTCAAGCCACGCGCGCGCTAATGCTAATGGAGGAATCAATTCCTTGTTTTTTTTTTTTTTCTCTTTCTTTCTCTCACAGCACCACTTTGTCCTTGAAAAAGGCGAGAGGGAGAATCTGTAGGCCCTGCGGCGGGTTCAGTTGGCGGCCCGGAGTGGCCGGCAGAACGGATCGGGCGAGGAGAGAGAGAGAGAGAGAGAGAGAGAGAGAGAGAGAAAGAGAGACACGTGGCCGTGCCGTGCCGCCTTCCAGATCAACCCTCCGGGAGCAAGGGAATAAGGGGGCGGAAATTGGGGCCGGCAGGCACGTGTGTGTGCTTGTGTGAAAATGTGTGTGTGTGTGTGTGAGAATGTGTATGTGAGTATGTGTTTGTGTGTGTGTGTGTATGTGTGTGTGTGTATGTGTGTATGTGCAAACTGGAGAGGAACAGACAGAGACAGGCCTCGCTGTCTTATCTCTCTCTCTCTCTCTTTCTCTCTCTCTCTCTTTCTCTCCTCTCTCTCTCTCTCTCTCCTCTCCTCTCCTCTCCTCTCACTCCTTCACCCTCTGGGCTCCTCAAGTCCTTTCCACTCCTCTCTTTTTCTCCTCATTTTTTCGGGGGGCTGGACTGGGGCTGGGGAGGCTGCTCTGCCCTGGAAGATAAGACTCTCACGGCGGATCACGACCGACTCCAGGGTCCTCTCGCTTTCTCTTCCGCCTGCCGCCCTTGCTTTTATTCTTTCTTTGGTTTCTCTCTCTCCCTCTCTCGCTCTTTCACATGTTTACTTCTTTAGACTGTTAAAATGGTTTGTGCTTTTATGTGCCAGCCTGTCATCCTATTTGTTTTTGTCTTTCTTTGACCGTTTGTGTCTATCCTAACCCCCCCTCTCTCTGCATCTGTGTAATCTTTCTTTTTTTTGTCTTTCATCCTCCCTTCCTTGTCTTTCACTGGCAGACACCACAGTCCCCGCGCCATCCCTCTCTCTCTTCTTCTCTCTCTCTCACCTTCTATCCATCTCTCCTGCTTTCTATTTTTGGTCAGTCATTCATTCACTCCGAGAAGAGAGGGAGAGCAGAAGACAGCTGTGTATTGGAGGAGAGGAGAGGGGAGCAATCAAAGCTCCACATGGCGTGCTCTGATATCGAGACACAGCACACACACTCACAGCACACACACTCAGAGCACACACACTCAGAGCACACACACTCACAGCACACACTGGGAATGGGGACAGCTTCTCTCACTTTGGCACCGCTTGGCTTTTTAGCTAAAGAGACCGGGGGAAAAAATGGTGATCCAGTAACACAGTGACGCACACACAGACGCACACAGGCTCAGACACACACACACACACACACACACACACACACACACACACACACACACCGAGTCAAATTAAATCATCATTAAACTCAGTCTGCTTTTACATCACCTCCTTCTCTTTTCTCCCTTGATTTCTCCTCCTCCTCTCCCACAAAACAGACACTAACACACACACACACACACACACACACACACACACACACACACGGCAAACACACACACACAGCAAACAGATGCCTTGGCTTCTGATGAGAGGTACTGGCGAAGCACCAGATAAACACAGATTACAACTGCTAGAAGTTTATGACCCGCTACCTTGGCTGTGACCTTGTGCTGTTTTTTTTTTGCTGAGAGACGGCACCGAAGATTAGTGTGCTGCACAGCCTGAAGACTTGGAAGAGCTCACAGAACCTCCTCACGAGCATGAAAACGAACATAGCAAAGACGTTAGCTGATAATGGCCCAGATCCTGCTAGGATGTGGGCCAGAGTCAGGCTGCCATGTGTGGGAGGAGAGAGAGGGATAAGGAATGATGACAGTGGAGCCCGGACATGGCAGCAGATGACACAACTGCGCAGCGTGGCGGCGATCCAGCATCTGCAGCGCCCCAGTCCAGCAATGCAGGTCACCGCCCATGCCACCGCTGGCAGCCTGGCACCTCTGCAGGGGGGGATGGGTGACGGGACCAGGAGGGCACGGGATCAGTCGGGGGATTACAGATGGCACAGATGGCACAGGTCGAGGCGGAGGGTACCCAGCTCTCAGCTGGCATGGGATGTGAGTGCCACGGCAGAGGTCAAAGGTCATGGCCATGGAGGCTGTCGTCTGGAAAGTGTAGAGCAGAGTTAGCGTAGCAGTTCAGTTTTGTTGGCTATCGGCCAGCTCTTAGCCCTCGGCGGCTAATGGCTAGCTATTAGTGGGCTAACTGCTAGCGCTTAGCAGGCTAATGGCTAGCTCTTAGCGGCTAACGGCTAACTGGTGGCAGCTAGCGTTGTGCGGCTGACGGCTAGTGTGGCTAGCGCAACCTCAGAAGTGGAAGACCTGCTGCTGCCCCTGCTGGCCCTGCTGCAGCTTGGGGAAGTCCTCGCGCTGCTTCCTGCTTCGCCGCTCAAGGCTGCTCTGCTGCAGGTGCTTCAGGCGTGTCGCCGCTGACGACTGCAGGGGCTTGGAAGAAGAGTTGGAGGCATTCTGGGTAGAAAAAAAGGTTGAACAGAGAAGCAGGAAGAGAGAAGAAGAGGGGGAATCAAGAAGAGCAGAGAAAAAGGTCAGAGGGGAGAGAAAGAAGGAAGGATAGAAGGGGATGAAGAGTGAGGAGTAAAAAGGGGTTGAAGGAACAAAAGAGAAAAGAGAAGGAATTCAGGTGTGTGGCAATAGCAGAGAGATTCAAAGTAAGGAAGAAAGGAGAAACAGAAACAGAGGAGACAGAGAGAGAGAAAGAGAGTAAGTGAGAGAAAGAGTGAGAGAGAGGGAGAGAGAGGGAGAGAGAAGAGAGAGAGAGAGACAGAAAGAGAGAGAGAGTGTGAGAGAGCGAGAGAGAGACAGAAAGAGAGAGAGAGAGACAGAAAGAGAGAGAGAGTGTGAGAGAGCGAGAGAGAAGCAGAAAGAGAGAGAGAGAGAGACAGAAAGAGAGAGTGTGAGAGAGCGAGAGAGAGACAGAAAGAGAGAGAGTGTGTGAGAGAGAGAGAAGAGAGAGAGAGAGAGAGAGAGAGGGAGAGGGAGGGAGAATGTTAGCTTTTCACAGGTGCAAATGGTAGACCACATCCCATCCCTCCCTCATGTGTTGTGACAGGTCTCTGTGTGAACTCTCTGTAAACACAGTGGTGAATCCCCCCGTTACACACACACACACACACACAAACTCCACACACGACTTAGCAGGTAGGAAATGTCCAACTGAGAGAACACACAAGCATTCGCTAACACAGGCAGACACACATCACCCACACCAACAGGGTCAAAAGATCTCACCCACACACAGACACACACGCATATGTACACACACACACACACACACACACACACACACACACACGCACACACGCACACGCACACGCACACATCCAAAATAAGAATAATAAGACCAGACAATTTCAACACAACAAAACCACTGCAGTTTACAGTGAAAGAGAACAAACAACACAGCCTCTAAATACCGAAACTGCAATCATTAAACAGCCTCTAAATGTTACTGTTCATTATGGCAATTTAATGCAAAATTGGTTAATGTAGTTGACCTAAACTGCAATCATTAAACATTGACTAATCTGACATTTTTAAGGTGATACTATCCATTTGAAAACGTGTGCATAATTAAGAGAACCAGCTGCTTAGCAGACTGCTAAGACTGCTAAGAGTTCAAAACATGGTTAGAGAGCCAAAACATTATTAAAACTATTAAGATAGTTCTTTTAAGCAAATCAAGTTTTGTCAGAGATCACTGGAAAACACATACACACACACACACACACTCACAGACAAAACAAAACATAACACAGAAAACAAGGTGCCACACAGTATCAAGCCATTGTATGTTAAAGGCAGTTAGAATAGGATCAGCTGGAGGCCAGTATTAAAGGGAAGATATGCCAGGTTAGTGTGAGCAGCAGAGAGCCAGGATATCAGACAGTTGCAGACAGAAAGCAGACAGGTGAGTGAAACTAATCCGCAGGGTGGGACATCTGGGATAGGTGTCGGCCATGTTGGATCAGTGCCCAGACAGGAGCAGAAAGAGACAGCTGTTGTCATGGCGATGAAAGGATGGGGCGTCTGGTTGGTGCAATGAGAGTATAGTCACGGGGGGAGTTGGGTGGGGGTGGGTGGGGCAGTTGGTGGTAAGCTCCCATTACCAATTTATCAATCTAGATGTGTGGTGAACTGCCTGAGCCAGTGACTATGGTTCATATGCATGTTGCATGTTGCATTCAGTGTCTGTCCAAAAGAGTGAGTCTGTTTGGCTTGAATAGTGTGAGTGTGTGTGTGTATTTTTGTGCATGGATGCACAACCCTGTGCGCATTCGTCTGTGTATGTGTGTAGGTGCATGTGTGTGTGCATGCATCCGTGTGTGTGTGTATGTCTCTGTGTGTGTGTGACTGTAACACACCAGACAGTACTGTAACAAAACTTGTTTCTACTTCCCTCTGTCTCTTCCGGAGCTGATGAAGCTGATGTTTCAGAAAGCTCTCAGACTAGCGTAGCTTCCCGCAGAGCTTTCAGTCGCACTTAATGGGGAATCGATTCTCCCGCTTGGCTAGCGGCTAACACTGCAGCCGCGCATCAGTCTCTGCGGAGCGCTGATGGACGAAGCGCCGGGAGAGTTCTAAGGCAAGGGAGTGATTAG
>NC_045174.1:17343444-17345944 GCF_900700415.2 Clupea harengus | reverse complement strand
AATGCTTTTCGACAGAGAGCATGCTGGGATAGATCACACAGACTCACACTACCATTAATATGGAGAGAGAGAGAGAGAGAGAACAAAAGACAAGTAAAAGCTAATAAAACAACACAAGCAAAGGAATCTGATGAGTGTGTGAGCTGTGTACATCGCTCCAGGGTCTACATGAAAGTGTAAGCGTATTCTCCTGAGATTCCCTGATGTATGTGTGTGTGTGTGTGTGTTTGTGTGTGTGTGTGTGTGTATATATGTGTGTGTTTTGGAACTTGGCAGTCGTCGGAAGAGTTGATACTTACGTTCTGTGGCGGAGTAGTCACTGGCAGTTTCTCCCTTCTCCCTGAAATGACCGTGTGATTGCGTGCAAACACACACACACACACACACACACACACACACACAGACACACGCACACACACGCACACACAGAGAGAGAGAGAGAGATAGTCAAGGACAGCAAGATTTACCCTCCAGTTTCTTGGCACATATCCAATATCCAACAGTAAAACAAAGAAAAAAGCGAACATGCAATGTGGGTGCAAAGGAGCATGGGTAATGTAGTTTCCTACGGGCTGTCAGGTTCTCTGGTGAGCACACTCTGGACCAGGCCCGTCAGACTGGCGATCTGCTTCTCCATAGCCTCCATCCGGTCCCTGAGGACAAAACAACATGCAATAAAAATGATAGACAACATTTGTAATGTAACACAAACATATACTCACACACAGACATACACACACACACATTCAAGATAAGAATTGTGCTGCTTTTCGCAGAGTTCACAAACACAGAGGCAGGTATCAAAATACACAACATCAAACACGCTAAGCCACATGAAGTCATATGGCAGGTTCAGCCACCGTCTTACAGACATAACTTGACACACTCACAAACACACACTCATTTATACACATACACACAGACACACACACACACACACACATACATACACTCACAAACACCCACACGCACATATACACTCTCACACGCACATATACACTCTCACATGTCTCACCTGGTTTCCGTCTCGTTGCCAGGCAACGGTGAGCTGTACCCTGGCACGCCACCCTGCTCCCCGCTGAGCACACACAGCTGGTCAGAACCAGAACTCGTCCTGGACTTTGGACTCTCCACAAACACAGCCCCGTCCTGCCTGAACACCTGCCTCCCGGGGGACCCCCTGCCGGGCTGCCCCGCGTACGGGTCCCTCCCGTCGGTTATCTTCTGCGGGGAGGCCGGGGGCAGCCTCCGGAAGCCCATGGTGGCGTAGGGGTCCGCGTAGAGTGCGGCGGCTGCTGCTGCCGCAGCGGCGGCGGCGGCCGCAGTTGGTCCTCCGGGCCTGTAGAGGGCGCCCTCGAGCTCTGACTGCAGTGCGGCGGCAGAGTAGGAGGTCAGGGAGCGCACGGAGCCACGGCGCAGGAGGGGGTCGCGCAGGGCGGCGAGCGCCTGAGGGGACGCCACGCTCAGGCGGCCTTCAGGCACCAGGGCGTACGGGTCGGCGTAGATGCCCTCACCTGCCCCGCCAATGCCCCGCAGCAGCACCACACTCTTGGAGGACGAGGGCTCCTCGTCTGGCTTGACGTCGCGCCGTTCCAAGATGGCGCTAGGGGAGCCGAAGCCCGTGTGCGGGTGGGGCTGGGAGTGGGCGTGGGCAGGGGTCTGCTGGGGGGTGTGGCCTGCGGAGTGGTGGGTGGGGTGAGGGTGGGGGTAGGCGGAGTGTTGCGACTGCTGCTGCTGCTGCTGCTGTGGGGAGGGGCCGGCGTAGGAGGAGGGGCGGCCCCCAGCGTAGGAGAAGCGGGCGTGGGAGCGTGAGGGGGAACCTGATGGGGGGGAGGAGGAGGGGAGCTGGTTGAGGCGCCGCGTCGGGGAGGAGTCTCGCGAGGAGTACACCAGCTCCCTCTAGAGGAGGGGAGGGAGAAAGAGAAAGAGAGATGAAGATTAACTGACTGATTGATTGATTGACTGATTGATGTATTGATTTATTGATTGATTTGACTCAAAACATATAAAAGTCATAGTCAAGTCATAGACTTATTTCCATAGTTGTCCCTGTTGAATAAAGAGCCATAGACTTATTTCCATAGTTGTCCCTGTTGAATAAAGAGCCATAGACTTATTTCCATAGTTGTTCCTGTTGAATAAAGAGCCATAGACTTATTTCCATAGTTGTTCCTGTTGAATAAAGAGCCATAGACTTATTTCCATAGTTGTCCCTGTTGAATAAAGAGCCATAGACTTATTTCCATAGTTGTCCCTGTTGAATAAAGAGCCATAGACTTATTTCCATAGTTGTCCCTGTTGAATAAAAGAAAGACAGAAAGAAACGAGAGATATAAAAGAAAGACAGAGAGATGGGGCCATAGAGGAGAAGGAGAGATGGACAGAAAGAGGGAAAAAGAGAGAGAACAAGAAAGGTCACAAGAGAAAGACAGAGATAGAGGGATATAGAATAGGTGAGTCGGATAGGAACGGTGAGTATAATGGAGTGGAGTGGGAGAAG
>NC_045174.1:17335944-17338444 GCF_900700415.2 Clupea harengus | reverse complement strand
ATCCAGCAGGACCAGGACACACGGTACACCCAGAGTCACAGGAGAAAGGAAGGGAAGGGGGGAAAGGGAAAGAGAAAGAGAGAGAACAGATGGAGAAGAATGACAAAAAAGAGTCGGAGAGTTAAAAAAAAAGAACTCACCCGAGTTGAGTCATCACACAGACACACACACACACACACACACACACACACACACACACACACACACACACACACACACACACACACACACACACACACACACAGCAACAACAGCGGGTCTGCTGGAGAGCTGCCATTCTGGAGCAGCTTATGACAGTTTCCACACTAATAACACTAAATCCTTACTGCACCAAATGGAACCCCGTTTCCCAGAAGCACCGCGGTGAACGCTTCTGACAGAACAACTCTCCGAATGTGTTTTTTAAGAGACTTATGGAAGGTTATGACACGGTAGCAGGCTGGCCTTGGCAGACTACATCCACTTTAAGTGTACTGCAGTCAAAGTGATGACTGATGGACTGGAGTACATCTACCGGAGGTAAAGCAGGGGCAGAGAACACTCACTAGCCCGCTACATGAAGCTGTTAGCACACATACATATAGCACTGAATAACGTGTTTAAAACCAACATTAAATGTTAAAACATGTTTAAAACCAACAAATGTGTGTTTATGAGGAGATTGCATCAGTATTAATCTTTTAGAAATTAAAAGACATTGTATTAAACTCTCACAGGCATAACATGGATGGCTCTTAATTTCATGTTTTCCATTATATCAATACAATGTCATTAATACACTAAAACATGTTTAAAACCAACAAAGGTGTGTTTATGAGGAGATTGCATCAGTATTAATCTTTTAGAAATGAAAGACTTTGTCTCGATACAATGTCATTAATACAACTCCTGCCGTTTTGCGCACACAGACAAAAGCTCTCTGCAAATGTTCAAACGTTGCTTTTTTTAATTAGTAATTTAGTGCTTATGAATGTGTTATGAAATCCCTGTGCAGGCACTCTTTGCACAAAGCATTACAGAACACCATGATGTCCAGCCCACACTGCACAAGACATCGTGACCAGTCTAAGAGAGTGTGTGTTTGTGTGTGTGTCTCGACTGCACAAGACATCGTGACCAGTCTAAGAGAGTGTGTGTTTGTGTGTGTGTCTCCACTGCACAAGACATTGTGACCAGTCTAAGAGAGTGTGTCACCACTGCACAAGACATTGTGACCATTCTAAGAGAGTGTGTGTTTGTGTGTGTGTCTCCACTGCAGAAGACATCGTGACCAGTCTAAGAGAGTGTGTTTGTGTGTGTGTCTCCACTGCAGAAGACATCGTGACCAGTCTAAGAGAGTGTGTGTTTGTGTGTGTGTCTCCACTGCAGAAGACATCGTGACCAGTCTAAGAGAGTGTGTGTTTGTCTCCACTGCACAAGACATCGTGACCAGTCTAAGAGAGTGTGTGTTTGTGTGTGTGTCTCCACTGCAGAAGACATCGTGACCAGTCTAAGAGAGTGTGTGTTTGTGTGTTTGTCTCCACTGCACAAGACATCGTGACCAGTCTAAGAGAGTGTGTCTCCAGACCTGTCCTGTCCACACTGCAGAAGACATCGTGACCAGTCAAAGAGAGAGAGAGAGAGAGAGTGTGTGTGTGTGTGTGTGTGTGTGTGTGTGTGTGTGTCTCCGCCTGCTGTCTCTCACCACCACCGAGTCCTGGAATGACAGACCCATCTGGCTAACATACAGAGGGACAAAGGGGGGTCGAGCCGTAATCATTTCTTCTTGTTGTTTTCCTGTCACGTGGCAGGTGTGTGCTTTTCTTGTCATCCTTTAGCTCTCCGCCTTCGGTGTGTGTTTGTGCCTGGTCATGTGTATGTGTGTGTGTGTGTGTGTGTGTGCGTGTGTGTGTGTGTGTGTGTGTGTGTGTGTGTGTGTGTGTGTTTGTGTTTGTGTGTGCATGAGTGTGGGTCTCTCCTATCTTCGGTGTGTGCTTGTGCATGGTCATGTGTGTGTGTGTGTGTGTGTGTGTGTGTGTTCCCTCTTCGGTGTGTGCTTGCTAAGAGTCCCTCCCTTCTTCCATTAGATGTTACTGAATCTCGGAGGTCGAATGGATTCTTAATCTGATCCTGGAACAGGGTTGAAGGTCACTTTGTCCTCCCCTCCGACAGGCATCTGATAGTGACTCAGCACACAACACACAGAGACAGGAGTGCTTGCTTTCTCTCTCTCTCTCTCTCTCTCTCTCTCTCTCTCTCTCTCTCTCTCTCCCTCTCCCTCTCTCTCTCTCTCCCGCTGATACAGTAGCCTGCCTGCCCGCCAGACCACTTTAGACAGCTGTGTCGAGGTGACGGCAGCTGGCAGGAAAAACAACACCGCAGCGGGCACATCACCAGGATACCTGCCCGCTGCCACCGCCTCCTCCGCATCCTCTGCCACCTCCACATCATCCATATCACCCACCACTGGGCAGAGTACCCAATAAAGCTGTCAGACAGGCGGGTGGAGAGCCTTTCAGAC
>NC_045174.1:17309462-17322867 GCF_900700415.2 Clupea harengus | reverse complement strand
ACCATCTAGAACCAGGCAGGTCTCCTTCACTGTTAGACCATCTAGAACCATCTAGAACCACTCCAGGTCCCTTTCACTGTTAGACCATCTAGAACCATCTAGAACCAGGCAGGTCTCCTTCACTGTTAGACCATCTAGAACCATCTAGAACCAGCCCAGGTCTCCTTCACTGTTAGACCATCTAGAACCAGTCCAGGTCCCTTTCACTGTTAGACCATCTAGAACCATCTAGAACCAGGCAGGTCTCCTTCACTGTTAGACCATCTAGAACCATCTAGAACCAGCCCAGGTCCCTTTCACTGTTAGAAGCTGTCTGAGGCAGCATCAGCATCAGCATCAGCAGCAGCAGCAGCAGCAGCAGCATCAGCAGCAGCAGCAGCCCTCAGACAGCCTGCTAATCCTCCTCACACAGCACAGGCTCTGCAGGGGAGAGAGAGAGAGAGAGGGAGAGGGAGAGAGAGAGGGAGGGAGAAGGAGAGAGAGAAAGAGAGAAAGATGGAGAGAGGGAGAGAGATAGAGAGGAAGAGGCAGAGGCAGAGGGAGAGAGAGAGAGGGAGAGAGAGAGGGAGAGAGAGAGAGAGAGAGAGAGAGAGAGGGAGAGGGAGATGGAGAGGGAGAGGGAGAAGGAGAGAGGGAAAGAGAGAAAGATGGAGAGAGGGAGAGAGATAGAGAGGAAGAGGCAGAGGGAGAGAGAGAGAGAGAGAGAGGGAGAGAGAGAGAGAGAGGGAGAGAGAGAGAAGGAGAGAGAGAAACAGTGCAGGAGGAGCGACAGAGTGATAAAATGTTTCCGGGAGGTGAGGATGAGTGGAAACTGCAGTGAAATTCCCCAGCATGCACTGCACTCACAGAGATGCACTCACAGAGATGCAGGCCCAGGAAGCAGACCAGCAGACCAACAGACCAGCTCCACCCCAGAGTCAGTTTGTGTTACAGTAATTACAGTAGGGTGTGTGTGTGTGTGTGTGTGTGTGTGTGTGTGTGTGTGTGGGTGTGTGTATTTATGAAGTGAGTGTGTGCGTGTCTGTGTGTGTGCCTGTGTGTGTGTCTCTCTGTCTGTATTTGTGTGTGTATGGGTGGTGTGTGTGTGTTTGTCTGTCTGTCTGTCTGTCTGTATTTGTCTGTGTGTGTGTGTGTGTGTGTGTGTGTGTGTGTGTGTGTGTGTATTCATGCAGTGTGTGTGCCTGTGTGTGTCTGTCAGTCTGTATTTGTCTGCGTGTTTATGTGGGTGTGTGTGTATTCATGCAGTGTGTGTGTGTGTGTGTGTGTGCCTGTGTGTGTGTCTGTCTGTATTTGTGTGTGTGTGTATTCATGAGCACTGAGCGTGAGGCGTGTGTCTGCGGTGATTGACAGCGGTGGTGTGGGATAATGGGTGCGGAGCAGAACAGATGGTTGGCGTGTCGCTGCATTAGCTCCTATTAATTTATCCAGCAACACACTCAACCAGGAGAGAAGAACACACACACACACACACACACACACACACACAACCAGGAGAGAACACACACACACACACACACACACACACACACACACAGCAACACACACACAGCAACACACTCAACCAGGAGAGAAGAACACCCCCCCACACACACACACACACACACAGCAACACACTCAACCAGGAGAGAAGAACCTGCTCTCGTGATAATCTCTCAGTCTAATCACCAAGACCAGAACCAGAAAGATACACAAAGACACACACACACACACATTGATACACAAACTCACACACACACACACACACACACACACATAGATACACAAACTCACACACACACATATACCCATTGATAGACACAGAAAGACACATAGATACACATATACACACATACACACACAAACACACTTCCAAAAGCAGACAAATTGAAGCAGACATTTACAAGCGCTGACCATAGTTACACACACCCTTACACACATACACACACACACACACACAAACACACACAACCTTACACACACACACATGCACACACACACACACACCCACACCCTTACACACACACACACACACATACACACACACCCTCACACACACACACCCTTACACACACACACACACACACACACACACAGACACAGCCCTGGAGTCAAACAGTCATTCAGGCCCCCGAGCTATATTGAACCCAAATTCAGACAAGTTTGAGGAACTAACCTTGAAACTCCAGTAGTTTGGCTGTTGCGATGGAGGCAAGGGAGGGAGAGAGGGGGGAGGAAAAGAGTGGCAGAACGAGGGATAGGAATAGGGGAACAGAAGTGAGAAAGATAGAGGGAGGGAGGGAGGGAGGAAGGGAGAGAGAAAGAGAGTAATGAGTTTCACAGTTTTCTCATTCATTTGTGCAAACATGGCGCGTCTCCTTGGCAACCAATACACTCCCAAAGAGGGACGGAGAGAGAGAACGAGGGAGCGGGAGAAGAGAGTGAGAAAGAAAAACAGAGGCAAACAGAGAGAAAGAAAGACAGAGTGAGTGGAGTGGAAGGCTGGTGAGAGATAAAGAGAGAGGTGGACAGACAAAGAGGTAAAAGATGGAGGGAGAGAAAGATGGAGGGAGAGAAAGGAGAGTGGTTGGAAACAGTAACTGAGAGATGAAGAGAGAGGGATAAAGTGAGAAAGTAAGAGAGAGAGAGAGAGAGAGACACACACACACACACACAGATGGAGAGAGAGGGATGAAGTGAGAAAGTAAGAGAGAGAGAGACACAGAGAGATGGAGAGATGGGAGGAGAAAGCGACAGAGACACAGATGAAGTAGGAAAGAGGTGAAGTTCAGCTTGACATTTAACATGCACAGTAGCACAGTCTTCAGCAGCTGGCGAGAGAGAGTTCGCTATTTCCAGAGAAAGTCAACGACATGTTTGCTAACTTTCAGCGACTGAGCAAGCTCATATTGAGGAACAGACTGCACAGGGTGGCCTCTGACACATCATATCAATAACTTTCCAATTTGAACTTTCCCATGGACCCATTTGGTATTAAAAAAAAAAAAAAAATGAAAAGTTGAAAGTAAGGGTTGTCAGTGAACGGTGTCCATACAAAGAACGCCCTGTCAGCTCCCAGAGGAGTTCTACTAAAGACTCTCCACTGGATGAGTCAATGTAGTATTTTACCTGAGGGACTTCCGTTGTGACCTTCAAGGGTGAAACAGAGTCTTGTCTAAGAATACGCCATGCCTTAGCAGAATGCAACAGGGTGGAGGGTGTTTTCTATTTAAACCAAACAGCACACACACACACACACACACACACACACACACACACACACACACACACACACACACACACACACACACACACACACACACACACACACACACACACACACACACACACACACACACACACACACACACACACACACAACACACACACACACACACATCCTCATAATAAATAAGAGAATGTGTTTGTCTTCAGGGGCTACTGGACAACTCACTGCATACCGATAAAGGCAGCTGCTGCCACTCTACACCACCAAAGAAAACACACAAGTGATGATAGGACAACAGGACACGTTATATCTGTGACACACAAACACACACATTCACACAGATGCTTCTCACAATCAAGTGTTCTAGACCGGCGGTTGTTGAAAGACTGCAAATGGCTCCGTACCAAACTGTACATATCTACCTTGAGATTGTTCACGAAGAATCAGACTTAATGAATGAACACACAACCAAACAAAGCTCACGAGATGAGCGTTTCATCGGGATGGATTAAATGATGGGAGACTAATTACTGCACTCATGTCTGTCTCACGTCTGTCTCATGACTGAAGTCATCCCTCGCAGTAGGTCTGTAATTGCGTTTTGATTGCCTGCGATTGTTCCCTCTGTAATTATGTATTGTGCCGGGAATCACACACTGTTCTTCTTCAGTTTTTTTATTATTTTTAATATTCCAGATTTTGCAGTCGTTTCAACTCCCACGGTTTTCACGATATTGATTCCATTGCTGCGCTAACAGGTTTGTGCTAATACTTTGTATTGTGCTTGTACTCAGCAAATTGATACGTCTGCCAGTTTCATTTTAATTGACATTTTTAATTGCCTATTTTCCCCTTTGAAAATGAATGGGGGGGGGGGGGGGGGGGGGGGGGGGGGGGGGGGGGGGGGGGGGGGCAATACGTGTTGGTGGTGTATTGGCTAGTGTTGCTGCCCGGGTTTGACATCCGGCCCAGATGCCTTTGGAAGTTGCTTTTTTCTTAAAAACTTTTTTTTAGCTATTTGTACTGTTGTTGTGTTATATGTTGTCCCTCGTGGCACCAACAGGAGCAGCGCTCCAGATTTCGTTGTATGCAAATACAATGACAATAAAGGCTTTTCTATTCTATTCTATTTCTATTCTATTTGGACAAAAGTGTGGTATGCTGAGGATCTCAATTTTGTCCGATTCAGAGGTCGTGAACAGAGAAGGTGTATGTGTCTGGTGGTATGCTGAGTGTGTGCACTTGAAAGGCCACGATTTTCTGTCATTGTAAATATTCACGCAACTGCATGCTTAAAAAAACTGCAACTACACACCAACAACTATTTGTATCACACGGGTAAACAGGTGGTCAATATCATTTGATTGTTACGGATGAGGGAAATGTGAAAATGTTCACATGGGGTTTTGTAAAAGGAGAATTACCTTTCATGACTAGTTTGTTCAACACAATTTTTTCAATATTTCTTGTGTGCTGCTTTCATTCCCATGTCTGATCTGTGCAGTTAACATGTAGTGGTCCTCTACTACTGCAGAGCATTTTCTTGTGTAGAAGTAAACCCTCAAGGCTCTTATTTTGAGGAAGATAACGGGGGCAGTATATCGCTGCACATCAAAAAGTTGAGACTGTGTCTATAAAAAGCAAAAAACTTAAAAACTATACTTGATTTATCCGGCCAAATTTAAATCAAGGCCAAATTTAAATCAAGTATAGTTTTTAAGTTTTTTGCTTTTTACAGACACAGTCTCTAAACTTTTTGATCGTACATTCTAGTCCAAAATAAATTCTCCTGAATGTATGAATCAAGATGAATCTTGATTGATTTTGCTGTGGAGAGAAGGCAAATACAAAGGACGTTCTTCAATAGATCTCTGAAAGGTGCATTGCACACGATCAATTGAGACCATCAACTGATTTTTAACACTGACTGGATAATATTTAAATAGCACCGTGTGTGTTGTCTGCCTACATGTGCCAGAATGTCAGTGAATCACTGGTGTTAGATAATCGCTGCCCTATGCCTTGTTAGATGATATATATTGCTAATTCAACAGCTGGTAGGAGAGTCGAAGCATTGTTTCGTAGGTCGTAAGTGTTAACATCCTTGTTATTGCATAGGTTACGGTATACAACGGCCAACT
Organism: Clupea harengus; assembly: GCF_900700415.2. Classification (NCBI taxonomy): domain Eukaryota; kingdom Metazoa; phylum Chordata; class Actinopteri; order Clupeiformes; family Clupeidae; genus Clupea; species Clupea harengus. The sequence goes on along the minus strand of NC_045174.1, from coordinate 17,317,521 downwards.
GCTGTTGCAGCGCAATCATATTTGCATTTTCTTGTGGAAGTGCATCTCTAATTAAACTCTAATTACCTCTGGGTTTGCAGCGCACACAAAAAAATGACAACACACACATTCCCCTATAATTCTTTCTTACAAACACAATCATACACAGACACACACACAGAATCCTACTCGGCACTTGACTCTGAGAACTGCTTACCAAATTAGCAGTCTTTTCACACACACACACACACAAGTACACACACACACACTTTAGTGCACACCACACACACACACACACTCAAAGATTTGGACTTAGCCTCTTTGTCTCTGCCACACATTTGGCTGCCTTCCCATAGCTAAAGGCAGAGGTCGTCGATATCAATGAGGATTTGTCGGCTCTGTACAGGAAGACTGTCGGTTGGCCGGGAGTCTCGACTCCACCGCAGAAGGCTGAGAGTGCATTGTGGGTAGTCTGATGGTTGCTAGATAGCATTCTAAATGGGGGATAAACAAGCTGCCCCTTCCAGGAGTGTCGCTAGTGTGAAAAAAAAAAAACACAATCAGTCGATTTATAATGGGTGTGAGATTACATATTGACTGGTGTGCCGTGTATGTTGCTGTGCAGATAGTTTTGTTCTTTACAGTTGCTGTTGCTGTTGCTGTTTCTTGAGGTAATAAGCCAAAGCCTGAAACAACAGAAGTAACACATACACACCAAACAGCGGACTACCTCATTGATTCTTTTCTTCAATTCATTCTTTAGGCGACCAATACAAAGCTTTCCAAAGACCAAGGTACCATTTCACTACTATTAATTGCCCACTGAGTATTCAGACACCCGTACGTATTGTGACGTACTGCTTTTTGCCTACTTTATAGTAGCGCAGTGCCAGCTGGTGCCAGCTGAGGTTGGATGTGCATGCCTATTTTCACCGTCCTTTGACCAAAGACTTTCCCTCACGCCCTACAGACCAGACAGTCTGACTGTAACGGTCGAGTTTACGGCAGTATACCTCAGCAGCTGACTCTGTCAAACCCGGCGTGCCTCTGGCTCTGAACTATTCAAGATTCGGCAGCTATTTTGGACACTCCATTCCTTCAACCGCACAGCAAATGAATTGATTCAGTTAATTCAAACTAGTCATCATTTAACCTATTTGCCTGGCCACTAATGAATAGCGCTTTGAATGGTGTAATATTACATGGGCACTCAAGGGACCTGTGAGTCACTGGGCCCCATGAGAGACTCACCTCGCGTGGATGACACTCTGGATGAGGCTGGTCCACAAATCACCATAACACCACTATACACCAGGCAGCATGACATTAATGCTGCCAACCGGCAGATGTATGCCAGTCTACACGCATGCTTCCTGCTTACAAATAAGATCAAACTGACTTGTCTAGCCCTTAAAGGCACAGTTCTCCATCCTAATGAAAGGTTGTTGATATTTGGCTCGATTAATGTATGGCTTGGTTTGAGTCCGATTTTAAATAAGATCAAACTGACTTGTCTAGCCCTTAAAGGCACAGTTCTCCATCCTAACCAAAGGTTGTTGATATTTGGCTTGAATAGTTGTATGGCTTGGTTTGCGTCCGATTTTAAATGAGATGAAACGGACTTATCCATCCCTGAAAGTTTTGAACATCGCTACAATTTATCCCTAAATGTCCCTTGGGATAAATAAAGTGTCTATCCATCTATCTATCTATCTATCTATCTATCTATCTATCTATCTACAATTGTCACTCTTTAGCAAACACTTTTGTCCGAAGCGTTGCCGTATGCAAAGGTATTCAGGTATTCGCAGTATGTGTGCTTCCTGAGATTCAAACCCATAAACTCAGCGTTATAAACACCTGGCTTGCATAGCTGAGGCACAGGAAGACAAGGAGGACCAGGATAGGCCCTGCCTAACTAGTCTAGTCTAATGGCGGACTGAAGTGGTAAAGCTGATGAATCCCTCTAGGCTAAAACTCGATCATTCCTTAGCCTTCCCTCAATCAGCTCGGACTCAATCTACGGACGCTCCGCGACACCTGTCATTGATCGTGACTGGTCAGACACACACCGAGGTGCCAATCACACAGACAGCAGCACACTCTGACAGTCTGTCGGCCTGCTGAGGCAGAGGCTGTGGAAACCACTGAGCTGGAAGATTGTTCCAGAAGACAGAGAAAATTCCATTTAAGATGGTGAGTTATTGAGCCCCGTGAGTGAATGTGGACCCCATGTGGGCTAGCTGTCTGTGTTGAGCGATGGTACGGATCTACTGGGGTTCAGTTTAACTGGAGATCACTGTGGGTTTGTAACTGCAATAATCGAACCTTTACCCTTTTTCACAGCAGATGTGGCATTGATTCCACAAATGGGAAAACATAAGTTTAAGTTTGTCATTATATGGCGTGTTACATTATATATTTTTTACATTGTGATCTTTGTTCGTGTCCATGATCAATTAAAAGACAGAACGTAATCTTAAGAAAATGTAATCTAGGCCCACAGGAGGAAGCCCCCCGTACATGCCCTTGTTAACTTGGAAGAGTGGGATGTTAAAGGTTAAAGGTTAAAGGTTAAATGTTAGGCAACCTGGTTCCTGTCCTCTTAGTCTTGTCACGATATTAAACAAACCAGCGTCACAGGTGGCTACGTTAAAAATGTGTCAATAAATAGTATATAGTAATAGTAAATAAATGGTACTGTGATGTAGTCTCATGTGGACCTAAAGGAGTGCCAAGGGTCGCAAGATTGATATCACAGCTTATTGACTGGCGATTAAAGCGTTCTGTTAATGACACAATAAGTAGCCTGTCTCACTTCAGACTGGTGTCTTTTCTCAAAGGTTGTCGTCGTAAAGACCTGCCAGGCCTGTGCTGAGCTGGCTTTGTTTTGTAATGATTAGCGATGGGTTATCGCTTGTTGGGACCTTCAGCTTGCATTGTGCTTGGGATACACGCAGCATTGCTTTCTGCCTTGAGCACCTTGGGTACGTTCGTCGTAGGATTAAAGCTAAGTTAATCAATTGGCCTTTTAGCCCGTTAAGATTAGCGAGCTGATTGAGAACAGCAAATATCGGTTCGTTAACGGCTGACCCGCATCCTAATCATGTGGTTAATTTCAAGCAGGCTAAAGTTATCATGGCATTTGCGCGTGCACGTCCTACTTCAAAAGGCAGGAAAGGTCGATCACCAAAACCATGATTTTCCAACGGTATAATGGTTCTAAACTCAAAGAAAAGGGCTCTTTTTTTCTCCGCTGGCGAGTAGGAGATGAACATGAACGCTTATGAAGAATACAAGACCATAATCATGGCAAAATTCAACACCACCACCGCTGTGAGAGCAAGGTGTGTTGGCATGTTTATATGGTGATATCTATGTATGAATACCTGACACCAAGTGTCAGCTGGTACAGAGGTTTCATCTACCGGTTTGCATCTGCATGGTTGCTAGTTCAAATCCTCCCACCTCCTTCCTCGATGTAGTTTTACATTTCCTTGGAAGTCGCTTTGAATAAAAGCGTCTGTTAAATGACTAAATGTATTAATAACAAATGCAATAAATTGAAGCAGTGAAAATAAATTGTCTGTATTTCTCTCTATTCTTATCATGAGTCCACCGTAATCATTTTCTACAATAATGATATGCTATGGTGTACTAATAACACTCATATAATTATGAGTGCTTTGTTCTCCGCATCACCGACACTACAAAAATGTACCACTCGCAAAAAAGCGCAAAACAGTCAATGTGGTGTTTGCAATAAATGACTCGAGAAGGTCTTGTAAATTAATGATTCCTTGTCGGCTGAATCGTTAGCGCTCATACAAGAATAATGGATCTTGGCGATCGCAAAGAACTCTCTCCCTCCGCTAATCTAACTCTAATATCAGTCCTTGGTCAATGGGATCCCTCCTTTTTCCGGGGGTGTGGCAAGTTTATCCAGCTACACTTAAGTTAGCCTGCCCTGGAGCAGGTTAGTGCTAATCGATATGTAACTATGGTGATTTATCAAAAGTTGCTTCCACGAACCAAAAAGAGGGGCGTTTTTTATCTTAGCCTGAAAATTAGCTCGCTAAACCGTTTAGCGAGCTACGACGAATACCCCCCTTGTTTGGAGCAGTAGGCTACACTCCGCCTCACAGTGATAGTAGGTGTCCTAGGCCTACTTGTTTGGAGCAGTAGGCTACACTCCGCCTCACAGTGATCGCTTATTTGCGAGATCTTTTTAGTTTCAACCACCGTACGGTCTTCTGACTACATTTAGCAAGCTATTGTCTACCCCTCAACTTGTTCGACTTGAACTGTATCGTGTTATGTTGGCTACCCTACCTTCATAAAGTTCAGCAAATGGATCATAGGCCATAAGTCTTACAACAACCCCTTTGAGGTTGGGGTGCCCAAGGCCGTTCCAACCGCCTCACAGCACACAGGCTACAATTCAGTGCATTGCTGTGAAGAGTCCCTGTTGTTGACTGTCTCTGTTGTTGACTGTCTCTGTTGTTGATTGTCTCTGTTGTTGACTGTCTCTGTTGTTGACTGTCTCTGTTGTTGACTGTCTCTGTTGTTGATTGTCTCTGTTGTTGACTGTCTCTGTTGTTGATTGTCTCTGTTGTTGATTGTCTCTGTTTCTTGGCTCGCTTTCTTTTTATGTACTCCTTCTCTTTCACTGACCTTTACTTTGTGTTGAGTTTCTTTTTTTTCCCCTTTCAAATTGTACATGAACACACACATACACTCATGCATACAAACAGCTGACCAGCAGAGACTTTCACAGACATGCAGAGTGAGTAACACACACACAGGAACCTAATTTCATAGGGCAACGAGCACCGCAAACGGGTGTCCCGCATCAGTAACCGTGCCGTGAGAATAGGCAGGGACACCTACATTCGCTCATTTCACTGACGCAAAAGAACGGCGCGTTCAAGCAGAAATGGGTTAAATAATGAAGTCCGTGAAGTAATTATTTATCAGCCAATCACAATGATTCCAACAGGGCCCTATTAACACTGACATGTTTCTTAAATAAATAACCACAAACAAAAAAAAAAAAATTTCCAGTCGCAAGCGGAGCGGTTTGTAGCAGAGGAGACGGAGGTTCCTGCGCGGGAGGTCTGGCCGACATTAAATAATTTACGGAAGTTTCATGGAAAAAGGTGTCGCCTAGTCGACATGGAACTCCCACGTCTGTGTGCGGACACACCCCAGCATTTTGCTGACCCGCCCATGTTTGCGTATGGGATCTTGCTCATGTTATGATATATTATATGTTATGTTATAAAATGATTTTGCCAAGTTATTAAATGACCCTAAGGTCATGTACAGTGGACTTTGCGCATTGCCCATGACTGAAATTAGGGCACACACACACACACACACACACACAGACACACACACAGACACACACACACACACACACACACACACACACACAAACACAGACACACACACAAACACACACACAGACACACACGGAGCTACTGACAAGGGGAAAGATCTAGTAATAAGGAAAGATCTAGAAAGATCTAACACACACACTCACACACACATATCTCTGACTAACTGGTCGCAGTCACACTTTCTGACTCCTAGGTGAGGATGACACAGCATTAAGTCCCCGCAGGCCAGAGACTCCATTAGAAGCTAATTACCCGTCCTGGTGAGAGGTCTGTGCCCTCTCAGGCTCTTCTCTCTGAAAGGTCTCTCTCTCTCTCACACACACACAAACACACACACACACACACACACACACACACACACACACACACACACACACACACACACGCGCACACACACACGCGTTTGCACACTTCTCTTTTAGGAAGGTCAAAGAGTCAGGGACTATTTTTGCCTCTCACACAACAGGGATGATAACCCCAGGTTCACACAGCAAGTGTGCATTCCAGCGTGACTATGTCACACACACACACACACACACACACACACTCATACACGCACGCACACACACACAAACGCTGAGACTTTCAAAGGCCTTAAGAGTAACACACCCAGACTCATACATAGACACCCCCCATAAACACACATACACAACACAAACACAAACACATTTCTGCCCCTCACGCTTCAGTATTGACAACCCAATCTTCACATAATGTGTCCTCAAGTGTGACCATTCATATCACATACACACACACACACACACACACACACACACACACACACACACACAGACACACACACCTGATATGATCATTTGATTTCCTGAGATCTAATGTTGAAATGTTCTGTCCGGAAATAGGATCAATCTGCAAAATCCCTTAGATAAGTGCAGTGAATGGCAGGCTTTTATGATTTTATGTCTTCTATCGCAAGTCTTGCGACAAATTTCCGGGATGTGTGCGTAATGTTTAGGCTTTATACATCTCACTATCTAAGACACTCTTATCTACATTCAATTGAATCGACCTATTGTGCTTCACTGGTGGTGAGAAGTGACTGTATCTTATCAGTCACTGGTGATAATGCCCGTTAAAGCATTGGCCTAGGCCTAACCAATCAGAAGCTAGAAGAAGCTCAAAGTCAGAGGCCTGACCAATCGGAAGCTAGATGAAGTACAAAGTCAGAGGCCTAACCAATCAGAAGCTAGAAGAAGCTCAGGCCAGACGAAAAAGACTCTCCCTCACACAGTTACCATGGCACAATACAAAAGGTTCTAAACTTCAAAAGGTATGTCTTACAGTATTAACTGGCTAGCTATTTATAACACCGTTTTATCTATTTATCTATTTATTTATTGAAATTGTGTTCATTCATTTAGCAGACCAGTTTTATCCAAAGCGAGAATATGACACAGCGCACATTTTCATCAGCACGTCCACAGGAACGCATGACCTTGGCTATGCTAGCACCTTCCTAACCCTACCAGCTGAGCTGAAGAAGCACTGCATTTGGACGGTAGACACTTATGTGAAGAGGAGACACACCGTAGCTGTCCAGCCAGCCATCTGGATCAACACTGGTGAGCAGGAATCAGCACAACATCGGACAGTGATCCATTCACTCCCCCAACTCCCACACCTCTTCAGCTACAACGGCTGCTCTGTGAAATTTCAAGTGACAATATGTAGATTTTTAACTTATTAAGGTTACAGTATATGTTTAAGGAACATATTGTAGCTTCTACGTCTATATTTCCTCCTCAAATACATCTTGATGGCGCGTGGTCATGTGATGGGGGAATTAAACACCAACGGTCCAGGCCTCTGGCAAGCAGGAATCAAAACGACGTCCACCACAGATCCTCTCCAAACACACACACACATAGACACACACACACACACACACACACACACACACACACACACACAAACCCTTCAGCTACAATGGCCTCACTGTGAACCTTGAAGGACCCTCTTCAGGGAGAGAAGAAAGGATGCAAACAAATGTCAAAAACACGCCCCGGCGCAGTGCTTCCTCTCTGGGCTAAAATCTGAGAATCTCCCCGTGTTTCTGCCCGCTATGGATACTGACCCTCACTGGCTTCGAGCGCCACGGATATCCGACAGTCGTTTCGTTTGTATTCATTTCCGAGAGTCCGGAAGATTCATCCAGAAAATGAATGCAGGAACAGTGTCAGGCAGCGCAGTTCATGTTTCTGAGGGCGACTACAGAGGCCAGTCATGCACTCCACTGACCTCAGCTAAGAAAGGCAAACGTTCGTGAACAGTTTTTCGTTTGCGTTGAGCTCACTGCGATCGTTGTGAACACACACAAATGGTCTGAGGAGGTAGATATATCGGTGAGCAAACATGGAGGCTTGGTTAAATCGAACAATTTGGTATGTCTGTTTACATGAAAACGTTCTAGTCTAAACCTCCTCCAACACCCTCAGTGTGACTCAGCCACTCCATAGGGTTTGATATAGATAGATGACTCAGAGACAGTAGAAGTGTGGAAAGAGCCACTCCGTAGGGTTTGAATGGACAGAAGTGAAGCCAGAATACAGGCTACTTCCTGTCGGCCTCTCGCTGACCGCTTGACTACAGTGCAACATAAGGCCCAGTTAACCTCTTGTCTACTGTGCAACATAAAGGCCAGTTAACCGCTTGTCTACTGT
>NC_045174.1:17299462-17304462 GCF_900700415.2 Clupea harengus | reverse complement strand
TCCCCATAAATGGAATAAGGGTAGCTAAACCAGGTAGCTAAATAAAGAAAATGGACTGCATTTATACAGCACTCAAAGCACTTTACATGTTAATACCTCAGACATCCACCCATTCACACACACCGATGGCGGAGGTTACTACGCAAGGCGCCAACCTGCCCATCGGGAGCAGTTGGGGGTTCAGGGTCTTGCTCAAGACACTTCAACACTTGGTGAGGAGGAGTCGGTATTGAACTAGCGACCGGCCCGATTGCTGAACAACTCCCCCTACCACCTGAACTACTGTCCAAAAGTAAATAATGAAAGACCTAAAGACCTCATAAGATAATCCTTAAAGGTTCCCTTAGATAGAACTCTTGTCCCCATGGAAGAACCCTTAGAGGTTCTATTGAGTGTGTGTGTGTGTGTGTGTGTGTGTGTGTGTGTGTGTGTGTGTGTGTGTGTGTGTGTGCGTGTGTGTATGTGTGTGTTTATGTGCTTTCCTCTCAAACAGCTCCAACCAGCTTGTTTCTCCTCTCTCACAGTAAAACTCATTTTCACATGTTACATTTAACATGACAATGGCAGCAGCCACATCTTCATGTTTTCAAAATAAAATGGCAGCATGACAACGGAACGCCAGCATCCCTTCCATTTCGGCAGTAGATTACTGAGAGCCTGTGGCAGTGCCATCCCTAATGGTGGCAGCCTCTCTCCCAGCCTGCGGGCATCACTTTCCCTCCTCTGTGCCCACTCACAGTGCCACACAGAGCACCGTCACCCCCCCCCCCCCCCCACACACACACACATACACACACACCCACACACACCACACACACACACACATACATCCCTACTTACCCCCTGGGGGGCATGCATGCGGCTATGCGCCAGCCATTAGGATACAAACCTGCCCAATCCGTGTGCATTACTATGGCTGTCTGAAATAAATACAGATCAAAGGCTCTGGTACACTCTCTCCCTCTCCCTCCCTCTCTCTCCTTCTCATACACCTTCTCCACCACTCCTCCTTTTCAGCTCCTCTCTCCCTCGTTCACTTGTTCCTCTCTCTCCCTCTCTCTCTCTCCTTCTCGTTCTCGTACTCCACCACTCCTCCTTTTCAGCTCCTCTCTCCCTCGTTCACTTGTTCTCTGCATCCTCTGCTCTCTGCTGCTAAGGCTGAGTGTAGCCTCGTTTAGTCAGAGCTTCGATGCATTTAGTGTTGGCACAAATCTCTCTGTCACACAGAGGGACGTGTTCAGAAGCATGAAATCATTGACATATTGAAGATTTCATTTGTAAGTGTAGCTAATTGTATGAATGAATTGTGTGCATATATATATAGAGAGAGACTCTTATTTACCCTATATTTACTCATGTATGTAATCTATATACATTCAGAGACATAGACACATAGCTATGTGCAAATGCATATAATCACACATGCACTCACTCTCTCACTATCTCTTTCTCTCTTCCTCGCTCGCTCTCTCTCTCACACACACACACACACACACACACACACACACACACACACACACACACACTTGGCCTCTTATCATGCTGGAGTACATCATATCTGAGTGATTAGGGATGCTTTCCCACGCACACCACCATGAAGACACACACACACACACACACACACGTACACTCACAGCATATAAGGAAAAACATGTGCACTCCTACAAAAATATGTATTGAGACATTCTCACCCATCAACTGGAGCTTGGATATGTGTCTGTAATGAAGGATGTATGCATACATTACATCACATGCACCCACATATATATGTACGGATACTCAGTATTACATAGCAGTCTATTGCTCATGCTAAAGTGGGTCAGGCTTGCCGTTAAGGATGCAACATGTGTACACTGAGACAGATGTGTACAAAGATGAAAAAATGGGCGTCTAAGTGTTTGGCGTCTAGACAAAGAAGCAAACATAAACACGTACACAGGCACACACACACACAGGCACACACACACAGGCACACACACACAGACACATGCGCATTCTGTGCATCCAGCACCCAGACCACCCAAACTCACGAACAGACACACACACACACACACAGAGACACACACACACACACACACACACACACACACACACGGGGCGCACGCAACGCCTCTCCCAGCCCCTCAGACATCCAACCATCACCACAGCATGTATGTATGCATGCACACACACACACACACACACACACACAGTAACACTCACACTCACACATAGACCATTCCTGCACCCCATGACCACACTCACTATGCCTTAGACATGTCATACACGATGTGCGTGCTCGTGCATACACACACACACGCACACACACACACAACACACACTCCTCTCACCTGTTGACGGGAGTTGTTGGTGTTGACGAGCGTGGCGGCGGCGCGGCTGCAGCGGCGGAGGCCTGCTGCCTGTTCTTGTAGTGTGCGTCGCGCTGGCGCTCGATGTCGGCCTTGTGCAGCTTGGCCAGGGCGTCCATCTCGGCCTTCTGCAGGTTGGTTAGCGCATCCAGGCTCCGGGCCGAAGACGTGTGGATCAGCCCAGAACTGGAGAACCGCCGGCCCGACCCGCCGCCACCGCCCGCCACCGCCGCCGCCACCGCCACCGCCACCGCCCATGGTGTGGTACTCCCGCGGGTACTCCGCATCGTCCGCCGAGATCATGGACGCCTTCTTCCACACCGGACCTGCGGCGAAGGGCCATAAAAGGTCAAAGGTTAGAAAGCAGGAAGTAACTGAGGATGTGAGACTGGCTGTCAAGTTTTTGTTTGGGGGGAGGGCAGAAGTCAAAGGTTAGGAAGCAGGACGTGACTAAAGGACTGTGAAGTGACTGTCTAACTGTCAGGTTTTGAGAGTCAGATTTTGTCGTCTTGAGTTTTCGTGTGGTGAGTGTTCGCAGAGGAAATGTTACATGAAATATGTAGCTTCCTAAGTCATATCCAATTAGTGCAACATTTCTAAATGCAACAACGAACTGAAAGGCTCCAAAAAAACAGCATTTCTGGCTAGAAAGGACTAACCCGTATTCCATATTAGGTAACTAAATTCTCATATTTTAGAAGACTGTAAAGAAGAACTGCAGTCCCAGTTAAAAAAAAGGAACTACAACCCTTCAGAGTTCCTTGATGTGTTCTCGTGGGAGAACCCTTCTCCAGCTTCAGCACAGCTCAGGATTTAAATAAGACCCTTGGGTTCTCCTAAGAGATACGCTTCTCTGAAACCATTTGATTGACTAAGAGGAGTGACTAGCATGTACTTTAATGGGAGACAAAACACAAACAGCACGTCTGTCTAAGTACCACATTCACTGCAATGATGCTGGTTACAGCCTAACTCTATGTGCCTTGCATTGTGTGTGTTGGCTTGATTTGGTAAATGTTTGAGAATGTTTTTTTCTGGCTAGTTTGCAGTAACTACGTAAAGCATCATACAAGACCTTCATCTGAAATGCCCTCAGATAATTCGAGAAACAGGATTAAGGACATATTTCAGATTTCACCATACGCACATTACAGTAAAGAAACACTGCAGAATCAAACACTGAAGACAAACGTGATCTTGGTTTCCTGTATAAGAGAAGCTCAGTGTGCTAAGCTAAAATGACATGCTAGTCTATTCACACCGCACTAGTACAGGAACAAAATGTCCAGATAAAGATAGCAGGAGGTCTGTTCAAAGGGGGGGGGGGTGACTGTCAGAAGCCTGCACCGTAATGTGTGTTTGTGGGGTGGGGGGGGGGGGGGGGGGGGGCTGATGGGGGGTGGACACGCTGGGTGACAGGAGACCGTCAACACTTGTCAAGGGATGATCCGCCGTGCCGACACACAGCACCCCGGGGAAGTTGACCCAAAATCTCCCTCTCTCCATCTCTTCCCTCTTCTCTTGCTCCCTCCATCCTTTCATTTCTTCACTCTTTTCTTCTTTCATTTCCTCCCCTCCCATTGGCTTGTTCTTTTCCTCCATCCTTCCCTGACTCCCTCCATTGTTACATGTCTTTACTTCACCTCTTTACTCCACCTCTCATTTCTTCTGTCTCTCTGTTGTTCCCTCCATCCGACCTTACCTCCCTCCTTTCCTACATCTCATGTCTCTCTCTCCTTTTCAACCGCCTCTCTATTCTCTCCTTCTATCCTTCTCTTTCTCCTTGCATGAAACGTTCCCTCGCTACCTATTCTCCAGGCCTGTCCTGTCATCGTTATTCCGTCCCTGATTTCCAAGCTCTCTCTTTCTACTATCTCTCTCTATCTCTCTCTCTCTCTCTCTCTTTCTGTGTTCATGTCGCTCTTTTCTTTTTCTTCTGTCGACCTCTGTCTCATCATCATCGCTCTGTCGTTCATTTCTCCTTCATTTATTTTTCTCTTTCTCTTTATCTCACACATTTTCATCTCTTTCACTATTTTTCTCCTTTACATTCTTTCTTTCATTCCTCCTCCTCACTTCTCTCTCTCTCTCTCTTTCACAGTATCTCTCTCTCCCTCTCTCATAGCCTCTCCTTCTCTTTCACTGTCTCTCCCTTGTTCAGAGCCAAGCAGATGAGTCTCCTGCCACATCATACCATTATCTCGTCTATCTCCCCCCCCTCCTCTCTCTCTTCTCCCCCCCTCCTCTCTCTCTTCTCCCCTCCCTCCCTCTCTCTCTCTCTATCCCTTCCTCTCCCTCTCTTTCTCTCGCTCTCTCCCTCTCTCTCTCTCTGTGGAAGCCTTTACCTGCAGGGGCACTTCTGTCAGTGAGAGAATTTAACAAACCTACAAATGTCAGGAGAGCCCTCCTCACACACTCCCACACACAGACAAAAACAAACACACACAGACTCAAATACACACACTTCAAAACATACCAACCCACTCACACACACACACACACACACTTCAAAACATACAAACCCACACACTGCACACAGACACACATACACATACTGTCTCTCTCTCTCTCTCTCTCTGTCTTACACTTACACACACACACACACACACACAAGACACACAACGACACACACACACAACCAGATACACACAC
>NC_045174.1:17291962-17296962 GCF_900700415.2 Clupea harengus | reverse complement strand
GGAACAGAGGGGAGAGGAGAGGGAAAGAGGGCAGAGGGGAGGAGGTGAGGTGAAGGGAGAGGAGAGGAAAGAAAGGAGAGGGAGAGAAAAAGAGAGGAGAAGAAAGAGGGGAGGGGAGATGAGAGGAGGTGAGGGGAGAGGAGAGGAAAAGAGGGGAAAGGAGAGGAGAGGGAGAGAAAAAGAGGAGGAGAGGAGAGGAAAGAGGGGAGAGGAGAGGAAAGAGGGGAGCGGAGAGCTGGTGGCCTCAGAGTCTCAGGCGGGGGGAACAAACATCTAGAACCGTGGTTCCAGGTCCTGTTCCTGGGTGTACCCCTGCGCTACATGTGTGCCATATCTCCCTGCTCCACATTCTGCACTTGACTAAACTCACCAGTGGCACTCTCGATTGGCTGAACACAGCTGATCTAGGTCAGTACTGGAAGAACCTGATAAGTGCACTGAATAACCAGGTGTGCCTGAAGCAGGGAGAGATATGAGATCATAACTGATAACCCTTGGCCCAGAGGAAAGCTGCTTCAAATGCTTGTTTACTTAAACAGGACACAACAACAACAACAACAATAATAACAACATGATTTTAGGTTCAAAAAGTCAGATGACACTGAATGCCCTGCACATGTTGTAATACACTAAAGGTTCAGTCCATAATTATAACCCAATATACCTTTACCCTATACCCTCAAATTCAGCCAGGTGCTCCTACACGGTCCACTAGCAGTCCGTTCAGTGTGTCCGCTCCAAAAACGCACGGGATGAATAAACGGGAAGCAAACATCGTGGCTTGGATCGAGCCATAAACAGTTCCAACCAATCAGCACATTGCTTCAGAAGCACGGAAGAGAGGGGCAAAATTTGATTGGTTGTTAAACTGAAATATCAACAACCTTTTGCCAAAACTGCGGACACCACCTTTAACAGAATAAACAATGAAAACTGTACAGCAGGTGGACAAAAGTAAATCAGTACTAGATCACTATTGTTCTGTATTGTTCTGTATTGTTCTGTACCTATAGACATGAACTATACTGGAGCATCACTTTAACAACTACAGTAGATCACTTCCACCACAAACACATAAGTCACCTCAAGGGCACAACCACATTAAACCGCTATCAGGCCTGAACGTTCATAATCGGATCACCTTTACACTCCGAGTGCCCCATATGCCCATTATCACAGCATCGGCTTAGCATAGCATGCTAACAGCTACATGGGCCTCACAGTAGCACAGGTAAACATAGAACAGCAAGCACACACACACACACACTTGCACAGACACACACACACACACACTCGCACATACACACTCGCACAGACACACACACACATTTGCACACACACGCATGCAAACACACGCTCAAACACACACACATACGGTCGCACGCACACACGCACACACACGTGCGCCCACCCAGTGTGTGCAGGGCCTTGAGCCAAGGTGAGCAAGCAGAGGGTTGCACACAGGCCCTCTCTGGCTACTTGCTGACGTGCTCTGTGACTCCTATGTGTGTCAGCAGATAGGCTGTTAGGCTTAGTACTTCATGGAGCTTATTTTCCCCACGGTGAGGAGTGTAGAGGAGAGGAGGAGAGCAGAGGGGAAAAGGTGGAGAGGAGAGGAGAGGAGAGGAGAGGAGAGGAGAGGAGAGAGGAGGGAGAGGAGAGGAGAGGAGAGGAGAGAGGAGAGGAGAGGAGAGGAGAGAAGAGAGGGAGGAGAGGAAAAGAGAGGAGAGGAGGTGAGAAACGAGGAGAGGAGAGGAAAAGACGGGAGAGGAGAGGAAAAGAGAGGAGGGGAGAGGAGAGGAAAAGAGAGAAAATGAGACGAGAGAAGAGGAATAGAACCAGAGAATGGAAAAAGCAGAGTGGGGATATCAAACATCTCTGCTGAAGAGTGCTTTTAGAGGAGAGGAGAGAGAGAAACAGAGAGGGAGAGAGTGAAAGAGAGAGAGGGAGGTAGAGAGGAGGAGAGGAAAAAAGAGAGAGGGAGAGCAAAAGAGACACAGAAAGATACAGAGGGAAAGAAATAGGGAGAGTGAAAGAGAGAGAGGGAGAGCAGAAGGGAAAGAGAGAGGGAGAGTGAAGGGAAGGGAAGCCGAGATAGAGAATGAGAGAGAGAGAGGAGAGAGAGCGAGATCAAGATATACATATAGAGAGAGAGCCAGCAAGAAGATAGGGAGATAAAGGCAAGGCAAGAAAGAGGAAGACAGATAACGAGAGAGTGGAAGATAAAGCGAGAGATTGAGCGGAGGGTCTGAAAAAATGCAGCCCTCGGCGTCTACGGCGGAGCTTCTGTGGTGCGCCGGCCTACTACCCCCGAGATTCCCCATTTCCTCCCTGCCAGCTCCCCAAAATGGCTGACAGTGATTAATCATAAATAGAGCCGCTGATGGATGAAGTTTGGAAACTGCGCCTTTCCAATTTGGGCGTAGTCCCCCCCCCCCCAAACACACACACACATAATAAACAGCACATTCTCACCTTCACCAAGGGGAGGGGTGTGTGTGTGTTTGTGTGTGTGTGTGTGTGTGTGTGTGTGTGAGTTATTGCCTTCCAGTTCACAGCCAAAAGCGTCACACACACACTGACATGACCATAAACCATGTGGGACTGATGTCAGAGTGTCGCCCTGTGCACTCCATAAACTACACCACCCAGAGGGTTCGGCAGGAGTCTGAATATGGCCGTAAATGGCTGAGGTATTGTGGGACTTTGAGTCACACCACAAATCTGGGCGTGATTGTTAGGGAAAGGCCTTGAGAAGAGATGGATGAGGTTGTTTTTACGGTGTTGGTGGGGTAAGAAGAGTTAGAGAGCATTGATTGAAGATGTTTCGGGTATGATGAATACAGCAAGCAACAAGGGAGGTTGGGACGAGAGACAGAGGAAGAGAGAGAGAGAGAGAGAGAGAGAGAGAGAGAGAGAGAGAGAGAGAGAGAGAGAGAGAGAGAGAGAGAGAGAGAGAGAGAGCGAGAGAGAGTAAAGGTAAAATACTGACTAGGGAAAATGATCTCTCCTTCGTGCTTTGTCTTCGTCTGACGGATGAACAAACAATAGAGCAAACTAATTAGGTAATGAACTCTGCGCCCAGACCACTTAGTAGCATAGAGGTCCCAGTGACTACGATAATAAGGTTCAGAATGTGATATTAATGACTCCAATTAAGACCAGGCTTCGTGTTACAGGGCCCACACCATACATCTGGGGACGACGGGAAATGTTGGTGCACAGAAATCTCCAAATAAAAGGACCACCAGCTTGGCAGTGGATCGGTTTAGAAATTTCAAACAAAATAACAATGCTAATTGCTAAATGCTAAACAATGCCATACTGATTTGCAGCCTGCAGACAGACAGACAGACAGATAAATGGACAGATATTAAAATGGTATAAAATGAAAGGTATAAAATGGGTGTTGTAGCACAGTGGTTTTATTTATATTCTGCTTGGTCTTGACAGGATCAGGCGTTTGGAGATATTGGATTGGGACCAGCAGAGGCGCTGAGTTATGACATCAGCGGGACAGGGCTGTTCCTCACTGTTCCAAGGCGGGTTTAGTTAATGGCCAACTCTGTGTAAATCCTCAGAGACAGACAGACAGAGAGAGAGAGGGAAAGAGTACGAAACAGACAGCAAGAGAACAAGACAGAAAGAGAGACAGACAGAGAGCAAGAAGGATATAGAGATACAGACAGACAGACAGACAGACAGACAGACAGACAGAAAGACAGACAGGGTAACAGGCAGACAGGCAGAGAGAGACGGAGAGAGAGACAGAGACGGAGTAGAATAGGGTTATAAATATATCTTAAAACCTGCCCAGGGCCCAGAGTGCGAGAGCGAGCAATGGCTGCCGGCACCGGTGACTCAGGGTTGCCGGGTGAATTATGCCCTATTGCACTATTAATGAGCGCAGTTAAAAGCAAATCCATCTCTGCCGACGCCGGGGCTAAGTAATTAAAGCGGCCCCGTCCAGCGGGGGCCACTAGTCAAAGGTATGCTAGAACTAGCAGAGTAGCTAGCGGCTAGCGATGGATCACTGGGCCTCCGTGACTTGTAATTACAAAGTTGGGGGGAGTCGGTGGCGTGTGGGGTGGTTGTGGGGAGGTGGTTGTGGGGTGGATGTTGACGTTGGCTCAACAGAATCCATTTATGAGAGCACTGCTCTGAGCAACAGATGCCATCAGGCTGCTAATTTAAGGTAGTCTTTTTGAGGTGCCCGAGGGGGAGGATAGCTATGGATCGCAGGCTACTTTGACTTCTAATCACAAGGAGAGGATGATTACAGAGAGTTTGTCTTAAGACTGGGGCTCTCAATCCTTCTCCGCGGGACATATTGAGCTGCATATCTCCCATCTGTCCCAGCTCGGAGCGCACCTGATTAAAAGCCAGTGTAATTATGATACTATTGATTAGCGACACAAGGTGTGGGCGGCTAATCAAATCGTTAAAGAGGCAAGTCAGGTATGCGGAGCAGAAACAGATGGAAGACATGCACTCTGGGGGGGGGGACAAAATGGAGAATCTCAGAGAGTTTCAGAGAATCTATTTTACTGCACCTGGCTGTGAATCTTATCAGACCACAAGACACACTCTAGGCTAGCAATTACTAGCTTTTGTGAGAATGTCATTAAAAAACAATGGGGTAGTTAAAAAACATGGAGAGATTGGCTTAGGAAGAGTCTTAGAATGTAGTTGGGAGAGAGAGTGTGCTGGTTCTTGTCTTCCCCCCTTTCACAGACCTGCTGAATGTCTGGTCCAAGGCAAACAAGAGTACCAGGATGAAGTGCAGGTGGCATTTCCAGCTCGCTCACTGTTCTATTTTGGACCACTAGTATCTATGTGTTTCCTGTTTCTGTCTCTTTCACTTCCTCAGCCTTCTCCACCTTTGTTGTTCCTTCTCCCTCTCTCCATCCACCATCCTGTCTTTTTGTGTTGTGCCTTAGATGTGCCTCCTTGGTTTTTCTGTCTTACA
This sequence comes from Clupea harengus, assembly GCF_900700415.2. NCBI lineage: Eukaryota > Metazoa > Chordata > Actinopteri > Clupeiformes > Clupeidae > Clupea > Clupea harengus. The sequence goes on along the minus strand of NC_045174.1, from coordinate 17,291,993 downwards.
TGTTATGTGTCTGTGTGTGTGTGTGTGTGTG
>NC_045174.1:17264462-17279462 GCF_900700415.2 Clupea harengus | reverse complement strand
AGTGGATTATTCAATCAATTAACTGGACGATCAATAGCTTTGCCAAATAACTGATCAGTGAATGTATCAACCAGTGAATGAATGAATCAATGAATAAATGAATGAATCAAATCTGACTATCAATATCTCTCTCAAAATCAGTCTGTCTATCTATCTATCTATCTATCTTCATGGTGACTTTATTTTCATGTCCAGTCCTGCACATCTTGCCTTCTGTGAACTTCTCCACCAAGAAACTCTTCCTTATTCCACTACTCTCTCTCTCTCTCCCTCTCTCTCTCTCTCTCTCCCTTTCTCTGAGTCATCCCCATGCTCCCGATTGCCCTCTCTAGACTCTCTAGTAAAGAAAGGAAGAAAGACAGACAGAAAAAAAGACTTTTTTTCTCCAAGTTCTGCTCCCTCTGAGCGGTGAGAGAAATGCTCCTCTGCTCAATTATTTTTCCTTTGGTCTTTTCATCTCCTCTCCCTCTGTACCTCTTTTACTCTCTCTCTCTCTCTCTTTCTCGCTCTTCTTTCCCTCTCTTTCCCTTTTTTCAAAAGCCTTTGATCTTGCACCTTTCCTTCTCCAAGCCAAGGTACCTGCCACACCTCTATCATCCTGTCCTCTATCACCCTGTCCTCTCATCCTGTCCTCTCTCTCTCTCTCTTTCTCTCTCTCTCTCACTCTCTCTCCCTCCCCAACTTGTCCCATCCCTCGCTCCCTCCTTCCACAGGACAGCCACTGAAGCTGCACCACCATGCACCCCACCAAGCAGCCCACACCGCCCGGCTCATCTAATATGCCAACCACATCTGATCACGGCCAGGGAGCACACATTTCCGTACGCACTGATATGCATAAACGCACACACATACACATACACACACACACATACATATACACACACACACACATACACATGGACACAAACTGTATATGCAGGCTGAGACAAAAAAGCAGTGGTATGTCTAGTCCTCTAGCCTGTTTCCCTGAAGTGAGAGAGAAACAGCATTGAAGCACAAACACAAGCAGTGTGGGTTAAAAATAAAGCCAGCCACATGTAAAGTGTAAAGAAAGAGACACACACACACACACACACACACACACACACACACACGCTGGGCTGAGAGAGAGTGGACATGCCTTGGAAAGGAGCATTTCCCATTCTGCAACGCGACACACCTGCCTTGTGCTGACGATTCTTCTCCTCCTCCTCCTTCTCCTCCTCCACTCCTCCTCTCGTCCCTCTTTCCTTTTATCTTCCTCCTCCTACTACTTCTTTTTCTTCTTCCTCTTCTTCCTTCACGCTCCGCTCTGCCTCTCCTCCGTACCCATCCTTTGTTTTTCTCTCCGTCTCTCTCTATCTCTCTCTCTTTCTCTCCGTCTCTCTCTATCTCTCTCTCTCTGATGGTCAGAGCTAGACGGGCGATGCTCTGCTGGCCAACGCTCTCCACTGTGGGGATGATAGTGAAGCTCTGCCTATCCGCATGGCTCTCCTCGCTAAATACGCTCATAATATATTAATGTATACCCCGCCACCAACAACCAACCCCCCCTTCTCTTAAAGGTACAGTGGCCCATGAAACTCAGCATGTCTGGGGGCTTATGCTACATGGACTAAACTACTAGTGTGTGTGTGTGTGTGTGTGTGTGAGTGCTTGCAGGGGTGTCTGGGGGCTTATGCTACATGGACTAAACTACTAGTGTGTGTGTGTGTGTGTGTGTGTGTGTGTGTGTGTGTGAGTGCTTGCAGGGGTGTCTGGGGGCTTATGCTACATGGACTAAACTACCAGGGTAAAAACAGGGGAGGGGGGGGTGGGGGGGGATTGGGAGAGAGGACAATATCCGCAGTCCGTGTTGGAGAGTAATTAAGTAAATATATGGGACTAAAAACCAGGGTGGAAATAATGGGAGTGAGAATGATCTGTGTGTGTGTAACTGAAGTGTGTGTGTGTGTGTGTGTGTCTGTAACTGAATTGTGTGTGTGTGTGTGTGTGTGTGTGTGTGTGTGTGTGTGTAACTGGAGTGTGTGTGTGTGTGTGTGTGTGTGTGTGTGTGTGTGTGTCTAACTGAAGTGTGTGTGAGACAGTACGCCATGGGGATGGGGTATGAAGGTCATGAGGACCCTTACATGGCAAAACACAGATGACCTAATTTTTAATAAATGTGTGTGTGTTTGTGTGTGTGTGAGATAGAGAGAGAGGGAGAGAGAGCGAGAGGCTGACCAGCCCCAGATGAATGTAACACACCGTCACATGAAAGATTCATCCACCTGTGTCTGCAAAACCACCGGCACAGCCTTCTGTACCTTCTCTGTGTACCTTCTCTGCGTACCTTCTCTGCGTACCTTCTCTGTGTACCTTCTCTGTGTACCTTCTCTGCGTACCTTCTCTGTGTATTGCCCCAGTAAAAATGCCCCCCCCCCCATCCCCATCCCTCTCTTTAATTTCAGCTCTTCCCCTCAAACCACCACTCTGTTTAAATGTACATCTCCAGTCCACAGCTCAGACCCACAGCTAATAAATACCCCTTCCAGTCCAGTTCAGTCCACAGGAGCTTTTTCTTCGGACCGTAATATGATCCAGTCATGTACACGGGTTGTGGTGTGTACCTGGGGCCCGTCCACTGTAACTCCATCTAGTAGCCAAGGTCATGAATACAGAAGAAGGTGGGGGGAATTAAGGAAGTGCCCATTATTATTATTTTTGCTCAGGTGATGGGTGCCTTGGAAGAGATTATGACGTGCGATGCTGTTTGAGATCACACAAGCTGAAAGGGGCTGCTTGAGATCACAGAAGCTGAGAGGTGTTGTGGTTCCAGAAGAAGTTTGTGTTGTGTGTTATGTTGTTGTTGTTGTTGTTGTTGTTGTTGTTTTCTCATTACTTTACTTGGGACTCAAAAGAATGTCATTTAGGCATCATCTTTCTAGTGTTGTGCTTCAGGCCTGCAGTGTGTGTGTGTGTGTGTGTGTGAGAGATGCGTCGACATGGATGGTGGGTCTGGGCATTACAGAGAGAGAGAGAGAGGGAGAGAGAGAGGGAAAGAGAGAGAGAGAAAGAATGAGTGAGAGAGAGAGAGAGAGGGAAAGAGAGAGAGAGAGAGAGAAAGAATGAGTGAGAGAGAGAGAGAGAGAGGGAGAGAGAGAGAGAGAAAGAATGAGTGAGAGAGAGAGAGACATTTGTATGTCAGTGAGTCCAGCTGGGAATTTGGGTTGGTGTGTGTGTGTGTGTGTGTGTGTGTGTGTGTGTGTGTGTGTGTGTGTGAGAGAGAGAGAGATTGTACATGAGTGCATGTTTCTGGCTGTGTCAAGGGATGTGAGAATTTCCGTGTCTGTGAGAGATTGTGTGTGTGTGTGTGTGTGTGTGTGTGTGTGTATGCACCGGTGAACTTGTGTGATGGTATTGAATAAAACATGATGTATGAATGAATAATGCTGCAGACAGGCCAGGCCAAAGGCTGGGAGACTCCAGGTCATGTCTGTGTGTGTGTGTGTGTATGTGTGTGTGTGTGTGTGTGTGTGTGTGAGTGCTTGCAGGGGTGTTTGTATGTGTGGTTCTATACATAGCTGGGTAGGTGAGATATACATGTGTTGTGCTGTACATGTGGGCGAGTGTGTGTGCAAGAGTGTGTGTGTGTACATGGCCCCGTGTGTACATCTGCTTGTACAGGTATATGTTATGAGTTATATTATCCTGCCATTAGTGTGTGTGTGTGTGTCTCATTTGACTTGTTTAGAAAGAGTTTGTGTTTGTGTGTTCATGTTAGGATATTATTGTTCCAGTGAGAGATTCCACACTGGGTAGACACAGAGACCACACACACACGCACGCACGCACGCACGCACGCACGCACGCACGCACGCACGCACGCACGCACGCACGCACGCACACACACACACACACACACACACACACACACACACACACACACACACACACACACACACACACACGACTAGACTTACTGCACACATGACAAACACATAGTCTACTGTAGCTGTTTTTTTTTTCAGTTACAACTCAATGAATGAAAGAAAGAGAGAGACAGACAGACAGACAGAGAGAGAATGTGTGTGTATGTGTGTATGAGATGAACATCTGGTGTGTAATGTAAAAAACTAGCTAACTAACTTCCACCTCTCTTGGAGGACTACTGTTACATTTCCATCATGTCTCCCTCAGCACCTTGTTGTAATGGAGGACAGGCGGACAGACAGATGCCCCCTCTAACCCCATGCTGAGTGCCTTGGCTTCAGGAGAGAGAGAGAGGGAGAGAGAGAGGGAGAGAGAGAGGAGAGAGGGGGTAGAGAAAGAGAGGGGGAGAAAGAGGGAGAGAGAGAGGAGAGAGGGGAGTAGAGAAAGAGAGAGGGGGAGAAAGAGAGGAGAGAGTGGGGTAGAGAAAGAGAGAAGGGGAGAAAGAGGGAGAGAGATAGGAGAGAGGGGAGTAGAGAAAGAGAGAAGGGGAGAAAGAGGGAGAGAGAGAGAAAGAGATGGGTAGAAGGGCGAATGGAGGATAGAGGTTTAATCAGGTAAACGAAGAGAGAGGTGGAAGCGATGAATCGCAGAGCAGAGCGTCAACGATGGGTAAGACGAGAGGAGAGAGCAGGTCGAGGATAAGTGGAGCCAGACTGATCTGGAGGCAGGGATGAAGAAAAGGGGGGGGACATGAAAAGGAGGAGAGAGAGAGAGAGCGAGTGAGTGAGACAAGAGAAAGGAGAAATAAAGACAGAGATTATGGTCCTCAATAGCTCTTTCTGCCAATGGTTATTGACCAGACTGCTAGAATAGAATAGAAACCAGAGAACTGGCGGTTCAATGTCCTCGACACAATCTAGAGAGGGACCGAGAGAGAGAGTAGGCTTAAGAGGAAAGAAAAGGAAATGGAAAGAAAGTAAGAAAGAAAAGCAAGAACGCTAGACTGAGAGACAAACGCATGACTTTATCTGTGTCTTTTTTCTCTTCACATGGCGCGATGTACATGTTTTTCACTGTGTGGTTTCAGGAGTGGGCTAATAAAGTTCTTTTAAAATTAAGACTGAGAGGGAATGTAAGACAAAGTTGGAGAATGAGAGAAAGAGAAAGAGGGAGGTTTTGTGGGGATGAATGTGAGAAAGAGAGACAGGAAGACAGAGAGAGAAAGAGAGAGAAAGAGAGAGACAGAGAGAGAAAAAGACTTCATCAAATCCTATCCCCATCACTGCATTGCACCCTGCCGAAGCTAATTAGAGACATTACGGTGATCATACACCTCAGCCCTTACTGATTCTCACTCGAGGTCACAACACATAGAAAACAACCGTTCACTTCCCCATCAAAATTAGCATTTATTTAATTATAAGGTATTATTAATGTAAACATTTGAACATACATTTCTTAAAAGGTTAAAATCTTCATAAAATTAAAAAAAAAAAACCAGAAGGCCCTTATTTCACTGATGGGCAACACACAAAGTCACTAAAGACACTGAAGCTAATTGAATAACTGGGCAAAATCATGTAGCTGATTTCATAACACGAGCAAGATCCCGAGCGCAAACACGAGTGGGTCTCCGCAATGCTGAAGTGTGTCCGCGCACAGACGTGGGAGTTTCATGTCTGAAGGAGTTCCTTCAAAGAAGCACCATTTTAGTGAAACATCTAAAAAGCAAAGACAACCAATTCTTATTGGAGCCAACCTCCGTCATGTTTTAAAAAGCGCTAAAACTCCACACAGCGTGCACATATGCAGTTGTGTATTATATAATGGATCATCGAAGTCCTGAAGCTGAAGGTGAATATATATATTCATAATAAGCATTGCTCTGTCACTAAAGCCCTACTGGTTTAGGTGAATAATATCCAATATAGCACATTCAATTGGTAGGCAATACATTATACATTATTAACACATTTATGAAAAAAAAACGTTATGTAAACAATCTTGCTTGTCCGCACAGCGACATACACAGAAGTAATGCAAAAAATGCTTCTGGATTGATTGATTTATTCCACGGGGGGTACTAATGAATGTCCATGTCCACAGGTCATGGAATACATTTTGGCAAGGCACATGAGGCGGAGGTATAGGGAGACGGTGGCCCGTTAGCGTCGCTCATTCGTAGACATTCATTTTGACATTCAATCATTCATTCATTGACGAGCAGGACTGCCAGGGATGTGTCCACCTACCCCCAGAGGATGTTAATTACATCTGCCGTCTAACCGGTCCCGCTCTGGAGAGACAGCACCGAGGTGCGAGTCCCCTTCCAGCTGTTGTAAAAGTAACCGCAGCTCTGGTCTTTTATGCCACTGGACCTTAGAGCATCCCCTGGCCTCTATGGTCGGGGTGTCCCAGTCAGCTTTAAGGCACTGCGATACGTGCAGTCAGCGCCTCCCTTGTTCGCAGAACACCGCAGTTTATTGTTTTCCCATCACCTGATACCCAGCACATAACAGAGTCAGTGTTTGGATGATCACCTGATACCCAGCACATAACAGAGTCAGTGTTTGGATGCCCATGAGTTCCCTGGGGTCTTGGGCGTACGTCTGTGCCTACTTAGCAGAACAATTCGACAAACCTTTAATTGCATCAAATTCAAATTATTTAGTTTCAATGCCTATCGTGTTGGAATTTGCAATTGCAGCCTCCACTCTGTCAGGTAGGTTTTAGAAGTCATATTATCTCACCTACACGTCACCTGTTTGGTCCCCCCTCAATGTCAAACCCCTTCTGACGCAACTGTCTCAGAGATACAGTGCCAGGACTGAAATTCTTGTGTTGTGCCAATGAATCTCATTTGAACTGAGTTGATAGACAGGAGAGCAGGAGGGAGAGGGAGGGAGAGAGAGAGAGAGAGAGAGAGAGAGAAAATGAGAAAAGATGACAGCGCCGTATGATTCATCGCCACTCACTTGTTTGTGTTCTTCTTCCTCTCAAGAGTTTGGATGTGGATTTGAATACTAAATCAGCAAGGAATGCCACTCTATGACTAGCTATAACTATAAAGCACACACACACACACACACACACACACATTCTCACTCACTCCCCCTCACTCTCTCTCTCTCTCACACACACACAGTCACATACACACAAACACACACTTCATATTAAAATATGGCATTTACATCAGTCATACCTCAAATGCGTAGGTATGGAAGTCAAGGTCCTTGCAGCAATACTCAGAGGACACCACCCACACACACAGACCCACAAACATCCATAACACTATAACGTGCACATTACTCAAAACACAGTATGGTATGGTAGTCAAGGTCCTTGGAGTATTAATCAGCAGAGCCCACAGAAACACACACACACACACAACACAGAAACACACAAACACAAACACAAACACAGAAACACACACATGCTGCACATAAAACTGTATGATCCACATTAGTCACAGCTCAAATTCAGGTGTGATTGGGGGGGGGGGCTGCCAAAGCTCAAAATCACTGACACCACCAGCACACACACACACACACCCACACACACACGGGACAGTGAAAGCTCTGACAGCCGGATTAAAGGTGGCGATGGAGGAGATGAAGAGGAAGGCAGGGAGTAACCATCTGCAGGCTGGATAAGGGCTCCCCTGGCTGAGCAGCGACTCTCTGTGTGTGTGTGTGTGTGTGTGAAGGAGAGAGAAAAAGTGTGTCTGTACGTGAGTGTGTGTGCGTGTATGTGAGAGAGAAAGTGTGTTTGGAAGAAAGAGAGAGAGTGAGAGCGAGAGAATGTGTGTGTGAAGGAGAGAAAGTGTGCCTGTACGTGAGTGTGTGTGTGTGTGTTTGAGGGAGGCAGGGAGGAGTCGCCCGCCGGCCAGATAAAGGCTCCCCTGCCTGGCTATAAACCCGGCAGGAGCTGCACACACCAGGAGCTGCACACACCAGGAGCTGCACACATCAGGAGCTGCACACATCAGGAGCTGCACACGTCAGGAGCTGCACACGTCAGGAGCTGCACACATCAGGAGCTGCACACAACAGCCTCACGCCAGGAACATGGCTTCACAGGGGGCTTCTGGAGCAACAACACTGTCAACAACAAGGTGACATAGGCCTATATACAACAAGAACAAGGTGACATAGGCCTATATACAACAAGAACAAGTTGACATAGGCTTATATACAACAAGAAGGTGACATAGGCCTATAGATTGAGAGCATCCTCACCAACTGCATCTCAGTCTTGTATGGCAGCTGCTCTGTTGCGGACCGCAAAACACTCCAGAGGGTAGTGGAAACTGCCCAACGCATCACTGGTTCCCCACTCCCCACCATCGAGGCTGTCCAGCGCAAAAGATGTCTGCGGAAGGCGCGCAGCATCGAGAAGGACAGCTTCCATCCCAACCACAGACTGTTTGCCCTCCTCCCCTCAGGGAGGCGCTACAGGGCCCTCCGTTCCCGGACCAGCAGGCTCAGGAACAGCTTCTTCCCTGCGGCTGTCACCCTGTTGAACTCTGCACCACGGTGATAGCCCCCCCCCCTGGCTACCCTCTCACACTCCTTCCTACAGTGACTGTATTCCCCCCTCTACCCTGGCCTGACTGCCACACACCTCCCTCCAGCCACTGAACATTTGCACTAAATTGTTCATTTGTCTATATCTATTTATTTAAAATTGTTGTCCATATCCATATTCATCGTACTTATATCTTATCATGTCTCCTACCTCATTTATAACTTTATAACTTCTACTGCCACCTTCACCTGTACTTCACCTGCACTTTACATATATCTATATCACATCTGCACAATCACCATAATTGCTGCTCATGTTGTTACTGCTCATACCACTTATATCTTATGTCATACTGTATATATCCTATTTATCTATATTTATATTACCATTATGCACACACTCTGCACTCTTCTGCTTTGCACTTCTGGTTAGACGCTAACTGCATTTCATTGCCTCAGTACTTGTACTCTGTGCAATGACAATAAAGTTGAATCTAATCTAATATAAATTACAACAAGAACAAGGTGACATAGGCCTACATACAACAACAAGGTGTTTTACAATTTATGTTTTTTCTAATGTGTATATTTAATGTTTTGTAAGTTGCTTTGGACAAAAGCCTCTGCTAAATACTATAACCATAACCATCGTATATACTATATGCCTACTACAACAAGGAGTGTAACAGGACAGGTGTGGGTGGACCTACATACATCCTATCCAATTTTGCCTATTACGTGTTCCACATACCGTGTTAGACTACAATATGAGCCAGTAGCCTTTCTACTGGTGGGAATATATGATGACACTTTGCCTACCAAACCTCAAGTGTCTGGACCCATATACCTCTGGTCAGGTGACAGGTCTTAACCAATCAGAGACCAGAATTACTTCTTTACTTCCTTAGTTACCACCCATTGTCTGGTTACCACCCATCCTCTACCGACATCCTCTACTGGTGCAGAGCTTACCAGCCACCTTGTAGACAATGATGTGAATATACCTCAACTAGTCTCGCCACACCTGGCAACAGATGTGTCTGGTGTAAACAACAGGTGGGATACAGATACACCTCTCTCTCTCCTGGGCCTCATCTGGATGCTTTGGCTCCAGTCGTAGTGAGCGTAAGAAGCCCTCCAACCTCCCTCTCTCTCTCTCACACACACACACACACACACACACACACACACACACACACACACACACACACACACACACACACACACACACACAGACCAGTAGCCATAGCAACGTCTCCATGGAGAGCCTGACAACAGAAGAACCTTTCCTGTCAGAGTTACTGAGGCATGCTCCAATAAGGCAGGGCAACACAGCCTCTACAGAATGTCATGCCCAGAGAGGCTGTTGCGTGACCAAATATCATCAGTGAGCTCTGCGAGAGCCTCTGGCCCCCGATCTGGGTAGTTTGCGTTCTGAGCTGCTGTTTGGCTGGGGCGGGGTCCCCCAATATCCTGCAGAACCCCAAGGGTCCTTCGGAGAACCCCCAAAACATTCATGGTTTTAGATAACAGCTTTTTTGTCTAAGTCATCTTAAACACAAACTTTTACAACAGAGAAAGAAAGATAACAAGAAGGGGGAGGGGGTGGGGTGGTGTAGTCATGGGAATCAGCTCCATCACCTTGCACCAGTTTTATGTTACTAGTGGAGCTTGTTATACCTGTTGTGCCAAAATTGTTTCACATCTCTAGCCAGCATGTTGAATAAAACAGTGGCACTTTGGAATTAGAGTGTGCAAGCGCACACGTAAACACACAAACACTTACTTTACTGTCCAACTCTGTCAACAAACCCTGACCACTCAAGCCTAACATGCTGTCAAACAGACAAGGAAACAAAGCTTGTCCCCAGGCTAAAGGTGCAGAAAAAAAGCTTTATTTTCACATCCTTTACTTTCAGAAGTCATTTGGTATGCCCCATCTCCTTCACAACACGGAGGCTCTGAAGAGTAAATGCTACATCGATGCACACAGCTTTGATATTTCACAGAACATGGTGGCTTTTTCCTTTATTTCCCTTTAAGAAATAGCACATTCATATGGGGAATTGATCAAACATTTTTAGTGCTGGTCCAAGCTATTTTTTTTTTAACAAATCGTTATAAATCTCCTATTCATTCTCTCTCTCTCTCGCTCGCTTGCTTGCTAACACACACACACAAAACACACACACACACACACACAAAAAACACACACACACACACACACACACACACACACACGTGTGTACAAGTGTACACAGGAGATTGTATTTGGACTAGCCTTATATCTATCTACTCTTATATGTACTCAAAATGCTGTGCAAATATGCATTTGGGACACCTCTACAGTAGCATCTCAATGCTGTGTTCCTATTTCTGGCCATGTGTCCTAGCGCCCCCCTGTGGCCGAGGATGTAAACTGGAAGAAAGCTAAACAGGCAAGTTACAAAGAGCACCCAACAGTTGTGCTTCATGAAGTTTCTCTCTCTCACTCACACACACACACACACACAACGTTGTGCACAGCAGCAACACACTGATGACTGCTAGAGATCTCATACTGTGACTGATAAGGATTTCTGTACTCTGGCTTACTTAAATATACTCACCTAAGCTAAGGCACTGGCGTCTGGTGTCTGAAAACCTGATCTATGAGGATTGTTTTTTTAAACGCGTGGTCTTGACTCCCTAGGAATGGCATGAATCTGTCATTACAGAGTTGGTGGAGTAGACGGGGAAATGGGACAGATGTTACACAGGAGGGGTGCAGCTCGAGCAGCTGTGAGGGGGGGAGGGGGCAGGTGAGAGTCCGTCTTCAGAAGGGTTGAGGGTGACGTTAAATTGAAGTAGAGGGTGTGAGTGTTGTTGGTGGAGAAGAGGTGTCTGTGTGTGTATGTACACGTGTGTGTACACGTGTGTGTGTGTGTGTGTGTGTGTGTGTGTGTGTGTGTGTGTGTGTTCAGAGGGCGACGCGCACACAGGGGTGTTTGAGGCGGACTGGCAGGATGCCGCGGTTGATCTGGTGGAACTCCACCAGCTGGAGCAGGTCTATGAAGACTGTCTCACCGTCGTCCATGGTGTAGTACTTCCTGTCTGCCTCCTCATACTGGGTAACACATCAATACACACATACACACACACACACACACACACACACACACACACACACACACACACACACACACACAGTATATCAATACACACACACACAGACACACAGACACACAGTATATCAATACACACATCAGAACGGAGAAAAGAACACACACACACGTATATACCGAAAACATAGAAGGCCACACAAACACATGATTACACATAGCCAGGTTAATTAAACATACAAACACACAACATGAGTGTGACCAAATAAAAAGAATTATTGTTCAAGCACACAGGTATCTGAGTAATGGAAGTGTATTACTGACATTAGCGGTGTGATGAGTAACTTACAGGGATGAGGAGGTAGTGTTTGGTCTTGAGTCTGTAACACAGTGAGAGCACAAAACACTGGGCATGCTGCTGGCTCGCCCGAATCAGGAACATCCTATAGACAGAAGGAGAGGGGGATGAGAGGGGAAAGGACGGAAAAAAGAAGAAGACAGAAGATGAGGAGGAGGAGGAGGAGGAGGATGAAGGGGAAACAGAGAGAAAGAAAGAATGAGAGAGAGAGAGAGAAAGGTAGAGAGAGAGAGAGACATTACTCCCACATAACTAATATTTAATGTTTAATAATTAACAATTAACCTGTTATATGTTTCTATACCACATTGTTACCACCTATAACTTATTTGTTTGTTTTTTATTTATTTATGCTAATTCTGCTTGTACATTTTATGTAAACATGCTTTGGCAACATTGTATTGTATGCAGTCATGCCAATAAAGCCTTTTTGAATTTGAATTTGAGAGAGAGAGAGAGAGAGAGAGAGAGAGAGAGAGAGAGAGAGAGAGAGAGACTTCAGTGCCACTCTGCAGCACCCTGCTGGAGATGTTCAGAGGCAGACAGGAACGTGCTAATTGATTTGGTGCGCACAGCTTTTTGATCAATTAACATGCAATTTTCACTCAACAATTCTCACTCCGATTCAAAGAACTCCATTTACACCCACATGTTAGGAAACTAGCTGAAGTAATCATCCATCGTCACCTCCCCTTTAATGCCAAAACGGCAAGCTCTTTGCCAAACTCTGCGTTCCAAGAGTCGTGCTTTTCACAGAGCGCACATTCTAAATAATTAACCCTTTAGGAATATTATTTTAAGTGTAATTTAACATTCTATCAGTGCCTCGTGTATTACACTTTAAAGCGTCTCGGAGTCGTCTACAGAAGCAATATGTAAAATTGATGCGTTGCTTTTATTAAAGGGGCGGGGAGAAAGGGATGAACAGATGGTGGTAGGAAAAGATGAGGAAAGGATTTCGCTGGAGAGGAGAGAGGCTAAAAATAGAAGAGGGGAGGAAAGAGAAGAGGATGAAAGGAGGTGGAAGAAGAGGAGAAGATTAAGAGGAGGAGGTGGAGGAAGGAGCTGGAGCAAAAAGGTGGAGGTGACAGAAGGAGAGGAGAAGATTAAGAGGAGGAGGAGGAGGAAGGAGCTGGAGGAGGGAAAAGGTGGAGCAGACAGAAGGAGAGGAGAGGAGAGGAGAAGATTAAGAGGAGGAGGAGGAGGAGCAGACAGAAGGAGAGGAGAAGATTAATGAAAGTGGGAGGAAAGACAAAGGAGGAGGAACAAAAAAAGGAGGTGAGGAGGAAAAGGCAACAAAGGAAGAGGTGAAATGAGTAAGAGGAAGATGAGTCTATGGACAGGAGGGAGAGGGAGAGGAAGTGCAGAAGAACAGACCAACACTTCTGTGTCGTCCCACAGGGGGGGTTAGTCCTATAGACCGCATAGAGTCCTTGACTTTCCCACTGTTGTTAAATAACTGAAACATATTTCTGAAATGCCGTTTTTTTTTTTTTTTTTACATTCTACAAAATATGTCCCCACCACCATGATCACACGAGTCACTTTAGAGATTTCTTTTAACTCAGGGGTTTCCCCCAAAAAGACCAAATGCATGTTTCAGCCAGCAACTAAAATTCCTAACAATCACACACCATCTTTATCAGGCATATGAACTTCTCGACAGTCTCTAGCCTTAGATAAAGCATACAACTTCATATTGGGATTTTATTTCATTTCTTACTCTTCGCTGTTACCGTAACCGGGGATCCACTGATATGTTGGTAATGTTACTCTGACATATTACAATTCATTTTTTTTTATTGCAGGCACAGACAGATCTTATTCAATATACATCTGTAGACAGATTTTATTTCATATACATCATGTGGAAATAATCAAATATAAGATAACATAATGAAAACAATAAAAGACACCGTCACTACTGGTCTGTTTTCTGCTGGTAGTGGTCACTGGCTGGAGGAGAAGACCAGGAGAAGAGGAGGAGGTGCTGGACAAAGGGGAGCAGACTGAAGGAGAAGACCAGGAGAAGAGGAGGAGGTGCTGGACAAAGGGGAGCAGACTGAAGGAGAAGACCAGGAGAAGAGGAGGAGGTGCTGGACAAAGGGGAGCAGACTGAAGGAGAAGACCAGGAGAAGAGGAGGAGGTGCTGGACAAAGGGGAGCAGACTGGAGGAGAAGACCAGGAGAAGAGGAGGAGGTGCTGGACAAAGGGGAGCAGACTGGAGGAGAAGACCAGGAGAAGAGGAGGAGGTGCTGGACAAAGGGGAGCAGACTGGAGGAGAAGACCAGGAGAAGAGGAGGAGGTGCTGGACAAAGGGGAGCAGACTGAAGGAGAAGACCAGGAGAAGAGGAGGAGGTGCTGGACAAAGGGGAGCAGACTGGAGGAGAAGACCAGGAGAAGAGGAGGAGGTGCTGGACAAAGGGGAGCAGACTGAAGGAGAAGAGGAAAAGGTGAAAGGAAAGGAGGAACAGGAAGGAAGGAAGGGGAGCAACACAAGGGAAAGCTAAAAGAGGAAGAGAGGGCACGATAAGAGGAGGAGGAAGAGGGAGGGAGAGGAAGAGGAGAAGGAGGAAGAAGAGGGAGTGAGGAGAAGGAGGAAGAGGGAGGAAGAGGAGGAGACTGACTCACCCGTCCACCTGGCCCTGCTCCTCTATGAGCCTCTGGGCTTCACAGCGAGACACACCCCCATGGAACCATGGCTGGGTCTGGTGCACAGCTGAGGATGGACACACACACACAGACACACGCAGTCGCGCACACACACCACAGAATCAAATACACACACATTAAAACACATTTACAAACATGTGTGTAAAATGTTGGTCCTCCATCCCCAAGTCAGAATAGAAACACTCCTCTGATGTTAGTCTAGGTTCAGTTCTGTTCAGTTCTTTTATTTTGCATTTCAAATCAATAGTTCATCTCGAGGCTGATTTCAGCGTTATGCTGTGTGTGTGTTGGGCTGTGTGTGTGTGTGTGCTGTGTGTGTGTTGTGCACACTAACTGTAACTCAGTAGCGTAATTCAGTATGCTGAGCTGAGCTTTGCTCAGATGCAAGGAGGAGCCGTGTGTCACTGCAGTAGACAGAATAACATGCAGCACAGCTGGACACTTCTGC
>NC_045174.1:17239462-17261962 GCF_900700415.2 Clupea harengus | reverse complement strand
GTGTGTGTGTGTGTGTGTGTGTGTGTGTCTGGTTACCTTGACACAGAAAGTGTGTTCGCTGGGTGCGGTGTAGAGCTTGCGGCTGTTGGTGACGGTGTACATGTTCAGGTCCGCCAGGTCTGCCACATAATGTAGATGCCGAGGCTCCTGCAACACACAGACACACACACACAGTTTATATATTAACAAACAATGTACGAGTTAATACAGACTTTAGCACAAACATTGTGGACAGCAGATCTCCTATGACTGAATGCTATGAAGTCAGTTTTCATATTTCTCACACATTTGTCCTTTCTACTCCGGTTTTGAACCATGACAGACAAACTCTCCAAACTCAAAGCATGTCAAATGTTATGTTCCTTGTGGGGGGCCCTCCTTTATACTATTTTTTTTTTTTTTAAACAAACTAAGATGTAGAAAACCCACACAAACCCTCTTCAAAGTGGCTTAATAAAATCAAATCTAATAAATTAAAGTTATTATGCCATATTATTATACTACCCAACACACACATCCGCATACGCACACACGCACGCACACACACACACACACACTCCAGACACACTGTTGTGCAGTATTGCATGTTTTCATGCATGTTTTTCTGCTCATAGAGATAGATTTTTTTTTATTTTTTTTTTTTTTATATTGTCATTATTATTATTATTTGAAATGCTTTGACAATACTGTAACCATAGCGGTCATGTCAATAAAGCTATTTGAATCTGAATCTTATGCCTAGCGGGGGCCAACCTTTGACGAGCCCTTGGTGGAGCAGTACAGCCCAGAGCGCCGCAGGAAGTAGTAGACCCTCTTCCAGGCCTTGCGGCCCAGCTCCCTCACGTGCAGGAAGCCCTGGATCTCTGGACACGTCCCTGACTGCAGGAGGGTCTGTAGGCGGACAGGGACAAAAACAGACAAATAGAACAACGGTTTGCAATGGGACTGCAATGGTTGAAAACACCTGTGACACCTGTTCCTGCTTAAATCACCTATAGACAAACAAAACAAACAAAGATAAACACATACATAGACAAGATGTGGAACTCCTGCAAATCCTCTTATCCCCGTTGTATAGCAATTACGTAGCAAAGACGTGTTTGTGGTTCAACTGTGGTTTAGAACAGCTGTGACACCTGTTCCTGCTCAGAGCACATTTTAATAAGTACCTGCTTACATCACCTTTCGACATGTTCCTGGCAGACACAAAGCAGGAGGCCGTTTGCCAGGACATTCTCACCTGCACAAGCTCTGATGAAGTCACACCCTTGGTGACATCGGCGCTGTCTGAGATCATGTTTTCAGGGAAGAATAGCTTTAAAAAAATAAAATTAAATAAATAATAATAAAAAAAAAAATCACAATAAGTGTTAGTATCAGAACAAATATGAAAGAATGCAGATCATTTCATATTACTTAATAACTTAGAGCATACCTTGGCCTTCTTGAAGAACTCGTATTTGGCGTAGTTCTTCCTGAAAAGTAATTTAGTGCTGCCATCTGCAGGCCAGGAGGACTGTATGTCCACCACTCGCTCATGGTCTTCCAGGCATCGCTCTGCAGGTGGACAGCAGGAAGATGACATTTATGTAATGTACATGATTAATATATAATAATATACATTACAAAATAATATTTATATTTAAAGATTACAGGCTGATGTTTCCAGACTATTACTAATTACACTATTAATACAGGCACAGATTCTTTGGTTCATTATTACCAACATTTTAGATATATTCACATTTTATGTTTTATTTTGATGTTTCAATTCCTAGACTCCTGATGAAAATCCAATCTCTATCTCTCGCACACGCACACGCACACGCACACGCACACGCACACGCACACGCACACGCACACACACGCCTCATGCCTTACCCAGGCCCAGGCTGGGGTGGAGCTCGATGAGGGCCCAGCTCTCCTGGTCACTGCAGTGGGCTGTCTGGACAAGCATCTGACACACATCCCGTGCCGTTGCCCCCGACAACACAGATAATGACCGGCCCAGGGTATCCTCACCGTACACTTGAACAACCTGGACACACACACACACACACACACACACACACACACACACACACACACACACACACTTTATGTAAGGGAGCATACACAAACATATGACTATGAAAGTCTACTGTAAGTACAACTAATACTGGCATGCCCCTCAGAGAGAAACACGATCAGTGAGGCATCACTGTCAGGTTAAAACTGCCAACACTTCAAGAAATGAAGACGCGCTCAAAGACTCTGATCAGACCACTGTGGCACACACGCACACACACACGCACGCACGCACGCACACACGCACGCACGCACGCACGCACGCACGCACGCACGCACCACTGTGCCCGGGTAATCAGAATGACGTAACTCCAAAGCTGACAAGAACTTTGGCACCATCTTTGGCAAGAAGAGAGGTACTGTCTGTGCCAGATGCTGGATTTTCTCCTCAGGTAAATGTGCATACATCCTGGCATGCATGCATACACATCAATAAGACATGTGTCACCCAGTCGAAACCCTCTCCATCGTCACGGTAACCTGGGGGCAAAGTGCGCCGGCACCCGTGCCCTGAGGGTTGTCTGACTAGGAGCCAGACAGCACATATGCAGACAAAGCAAAACGCTTTGGACACAAGCCAGATAAAACACACACACACACACACACACACACCACAGACAAGCAGTCAGAGCCAAGAATCTATCACTCTAGATGTTCGTTCATTCATCCATCCATCCATCCATCTCTCACTCACTCCTTCCTTACGTATTTGCTTCAGTTGAGTCGTCCAGTCTGTGTCTCCCCAGCCCATCTATTACTCGCCCGTCGCAAGATCATGGAAGGACCCGATGTGGATACGTTGTTTGGATTTTAAAAAAGTGCTTGATAAAAACACGTGTTATAGTGGGACGACTTTTTTGATGAGTTTTAGGTTTAAGGTTAGCTGTGGTAGCTGCTGGGGTAGATGGGGGTTTGATGTTTCAGTTTTGACTGGTAATGGCTCATACAAGCATTGCTGATATGGAGTGTTTTGACTTGAGCAATGTATTTAAAAGTCAATCCTTCTCTAGCACAGTATTTTTTTCTTGCACTGCATGCATGCGTGCTGCGTCCCTCCCTCCCTACGCCATTTAAGCCCTGTACTGCTTTGACACCAGCTTGTTTTCTTACATAGGATGGGCAATGAGCCAGAGTGATGGTGAGAATGAGAAAGACAATCAGAGAGTGCCAGATGGGACAGGGACAGAGGGGTAAAGAAAGAGAGACAGAAAGAGAGACAACGACAATGAAACAAAGGCAATTTAAGGACAGCGATACATGGAGAAGCTTATAAGGAAATCCACACCATACAAACAAAACAAAAAAAAAGCAAAAATGGAGATCAATGGACTGGAGGGAAAGTAAAATGGAAAGAGGCACCGGTTGCCTTGGAAACACGAGTCAGGTTTATGGTGTGGCGCACGGTGACGCACCGTCTGGTGTCCCTCCAGTCGCCACTAAACCAGTGGGACTAGAAAGAGCGAACGAGTGAGCCGTCAATCAAACGATCCCAGACGTGTTTGGCCAGTCAGATTCTGAGACAGGGGACAACCTGTTGCCAGAGTGATTTCCTTTCTTAACACGCACAGATGAGAAGGCTACCAACAACAACAGCAGCAGCAACCGGATTCTAAAAATACTTTACCTTATGAAAAAAATGTTGAGAGAATTTAAGCATTTAATGGAAAAATAACTGCCATTGCATCATTTGCTTCTAGAATGTTCCAGGTGTGTGCTTGAAACCGCACGAAATGGCCCCCTGGGTAGAGAACGATCCTAGCCCAGAGGCAGATGGTGTGTGTGTGTGTGTGTGTTTGTGTTTGGGTGTGTGTGTGTGTTTGTGTGTGGGTGTGTGTGTTTGTGTGTGGGTGTGTGTGTTTGGGTGTTTGTGTGTGTGTGTGTGTGTGTGTGTGTGTGTGTGTGTGTGTGTGTGTGCGTGTGTGTGTGCGTGTGTGCGTGTGTGTGTTTGCGTGTGGTTGGGCCAGCAGGTATTTCATGTCTCTAAAGCCCCAGAGCTCCAGACTGAGGCAGATAAATGCGACTAGCTGCAACTGCAGAACGTACGATTCAGAACATGCTGTATCCAAACACTCTAGCAATGACAAATATATCAACCCTTTACATAGGCCGTGATAAAAAGAGTGAGGCGATTCGTTGTTAAAATAAAAACGGTTTCATTAACTAAAAATAACAACAATGAGAGCATTTGATGGATCAATGTCAGTTATGAGTTATGCCAGAAAGATGAAATTCACTTGAACCTGTTTCATTGTTAACCTCTCACCCAAACAATGTGCCTAGGTGACATCAAGTTTCATCATCACTTCGTGCGAAGTTTAGAGGAACAGGGTGGTGCCACTGACCTCACTGAGGCTGTTGACTATATGCCCTCTCCCTCACCCCTACAGAGAAATGTACCACTATAATAATGGCACTCTTAACAGCCCGTTTGCTTCTTGTTCAATGTAGTGGCCAATTATGGGGATCAACATATCAAATTCTCACTGACAGAACACCCGCAGGCAGTGGCCAATCACAGGTGAGGACAAAAAAAAAAAACATGTTCCGGGAAATGAAGCACTGACAAAACAGACATCGGTACTTACATGGCTGTCCTTCTCAGACGGAATGCTCTTTCCTGCCAGAGAGCCAATGAGAACAGGGGAGTTGGAGGGGCTGCATAGCTCAGGAAATGGATTGGGTATGCTGGGGGCCTGTGTAGCCTTGGTCTCATTTCTGGATCTGTATTTGGATGGATGGATTCATTAACTTTATTACCAACAAAGAAAGATCAAATGATTCAGAGAAGCTGGAAAAATTCACTGAACTGATAAACTACATGAAAAAGTTATTTTTTGGATCAAGGGCAATCTACTTGAATACTTGACAGAGCAGGATGAGATGCTTGTGTAAGTCTGTATAACTGTGAGAAGGGGAAGGAGATGAGAGAAGGTTGAGAGAGTGAGACAGGGATTGGGAAAAAGACAGAGAGAGAGACAAAGAGAGAGAGAGAGACAGAGACAAGAGTGGGCGAGAAAAGAGGCAAAAGAGGCAAAGAGAGGTTTACAAAGAAGTTCAGAGAAACTGAGTGAGTGAGTGAGTGATTGAGTGAGTGTGACGGAGAGAGAGAGAGTGTGAGTGAGTGAGTGAGTGAGTGAGTGAGTGAGTGAGTGAGTGTGTGTGTGTGTGTGTGTTCATACCTGAGAGGAATGCTCTGTGGTAAGGAGCGGCGTAGAGGTGCTGAGGTACAGGGGATGAGGGGGGTGAGGGAGAGCGTGGAGCCGTGAGACATCAGGTCATCTGGACCAATCCCCTCAAACACCTCAGAACTCAGCCCATCTACCTCCATCTCTTGACTGGGCTACAGGCACACCAACAACACAGCATGAGGAGGAGAGCGGAAGTGGGGGGTTGTGAGAAACAGAAAAAAAGCAGAGGGAGAGAGGGATAGAGAGCAAGAAAGAGAGAGGGAGAGATATAGATGTATATATATATATATATGACACGGGGGGGGGGGGAGGATGAGGTAGGAAGAGTGGTGAAGGAGTGAATGAAAGTGTGTGTGTGTGGGGGGGGGGGGGGAGCAGACTGTTCCTCAAGAGTAAATTGATATTTGCAGTTTCATAAGTGAGGCCAATCTTACAGTAAACGTTTCCATATATCAAATAAAATATACACTGCAAGGAATGTTGTCTCTGCTATTCCTGATTTCCTGAGAAGATGCATAAAAAAACATGCTGCGATAGTTGAAAAGAAAACAGAACATTCCAAATCTGTTTGCACACATGGTCATCCATCATGCACCTGAGACACAGTCCAGACACAAATGCACCATCAGGTTTCAGAAGTGAATACAGAAATAAAGAAAATGTCCAAAAATGGTTTATTTTCTGTTCACAAAACTAGTCACCATGCTGCTGCAGAATGAAAACAACACACACATATACGCACACGGACACATATCATGCGAGAACCAGTATTGTCAACACTTCTTCGTAGGCTCTGACACTGTGTGTGTGTGTGTGTGTGTGTGTGTTTGTGGGTCTTGCAAGTCACACTTGCTATCTGTAATTAATCTCACACTCAGTCACCCATGGAGACATCGTAACCAATCACCTCGCCTGACTTCATTGTGAACCAGGAATCCGAAAACAAAAGGCTGCACGCTCTCAAAGACCTGACACACATCATCTTTTTATAGTTCATCAAACATAAACAAACAACACTTCTACACCACCTGTCTTGAAATAGCCTACAGCACATGTTCTCGTTACCAGGCACATAAACAAACAGCTACATCCACGAATACTCTAACATGGGTGACGTATGCCACCTGACTGAAAACAGGACTGAAATGCAGTAATAGCCTGGATTAGGTGATCAGGGTGAGGTAACTGCTCTCGTGTCTGAATAGCAAACAGCACAGGGCGAATAGAGCGGCATAATGACGCTTTTATTTGGCAGCGCCACATAAAGGCTCATTATACTGTGCGCCGGGAACAAACTGCACTCCTGTATCAGGTGGAGCCTTTCTGAACCTAAAGCCAACTACAATGCCCAGAGAGACCCGCTCCATCCAAAACTGAACTGGGCCAAATGTGGGCCAGAGCTGTTGAAATTCAGCTGCTATCTAGAGACTAATACATTAAACAAATCCGTTAAAATCAGGGAAGCGACTAGGAAGAGGGTAAAACACCACCCATTTTGTGAGTGCACAGGGGTTTCATACACTGGAGTGAGTGTTTGGATCGGAGGCAAAGAGGAAAGCCATGCTCCACTGTAATTTGTAATACAAGGGATTGTGAAGGACTAACACATTATGACGTAAGTCTTTGTCTGGCCAAAAGAGTGGATAACAACAACAGCAACAAGGCTGATCATAGATTATAATCTATAAATGCAAATATTATACATACAACACACACATGTAAGCCTACATATATAAATATAGACAGAATAAAAAAAAAAACTGCTTGCTATATGTTCTCCCGCTCTCTTGTAATGCCAATACACCAAAGTGACAAAGAGATGAGAAAGGCACAGACACCTGGCAATGAGTGCACTGCACAGCCAGTGACTGATTGCGGTGTTCCGATTCATGAGCGATAAGGTCATACACGTGCACTTTGTCCATGTTGTGACTGAGGACATGTAGCCCGAACTAGCTTGTTAACGAAGTGAAGGAGTGGGGAAACAAAAAAGGAATAAATAGAACGGTGTGTCCTGACAAACGAAACGAGTTGATATTAGTTACGCTTTTCTTTTGTTTGGCAACGCTACACAAGATTGATACAGGTTGCACTACAACCGGCAGATTAGCCTAAGGTTACAAGCCAAAGCCACACTTTTAGTTTATCATCTCATCAGAACTGGAGTGCTAAGTGTTTATTGTATCTAGATATTTTGCCTTAAAGAGACAGCGACCACATATACTAACAAATATGTTTCGGTTGGCACTTACCACACCTGTGCGCCACAAGTAGCCCAATTCCATCATACAACTTTGTAGGCCAATAGCATAAAAACAAAAGAAAAACGTACCGTATTGATGTGAAGTTGCTCTGGCAGCATAGGGTAGCTACTGGCTTCATCCTGTTAGTCAATCAATGCACAAGTTTGTTAGAAGTTTCACCGGTCAAAACTCAACACACCCCGGTCCGTAGGCGGGGCGACGGCTTCTGCAGGTGCGTCCCAAAGGTTGACACGAGGCGGGACGGATTAGCGTGTCCTGGAGACGACGTAGGTGACGCTTCTGAACCATAGATGAATGCTTTCGCCATATGGGCGAAGGGAATGCAATTGATGCTTCACAGAAACCCTTTTCCTCACTGACTCACCCGTTAAATCTTAAGATTTCAAAACCACGACAGGTCTGCTGAAAACTATCCGTGCGCTATTCTTAGGCAGTCTTTGAACAGCCAGGTTATTTGGTGTTCTACAGATTACTTAATTCCAATTTTCTTGGGGAAGAAACGAATTACTAATATCAAGAGATTGTCGCCTTTTTGCATTAGGTATGTTAATATGTGTTGTTTGTGGGAAAAAATCACTTCCTCAAGAACTTTGAGAACCTCAAGAATATACCTGGATTTAGATCAGACTGAGAATAGGCGCCATGCTCCCTATCTCTGCAAAACCAAACATAATATGTGTATTCAAGCAGGGGCTAAATGAAATGTTCACATTCAATAAATCCAAACTAAACAAACAAACTGGCAGCATTTCAAAATACAATGTTGACTTGTTCTACGTTAAAAACGTTTCAGGATAACGTTCATAAATCAGGAAACCATGGCAACTCAGCAGCACTTCCTCAACTGATATGGCATTAGAAATCATGACACACACACACACACACAAACAGACACATGCTTTCGTTGTCAGTCTACTTTATCATCACCGCACTTCTCTAGAACATTCCTTCATTGTACTCAACTGAAATTGTGGCGCCTTCATTGAAAAGAATATCAGGAGACTCGTTGGGCAATGGTCTACTCTTTACTGAGGGGTAAAGAGTTCTCGTTGGAATCATCTTGCATACAGAAAATCTCACTGGCCACTGCTATGGGCCCTGACGTCTAGTATTCAGTACAGTGCATCCATACACAAGATATGCCCACATGTTCCTAATCTGTTAGGTTAAACAGTTGTAGTAAAACAAAAAAAATAAGAGATAAATGTAAATATTAAACACACACACAAAAAAAGAATGTAACATTTTTTTTTTTGTAAAGAGCAATGGTTGTAGCCTCTGGATGTAGCTGGTTTCCTTGTAATAACATTCTTTACAGACAACCAAAACTGCTGGAATGGCGAGCTGGCCTGCTAACCCTGTGACGATTTGTAGTCGGCCCTACTCAACGTCCTTCGCTTTCACCCTTACAAGAGATAACAGACAACAGCGGACACTGAAATGTTCTCACTTCCATTGTTATACAGTCAAGTTATATACCATCTCTCTTTGTTTTTCAAAATTTGGGATAATGAGAATGGAGTGACATTTGCTTATTTTTTTGTAATGTTTTTTTTTTTTTTTATTGGAACCAAATTGGGAAGAGGAGTGGGGATGGGGGGGTTGGTGGGGTGTGGGCATGGCAACCCCCCCTCGTCCTCCGCTATGTTGTGCTAGTTGGTTGCTCTCTAATGAAACAAAATTAAAACAAATCAAACAAACTTAAAACAAATCAAACAAAAGAAAAAAAAAGGTAGTGTAGACGTGTGAGAGCCACCACACTGCAAGTTTCGAATTCTGGTGGAAAAAACTTTAAAGGAAGCAAACAAGGAGAGTGAAAAAAAAAGAAAAGAAAAGATGGCCGCTTGCATGATTTTCAGGCTATGCAAAGAATGATCAAGGAAGATATATTTTTTTTCTCTCTTTCACATCTTGCTTCCAACCTGATACAGGTTACCATGGAGATTTTTCTACCTTGACATAAGTGGGGGCCATTTCTAATAAACACCACAAGAACACAAAATTAACAACAGCCAATGTGTTTATAAATGCAAACCACTGTCCATGCAACCTGCACACCAATGACATAAGTTAAGCACTGTGTGGATCTGATAAGAAGCCCAGCATTTGTTTAACATCCTGGGTCTTTCTTTGCCTTATGAAAACCATGCTTACAGAGAGACAGAGGGAGGAGGAGAGCTGAGCGGGGATAGGGCTGGGGCAACCGTGCATTGGGCCAGTTAGGAGGGGGGGGGGGGGGGGTGGCGGCAGGTGTGTCGTGTGGTGGGGGTTACAGAGGGGGATCCACGAGAGGACAGGAATTGTTTCAAAGGCACGCCAGGGCCATTCCCAGTCCCAGCTAACAGACACAGGCATAGCCTTTCCGTACACACACACACACAATCATAGTAAACATACATCCTCAGGTCTGAAACTCACACACACACACACACACACACACACACACACACACAGTAGCAGTTATGTGCACCACAGCCAGATTGACTGTACACTGGAAATCAGAGGGAGCTGATGGGGTTGAGAGTAAAGGAAACGGGATGGCCAGTCAGGGCTTGAGCAAGTGCTGCGTGTACACACACAAACGCACGCACACTCACACACACTCAGATGCGTGCGCTCGCACATACATACAAAGAGACAAACAGACTAATGGAATGGCTCATTTCTGGTTCTTGAGCTGATTGGACAGCCAGTCCAGGCCCTCGTAGAGGCCGTCTCCGCTGGTGGCGCAGGTGGCCTGGATGTACCAGTTGCGGTGGCGAAGCGCGTGAAGCCCCAGCTTGTCTGTGATCTCAGCCGCGTTCATGGCGTTTGGCAGGTCCTACAAAAATAACACCACAATTGTTTCAGGTTCCGTCATATCCACATAATGTCTTCCTCCTCCTCCTCATCATAGCACTTGATCCTCTGCAGTCATAAAATGATGTGCATACAAGTGCAACACAGTATGTAGAGATCACATGCTTTTGAGGTGGGTTGTAAAGTCCCATACTGAATGAATACGGTTCCATTTAGTTCTACTACAGATTTGCATAATGTACACCAATGGAATAATAACATCATATGGTTAGGCTTGCACATCACTGCATACTCTTATGTTGGTATATGGAAGCAATATATAAAACCAACTTATATTTTTGGATTAAGGATTATAGGTCTGTGGTCTGTCAAAACATGTGTAGGGGTTTGGGCGGGTAGCTCAACAGCACCGATTCTGATCCCATTACCTGTTTGTTTGCAAAAACAAGCAGCACAGCATCACGCAACTCGTCCTCAGCCAACATTCTCGTCAGCTC
The DNA here is from genome assembly GCF_900700415.2 of Clupea harengus. Classification (NCBI taxonomy): domain Eukaryota; kingdom Metazoa; phylum Chordata; class Actinopteri; order Clupeiformes; family Clupeidae; genus Clupea; species Clupea harengus. Next base: position 17,251,147 of record NC_045174.1, on the reverse strand, counting down.
CTCGCGTGCCTCATTCACTCTCTCTCTGTCATTGCTGTCCACCACGAAAATAAGCCCTGAATTGGAAGAAAGCACAACACGGAGACCATCAACAGTATAGTAAGAGAAGTATGATCCATAATTCATACTTGATTCAATAAATCAATTATTACAAAAGATTAAACAAAAGTTTTGAATCATAAAGAATACAAAAAAAAAACCTGATAATGCCCGGGGTCTCTTGATTAAAGTTGCATAAAGTTCTGATCTCTTAACAAGTCTAGTCTTTTTACTAACCTTGAGTGTTCTGGAAGTAGTGGCGCCAAAGTGGCCGGATTTTGTCCTGCCCGCCGACATCCCACACTGTAAAACTGATGTTCTTGTATTCTACTGTTTCTACATTGAAACCTGCAAAACCGGAATGGAGAGATGTGAGCCACAAAATGCAATCCTCTGGACACCTCAAATCAGATATGCACACATAAAAATAAAATCACGAAATGTAATAAATGATCGTAATCTCCCACCAGAGACAGAGAAAATGACTAACCGATTGTAGGAATGGTGGTGACGATCTCTCCCAGTTTAAGTTTGTATAGGATTGTAGTCTTTCCAGCAGCGTCCAACCCGACCATCAGGATCCTCATCTCCTTCTTGCCGAACAGGCCTTTGAAGAGGTTCGTGAATATATTTCCCATCCTGACAACTGAGAGAAATACAAAAAATATATAATTTTTCCGCAAAACGATAGCCGGCGTATTGCTCAAGGTGTAGCTTTGCTGAGCTGCCAGACATAGATATGTCGTGACGTTACAAGGTAAACAACAACTAACGTTACCGAACTATCTCTCTCGACGCGGTAACGTTATCAATATCAGAGGTTCTCCACAATAACATTTACACATTGTGAGTTATAGGCATTAACCTTGGACGACAAATGTAGACTGTCAGCTGACTACTCCCTACACGTTACAGCCATTCAAAGTTAATCCACCATATGTTGGTCACCGAGACTAGCAGAAAGCGAAGGCCGAAAAGGCTAACGTTTGGTTAACATTAGCTAGGATTTTCCAACAACCAGCTGGAATTACGTTCAGCCACAAGACAAGTGTGACTTAATCCACAACACTACACGTCCGATTTCTTACAAATGTGACAGTGCACATGTTCCATTCAATTAAGTGTGGAAATAAATTGGCAGCTATGTTCGTTTTCATACACTCGCTAGCTTGCTTACCAAATGCTAACGTCATCGTCCCTACAAAGTTTTTCTTTTTAGGTTCTAGCAAGAAAGGCTAACGTTGCGTGCTAAATAGCCTGCTTGCTATGTGGCTGTTGCGGAACTATCCTACATCTGCTGTAAACTGAATCCATCTTATAACAAGAATGCTTGATTTTAACAACCATTATTACAATGGCAATCCGTATCCATAGTGATGTGTAAAGATGAAAGTTTTCAACTTGCCATTCGAGTCTCAATATATCAATCGTTTAACACCACCCTAAGCTTCCTAGATAGCCAGCTAACTAGATGGCTACCTTGGTTGCTAACCATTTCATTGCCAATCTAGCGCTAGTGCTAGCCAACGTTAGCTAGCTAGTGTCGCGTCATATGCGGTGACCAGTTTTGAGGTCAGTTGAGAAGATAACGACCAAGTTCTATTCGTGACATGAACTGCATCTAAATTAGCAAATCTCTGAATGAACATTATAGAATATGAATTATTGTAGTCACCTTTAAATTGCCGCTTCTCGACTCTTCTGTTTCACCGCTATTTTCTCTGTCACTTCAAAATGGCGTATCGCACAACTCAGAAGAAACCGGCCTTGCAAACTCCACCCATAATGCAGGGTCACCCAATCCAAGTATGACAAATGCTGCCTCTGCTCCAACCAAACAATTGAAATGCCGAAAAGTCCCTCCTTTTCAATACGTTACCCAACCGCATACCATGAGATGGAGTGACATACATCCCGGAAATATCCCATCAACCCCATCGAAAACAAAACGCGTTTTAGGCTGCCATGTTTGTTCAACGCTGCGGACTGTTGTAAAAATAAATTCGCGCTTTTCTGGTCAAAATTCAAAGGATTACAACACATTTCTCTGCAAAGAAGTTGACGTAAGTAAAAGTAAACATGTCGGACTTCATAGAGAGTGAGGCTGAAGAGTCTGAGGAAGAGTTTGAGGAGAAAGACTTGAAACCCAGAAAGACTCAGAAATTCACAGAGGATGATGAGGAGGAAGAAGAAGAGAATCCAGAGGATCAGGATGAGCGTGGAAACTTGCGCGGTCTCATCAACGACGACGATGAGGATGATGAAGAGGAACCTGCAGGTAGTAGAGTAGGCAGTGGTAGCGATTCAGGTGAAGAGGTCCGTCATCGCCGTAGGAAACGTAGCTATGATGATCTCTTGGATGAAGATGACCTCGATCTCATTGAAGAGAACTTGGGTGTCAAAGTTAAAAGACGAAAAAAAAGATTTGAACGTCTGCGAAACATGGACGATGACGAAGAGGATGATGAGAAGGATATGATAGCTGATGAAATCTTCACTGGTGATGGAGAGGTAGATGGGGAGGTTGAAGACGGAGAGACATTGGATGTGCATTTGGCCCATGCGGGTGAGGAGGAGGAGGAGGAAGATGAAGAATCTGACATTGATGACTTCATTGTGGATGATGATGGCCAGCCACTGAGGAAGAAAAAAGGCAAGAAATTCTCTGGCTATACAGATGCAGCCCTTCAGGAAGCCCAGGAGATCTTTGGTGGCGATTTTGACTACTCTGACTTTGACGCTGAGCCCTTTGACCAGGGAGAGGAGGAGGAGGAGGATCAAGAAGATGAGTCTTGGGACAGGCCCAAAAAGCAGGTGAAGAGGAAAACGGGTCGCCGCAGCATCTTTGACGTCTACGAGCCCAGTGAGTTGGAGAAGAGCCACATGACTGACCAGGACAATGAAATCCGAAGCACAGACATGCCAGAGAGATTCCAGCTGCGTGTCATACCAGTGAAGCCAGCTGAGGATGATGAGCTGGAGGAGGAGGCAGAGTGGATCTTCAGAAATGCCTTTTCCAACTCCACCATCTCAATGCAGGACAGCACAGACTATCTAAACCCTGGCTCAAACACCACTTTCAGTTACAAACAGCCCCAGACCGTCAGCAAGATCAAAGAGGCTCTTAACTTCATGAGGAACCAGCACTTTGAGGTACCTTTTATTGCATTCTACAGAAAAGAGTATGTTGAGCCAGAGCTAAATATTAATGCATTGTGGAAAGTCTGGCACTGGGATGCAAAGTGGACTCACCTGAGAACACGTAAGGATAACCTAACCCGCCTCTTCAATAAGATGCAGTCATATCAGTTTGAGCAAATTTCTGCTGATCCTGATAAGCCACTGGCAGATGCTGTCCGGCCACTGGACACTGCAGACCTGACCAGACTGAAAGACGTTCAGTCCTTTGATGAACTCCGAGATGTTTACCAACACTTCCAACTGTATTATGGGCAGGACATCCCTAAGATGCAGAATGCAGCCAAAACTGTTAAGAAAAAAATAAAAAAGATTAAGAAAATCTCTGCAGATGAGGATGGTGAGGAGGAGGAAGAGGAGGTGGAGGAGGAGGAGGAGGAGGAGCAGCCGCAGCACAAGGGCCCTGTGCTAAAGATGGCCACCCGCCGAGACATGTACAGTATCTGTCAAAAAGTAGGTCTTGATGGCCTTGCCAAGAAGTTTGGTTTGACACCTGAGCAGTTTGGTGAGAACTTGCGCGACAGCTACCAGCGGCACGAAACAGAACAGTTTCCAGCTGAGCCCCTTGAGTTAGCGAAAGACTACATCTGCAGCCAGTTCAGCACTCCTGAGGCAGTGCTGGAAGCCGCACGCTACATGGTGGCCCTGCAGATCGCCCGTGAACCTTTGGTCAGGCATGTGATCAGGCAGACTTTCCAGGAGAGGGCAAAGGTCAATATCAAGCCTAGCAAAAAGGGCAAAAAGGACATAGATGAGGCACACTATGCCTACGCTTTCAAGTTCCTAAAAAACAAGCCAGTGAAAGAGCTGACTGGAGAGCAGTTCCTAAAAATGGGCCAAGCTGAGGAGGAGGGCCTGCTTACAATGGACATGAACATCGACTTAATGGGCGTCAGTGGCTACGGTGGCGATGCAACCTACTTCGAGGAGATCAAGCAGTTCTACTACAGAGATGAGTTCAGCCACCAGGTGCAGGAGTGGAATAAGCAGCGAGCCATGGCCATCGAACAGGCTCTGAAGCAGTTCCTGTACCCGCAGATGACCAAAGAGTTGAGGTTCAAGCTCGTCGAAGAGGCAAAGGACCACATTGTCAGGTCATGCTGCAAGAAGCTCTGCAACTGGCTGAAAGTGGCGCCCTATCGGCCTGAGCAGCAGATGGAGGAGGATGATGACCTGATGGACGAGACGCAGAGCAAGGGCATCCGTGTGATGGGGGTGGCCTACACAGACGGCAGGGACACGCCAGTGTTTTGCTGTCTAATCAACGGAGAAGGAGAAGTCATCGACTTCCTGCGCCTCCCCCACTTCCTGAAAAGGAGGAACGCGTGGAATGAGGAGGAAAGAGAGAAAAAGCTGAATGACATCGAGAGCCTCAAGAAGTTTCTCCTCAGCAAGAAGCCTCATGTTGTGGCTGTCTGTGCGGAAAACCGTGATTCCCAAATGGTGATGGAAGACATCAAGCGCACGCTGACTGAACTAGAACAGGATTCCTCTCTGCCTGCCGTAGGGGTGGAGCTAGTCAACAATGATCTGGCAACGCTTTACATGAACAGCTTAAAATCAGAGGCAGACTTCCGTGACTACCCGCCACTTTTGCGACAGGCCGTATCCGTGGCCAGGCAGATTCAGGACCCCCTGGTGGAGTTCGCCCAGATTTGCAGTAGTGATGAGGACATCCTCTGTCTCAAGCTCCACCCCCTTCAGGAGCAGGTCGACAAGGACGAGCTCCTAACTGCTCTCTACCGTGAGTTTATCAACAGAGTGAATGAGGTGGGGGTGGATGTCAACCGCGCCATTGCTCACCCATACACGCAAAGCCTGGTGCAGTACATCTGTGGCCTGGGCCCAAGAAAAGGCTCCCACCTGCTCAAGATCCTGAAGCAGAACAACACGCGTCTGGAAAACCGCACCCAGCTGGTCACCATGTGCCACATGGGCCCCAAAGTCTTCATCAACTGCGCCGGCTTCATCAAGATCGACACCGCCTCGCTGGGCGACAGCACAGACTCCTACATCGAGGTGCTGGATGGCTCGCGCGTTCACCCCGAGACCTATGAGTGGGCGCGCAAGATGGCGGTGGACGCCCTGGAGTATGATGAGTCGGCAGAGGACGCCAACCCGGCTGGGGCGCTGGAGGAGATCCTGGACAACCCGGAGAGGCTGAAAGACCTGGACCTGGACGCCTTTGCAGAGGAGTTGGAACGACAAGGCTACGGCAACAAGGGCATCACCCTCTACGACATCCGCGCCGAGCTCAGTTGCAGGTACAAGGACCTGAGAGCGCAGTACAGGTCGCCCAACTCCGAGCAGGTGTTCAACATGCTGACCAAAGAGACGCCGGAGAGCTTCTACATAGGCAAGCTGATCACTTGCGTGGTCACAGGCATCGCTCACCGGCGCCCGCAGGGTGAGAGTTACGACCAGGCCATCCGCAACGACGAGACGGGGCTGTGGCAGTGCCCGTTCTGTCGCCAGGACAACTTCCCCGAGCTCAGTGAGGTGTGGAATCACTTCGACAGCGGCTCCTGCCCCGGCCAGGCCATCGGCGTGCGTAATCGTCTGGACAACGGCGTCATGGGGTTCATCCCTACTAAGTTCCTAAGTGACAAGGTCGTCAAGCACCCGGAGGAGAGGGTCAAGGTCGGCATGACCGTGCACTGCCGGATCATGAAGATTGACATTGAGAAGTTCAGCGTCGACCTCACCTGCCGAACGTCTGACCTGATGGACAAGAACAACGAGTGGAAACTGCACAAGGACGTCTACTATGACTTTGACGCTGAGTCAGATGAGGTGAAGCGGGATGAGGAGCTGAAGAAGAAGAACCAGAGGACCACCTACATCAGGCGAGTGATCGCTCACCCGTCCTTCCACAACATCAACTTCAAACAGGCCGAGAAGATGATGGAGACCATGGACCAGGGCGACATGGTGTTCCGGCCAAGCAGCAAAGGCGAGAGCCACCTCACGCTCACGTGGAAGGTGGGAGACGGGATCTTCCAGCACGTGGACGTGCGCGAAGAGGGCAAAGAGAACGCTTTCAGCCTGGGGCATAAACTGTGGATTAACAACGAGGAGTATGAAGATTTAGATGAGATCACAGCCAGGTTTGTGCAGCCCTTGGCGGCGTTTGCGCGCGAGCTCCTTTACCACAAGTACTTTCAGGAGACTGAGGGAGGCAACAGGAAGAAGATGGAGGAGCTGCTGGTCAAGTCAAAGAGGGAGAAGCCCACTTTCATCCCCTACTACATCTCAGCCTGCAGAGACCTGCCTGGGAAGTTCCTGCTCGGCTACCAGCCCAGGGGGAAGCCGAGGATTGAGTACGTCTCCATCACCCCGGACGGCTTCCGCTACCGCTCGCGAGTGTTCCCCACCGTCAACGGGCTGTTCCGCTGGTTCAAGGACCACTACCACGAGCCCGTGCCCGGTGTGACCCCCAGCAGTGGCAGCCGAACGCAGACACCCGCCTCGGTCAACGCCACCCCCGCCAACATCAACATCGCCGACCTGACGCGAGCGGTGAGTGCCCTCCCGCCAAACATGACCTCCCAGATGTTCAACGCCATCGCGGCTGTGAAGGCCCAGGGTCAGAACCCCAACACTACCCCGGCCCAGTGGGGCTCCAGCCAGTATGCCTACAGTGGCGGAGGCAGCAGCTCGGGCGGTGGCGGGGGCAGCAGCAGCGCCTACCACGTCTTTGCCACGCCGCAGCAGCCCATAACAACCCCCAACTACCCGATGACGTCGCCCAGCTACATGGGGGGCTTCATCACCCCGGAGATCCAGTCGGTGCCCACGCCGAGGTACCCAGGCACCACGCCACAGTCTTCCTACGGCGACCATTCCTCGTCCAAGTCGTCCTCGTCCCACAGCAGGTCGGCGCAGCAGCAGCAGCAACAGCAGCAGCAGCAGCAGCAGGCGGCGGCCAAGCAGAGCAACACGGCGGTGGACTGGGCCAAGATGGCCGAGCAGTGGCGGCAGGAGAAGGAGGCCGAGCAACGCAAGCAGAAGACGCCGCGCATGACGCCGCGCCCTTCACCCAGTCCCATGATCGAAAGCACTCCCATGTCCATCGCCGGCGACGCAACGCCCCTGCTGGACGAAACAGACCAGTAGAGGCCGAGGTGAGAGTCACAGCAACAGCAACAGCAACACCAACGCCATCCATCCCCTCACTGCTCTTTCTGTCCCTTTGGTCTGCAGTGGCTTTCTCTCCCTTTAATGCTCCCATCCCATCTCTGTGTTGAAAAAGGACTTAACGGGATTAAAGCATAACAATAGTATTTTTACAAATGTTTTCAGTCATATGTATGTCATCATACTACTAAAGCCTATGTGTGGGCTTGTCCAGCTTTGTGAATGGAGTTTAATTAGTTATACATTTCTGATTTCGTTTATTTTTTCTTTTTCTTTTTGTTCATTTTTTTGTGTGGAAGGACCGTGTCCCAGACAAACTACAGACATCCATGATGCAATGACTTGAAGAGTAAATACCAGTTACATTGATTTTGTTGTAAGGTTAAACCGGAGATATTTTGAACACTGTGAACAGACAGCATTTTAATCCAACAGCAGGCATGCCTAAGTGAAGTACAACACATATGCTGATGATGTTAGTGATGACAGCAGTGTTATAATAATTATGGCATCAGAACAGTTTCAGGTATCCTCTGTGTCTATTCTGATAGGTAGCCATTTTGTGATGCAGCTGTGTTTTCTTTTTTATTTGTATTATTCTTCTTCTTAATTCATTTCAGGACTCATGGAATTTTAAATTCAGTTACTCTTCTGTAACTTAGAAATTGAATTTGTCCTACAATAAATCAAGTTGACATACAGCATTGAAGTATTTTATGTGAATGAAATATAAGACCTAAGTCATTATTTGTATTGATTGATGGGGATGATTGTGTACATAACATTGGACAGTAATTTAAAGTAATTTTAAACACAGATATCAAACATACAAATCACCCAGAATTAAAATGTACACCTTAGTGAAGCCTGCTATGTTTGCCTCTGCACTAAGAACATTTGTGTATATTTGTGTTTTCCCACTCAGGCGGGAATGGAAGATGTAGGAATGTTAGATTATCAGAAGTCAAACTCATGAAAATTGTTTGAAGAATAAGGAAAACTAAATTGCATAGAAGGTTTCATCAAAGTTATCAATGACTATAAAAAAACTATTAGAAATGAACATTCCACTTCCATATTTATCCAAATATAATTTTACACACATATTTAGTAATATATATTCACAACACTGCATGATTCTACTTCTGTTGTTCACTACAAATAAACTAATATGTAACATGGTTATAAATATATAATATATTAGGGGTTGACTAAAAAAGACTTGTCTTCACATTGATGAGGTCAAGGAAGTACATGACACAGAGATGAAAGATAATTTTACTGAACAAAATTATTTTGGCAATTACTTCCAGTTAGAACAAAATTCATGAACCTAAAGTGACCACAAGATGTCGCACACGAGACAAAATACAACCTGCCAAAGCCTTCTCGACGTCACAGCTCGGGCATTTCTTGAGCATGTCTCCGAACGATGCTCATGTGACCAATCATTCGGTTTGACGGAGCGACCGAGCATGGTGGCATACCGAACTGCACGGGTGTAGCCAGCTAATCCATATCACAGATGAAGGCAGCTACTGGAAATGAACAGGTAATGTTATTGATATTTTACCGAGGAATACGAGACGTTTAAAAGGTCGATATAGAGATTCAAACGACTACGATTATTAACTTGTTTACATCCACCCCCTTTTTTATGGCGTTTTGTGGATCAAGTCAACAGCCATTTCTGTCTTGGCTGTGAACTTGAACAGTAGATTGGGAAACGACGCGTGGTTAATTGTTTGTATCTCACATTGTGAATTTATACGGATATTAGATGTTGCATCCTTGTGTTTTTAGGACTGACAATCACTGGAATGTTAAGTTAGCTGTACCAGCTAGTTAGCGATCATAGGACAGTTGAGGAACCACCATTCCCCAGCCAACGTTGGAAGCTAAGGTTACACATCATCTGTTTTGGTGGTCAGCTGGGTTGTCACGACATTAACTGGTCCAGCTATATTTTTAGTACTCGGTGTTTGTTGCTGTCAACATAAATATAGGCCAAGCCAGACCTGACTAAAATAATCAAAGCTTTGGTGACAACAAGTAAGCGTAAAGCTCATTCAAGCTTAAACGTTAATGTATTTGAAAGGTTGCCAGGTGACAGTAAGTAGGGTAAGTTAAGATAGGTATTGGGGGCCGTTAATAGAAAATATGAAACAATAAAATAACTCTATGCTCCTTGTAAATATTACTGTCAACTGGCAGGTGCCTAAAAGCGTTGGAAGATGGCGAAAGGATTTGCTGGATTTACGGTTACTGGCTACATGGGTTAACGGCCAGTTGGCGTTGGCTATGGACATGAAAACTGTTGAGCGTGCGTTAATGGTCAACATATGATTGGAATACAGTAGAAGTTATGACATGATGATTTAGCAGAGGCAGTGACGCAAGTGCTCTTTCGCTTGCTAAATCATTTATGTGCACTTGCTGAATGATGTTAGGCGTCTGAGTAGTTTATAGATGCTGGATATAGCAGCATTGCATGCCGCTAGGTAATTCAACACTTACTCTCTAACGTTACATGTGTTTGAGATTTACTGTACCGATGGCTAACTAGCCGACTGCTAGCATTATAAATCAATCTCGTCTAACGTTAAACCTCGTGTGGGCTAGTAGGACTGGCTTTTAAAGCTTCCAGGGACGGCAATTCTAAATGGGAGGCACACAGAAGCTGTTACTTGATGCTCCAAATTACGTCTAGTTTAATGGCAGCCAGTATTCATTACCGGCATGGAGGCTAGCCATGCCCTATCTTGCTGTCCTTTCGTTATTTTACCACTCAGCATAACTGCACGAGTGTATTTCCCGTTATCAGTGAAGGCTCCTTGGTAACAGGGGCTGGAACGCCACCTAGGAACATTCTCTTGGGTTTACGCACGCCTGCGTCATGTAAAGGAAGTCATTGGATTGTGCTGTTTGTTTAGTTTCACACTCTTCCCCATTTGAGAACACCACATCAGAGCCGATTTCGAATATCTCCGGTGAGACTGTCTTCATGAAGGAAGGCAAATCTGAAAGGCAGTCTGAACAGTGGTTACCTTTTGCACTCAAACCTGCTTTCTGTGTCCTTAAACGCTTACTCGAGAACCTATCTTGAATAGGTAATTGCTACCATGTTAGATAATGTTTCCTTAAGTTACCCCAGGCCTTGCTTTTATACACACAAAGGCATAAGCATACTTTGCATGAGGTCTAATGTAGATAATACATTTGCCTGGATCATTATTTGACTCTCAAATAACAAGCTGTGTGTTATTCATGGCGTTCCCTGATGTCACAGCAGTTGTCATGCAACATAGTTTAGCATTTTGGGTGTGTCCCAGGCAACAGGCCAGCATTTTTCCTCCTTTAGGTCAGGTATTTTTTGATGTTCATGGTCAAATCTCCAGTACCTTACAGTAGGTCCATGCTGTGGCATAGTTGAATTATGGTGACCTGAAATGTTTTGTTTTTTTTTTTCTTTTTTTTTTAATTGTGATTGATTAACCTAGTCTTGTAGCCACAGTTCAATGCCTGTCCCTAACGTGAACTCCTCCTCCCCCCCCCCCCCCCTGCCAGTCCATGTTAGTGTGTGCACCAGCGCAACACTACCATTGCTCTGTTATGCTAAGACATACTGCTATGCTAAGACAGACATACTGAAAACGGTTTTGCAGTGTGATTTATGATGATTGAGACTGTATTTGAATGGACCATAGGGAGCTTTCTGAAGCCTGCGTAAGGATGAGTGGTGTCTTTTAAGGTGGGGTTTGTGCAGGGGTGTAAAGGATTGGAGCTGTTAGATAGTCCTTTTTTAAAGAACATTGTAGTTGTTTTAATCTCTTTGCCAAGCCGTCCACGGCAAAGCCAGCCTGCATCTCTTTTCCTGCACTATGAAATCACTATTGTTAGAGGACCGGGCGTGGCGTATCCATGTCAGTTGATACGAGCACTTTTATTATCAGTCAGCAACACATGACGATGATTTCATTTTCTGCAAAGATTACATCACTGTCTCACTCTGTCACTGGTTGACTCATGATTTTATGTAAAAGGGAGTGTGTTTTGTTTTTGGATGCTTGCTGACATTGTATGATATGCTTTGTCTTGCAGGTTAACCTATCATGGACGCAAATATGATGCCGAAGTTCTCTTCGAAAGACGAGGAAATTGAGTACTGGAAGGCGCTGTCCCTGAAGTACAAGAATAGGTGGGTGACAGACCGTGCGAGATGGATGGAAGAATCTCCTCCCCATTAGGCTCACTGTTAAGTGTCCTTAAAAGCCACTGTTGGCAGGCCAAACCATCAGCATGCCAACCCAT
>NC_045174.1:17201962-17236962 GCF_900700415.2 Clupea harengus | reverse complement strand
GTTAGCATTTTCTGTTTGGTCAGCTAGAATCATCTCTTCTGAAGCTCCTGGAGTAAGATGCTGTCGCTGCTAGAAGCTGGGCCTTCGGTTTTATTGTTCCTCTGCTGTGAAAGAAAAGATTTCTGGGGGGGACCTGCAATTTTATCTCTGCTCTTGAAGTAGCACCACTTAACAGTAGTGTCTCCCTAAAACAGTTCTTTCCCTGAGTGGAAAGGTTGTTATTAAGTTATGTATGTGTGTATGTAAGCTATTTATTTATTGATATTTATATGTACTGAGATGTTTTTAGACCTTTTGTTGTAAATAAGTTAACGTGTATAGGCATGGTTATGATGGCTTTTAAAAGCCCAGGGGATCTGTCTTGCGTAATGGGTGTCTGCTCTTGACCGTACTGTGCTGTAGGTACTAGTCTTGCACTTGCTATTTCTATGGCTTGGCGAGACGCCACAAGCGTTCTTACCCAGTGCAGATGTAGGACATTTATTCGTTGGTTTGTTCACCTACTTGCTCAAGAATGATTACGCATTTATTTATTCTTTGCCTAATAAATCTGCATAGCCACGTCCTATAGACATGTCATTCATTAACAGATCAATAGATTATCTGATTGATCGGATTAAGCCTGTTCTCTTATTTGAATCTAACTCCATACTCCCCCCTCCACCCCTCCACCCCTCCCCACCTCCTCCACCCGCACAGCTACCAGGAGGCGCAGGAGGAGCTGCTGGAGTTCCAGGAGGGCAGCCGAGAGCTGGAGGCGGAGCTAGAGGCCCAGCTGGGGCAGGCGGAGAGCCGCATGAGGGACCTGCAGGGCGAGAACGAGCGGCTGCAGAACGAGGTCGAGTCCCTCAAGGTAGCGTATCTATCTCTCTCTCTGTCTCTCTCTCTCTCGCTCTCTCTCTGTCTCTCGAGTCCCTCAAGGTAGCGTATCTCCCGACCGCCTGGGGCCAAGCGCTGTCTATCTCTCTCTCTCTCTCTCTCTCTCTCTCTCTCGTCCCTCAAGGTAGCGTATCTCTACAGACCGCCTGGGGGCCAAGCGCAGTGGGACCCGGAGCGCCGTATTCACCAGTCGTAGCGTAGCGGTAACATTTAATGGGAAGTGGGACGACCAGGGCCTACAGGACTAGGTGATTAACCCAGTGGAAACCAGACTGGACGGGGCTAAACGCACAAACTCCATATTCATGAGTCGGGGGCTATTATGTGCACTCCGAGTAGGCCAGCTGGGCCTTTGTGCTGGAGCATTAATGCATGTGTAGGTCTACAATGCTTGCTCACAGGCAGCCAAACGAATGATGAGCAACCCCCCTCTAACCATGACTAGCCGGGTCTATCTGCTGGAACACAGTACTCTAATATTAAGATGAATGTTAAGTGGGACAGCCAGAGCCTTCAGAACTGGTCAAGATGTATCACACATTATTAACCAGACTGTCTGGGCTTATGTGCTGGAAGGGAATCCACCATGGTACAATATGACCAAACTGTTTGGACCTGTACTGAACATTGCATACACTGTTAGTGCATTTGGCACTGCAGTACACAGTAGGAAATAACTATTGCCTGAAGGATCGGGCTTCAAAAACTGTAGGTGCAAGATGAATCCAGGTGTTGGTTGTTAAAGGCATATTCATAAATCCTATTCATAACAGCTGCAGCTGGCTGCCGTTGACTGTAGAATGAGTTACTACGGGCGTCTGTATAACCAGGTCAGTTCCCCTTAAAGCTCTATATGCTGAGGCCATGCAGACCCATCGGTACCCACGGGAGCATGCATGCGGTGTAGTGCAGCTGTGAGCACTGCTGCTGCTGGTTCAGGGGTGACTGCAGTGGGCCGTCCAGCCTCCTCGTTCATTATGAGCGGACAGACAGGAAGGCAGAGTCAGCAGCGCGGATCAGGAGGTCCTGTGGGAACACAGGTGTGAATGGATGGGGCCAGAGCGTCTCCCACAGAAAACCTGTTCTCTCACAGGAGTCATCTCTCTCCCTCTCTCTCTCTCTCCCTCTCTTCTCTTCTCTCTATCTCTCTGTTTCTGTTTTATCTTTCTCTCTCTCTCTCTCCCCCTCAGAGTTTGTATCTTGTCTTCACTGAAAGAGACACAAACACTCTAATTAACTGCTGTGGGTCACTTGGATTTCTTTGGCTTCATACTACAAAATCACTTGAACTGCTTACAGAACTGACAAAAATACACAATATTAGCCTGGAAATGATATTTATGTTTCTTCTGTATTGAGCTTCCTATATTGAGTTTGAGGTCTTTGTGACCTAGCCCTGCTTGTTAGCGAGCATTAGCATATGGTACGTTTTAAGTACCCCCCAGCATAGCCTTGCCCATGCATAGTGTTCCCCTCCTTGGTTTTGCCCCAGCCAGTGAGGAGAACATTAATCTAATGCATAATACATGGAGACTTCTGTTTAATTGCCCCGGTGTGCTTCGTATGGCTCTCTGAAGCAGCAGCAGCATGTGATGCGCTGCAGTGGTAGAGCTGCCTAATGTAGTTTTGTAGATGTCACTTCATTGTGATGTTGGTTATAACAGGCAGGTTTGGTTGTCATGGTGATTGTCAATGAGCGCTTTTATTGACTATGAGTGATTTTAAGTGTGTGTGTGTGTGTGTGTGTGTGTGTGTGTGTGTGTGTGTGGGTTAAGTCTGAAAGCTAGATCTTGCTTTTCTGCTGAATTCAGAGCCTGAGATATGGGTCACTGGCTTCCATGGAGTATGCTCAGGAGCTTCCTGAAAAATAGATGATTCAATGTGGGTTAGTTATTGTGCACGAGAGTGTGACGTCACGTGTGTGTCTGTGTCGAAAGTATCTGTGTCATGTGCGTGTTGGAAAATGGGTATATGATGGTGTGTTAAGTTAACGTGTATGTTAATGTACAAGAGAACATTGGTATGTAAATATATTAATGTGTGGGTCGTCATGGTTTAATTGAGCTGGGAAGATTTGACAGAAGGCCCTCACCAGGCTCTCACCCTGTTTCTGTTTTATCTTTCTATCTCTCTCTCTCTCTCTCTCTACCTCTCTACCTCTCTCCCCCTCTACCTCTCTCTCCTCTCTCTCTCTCTCTCTCTCATTAGGAGAAACTAGAGCAGCACTATGGTCAAAGCTATAAGCAGATCTCGATGCTGGAGGATGACTTGGGCCAGACGAGGAGCATCAAAGAGCAGCTCCACAAATACGTCAGGGAGTTGGAGCAGGCCAACGACGACCTGGAAAGAGCTAAGAGGTATGGATCTGTCCTGGTCAAAGTGTTTCTTTACAGGATGCGTTTGGAAAAAAAAAAAGGATTGTAAAATGATCTTACTGAAGTATGGCAACGCAGAGAGTGCAAAAAGTTTCATGAGGTTCAGCTCCAATCAGACCAAACATAGTCCGTTAGTCCGCAATAGTAGAAAATGGTGATTTAAAAACCCTGTCAATGACGACATGGAGAAGGTCAACAAGTTTGGTTCCTTTCTGAGGAATCACTTGAGCGTTATGGTTTGTGTGCCAGACCTTTAATTTATGGTCGGCCTTTTACGCAGGCACGTAAGACACGCAAGAGCCCCTTGCGTCCTTGCAAGCCCACTCCAAGCACCTCTTGCGTGCTTGTGTGCGTCTCCCAAATTTTGAAACTCTCTGACAAGGCTACGCAAGCCGCAGGGCTGAGATTGGTATAAACCCATCACTGTTTACCTTATGGGCAGTAGCATGCTAACATTAGAAAGCTGGCTCAGACACCTCGCGAATCCCCTCAGACGTATTTTTCAGTTACAAAAATGTTACATTGCACAGTGTCTATTTCTCTGTAACGTTAAAAAAAATCTAAGCAAAAAAAAGTCAAACAAACAACTTTTAAATCGCTGTTTACCTTTTAGATAGTAGCATGCTAACATTAGATAGCTGGCTCAGACACCTCGCAAATCCCCTCAGACGTATTTTACTATAAATGTTCACCATGACCATGCAGTAACGCAGTCGTAGAAGCATATTACAACCTTAACAAACAGTGTCGGTTGTATGACCAAGCATAGTCGTGTGGCTCCAGTCATCTGAGAGTGATTCACATCCATTGTTCAGTGTGTGTCAGAGGCCGCCTCAAATGCCTTCTATTACCCAGCTTTTCATATGCAAAGTTGTAGACTGGTATGGCAGCTATCATGCAAATGAAGGTCCTAAGGTTAACTATATCCCAAAACCCAGGCCTATTGTGTGGGTCCCCAGTACAGAACAGTGCACATATACAGAGATATACAGTGCAGTTATACAGAGATATACAGTGCAGTTATACAGAGATATACAGTGGAGTTATACAGAGATATACAGTGCAGTTATACAGTAAGTAACATCCAGCCAGAATGACAACTAAACTCATCCCAAGCTCCTCTGTCTTTGGCTACTTGGATCTGCAAGCTCTTGATTAAACGGAGATGGAATGAAGGCTAGTTCATACAGTTCACAGCTCCCCACTAATCATCCAGCAGGGTTCATATCTGAGCTCAGTGATCTGATCTGATCTCTTCTCGCCCATCTGCGCCTGACTAGTCAGTTGGTGTGGAATGCTTTAACTGAAATAAACATGAGTTCTTCCTGCGCTAATTAAGCTGCACCACTTAAATTGCTAAACATGCTAGTCTACTCTCATCTGTGCTTGGGTAATGGTCTTGGCAGTGGTAATTGGTTTTCGGAAGGTATCAGATGTGTATTTCTCACGGATGCGACGTCAAGTGGAGGATTATAGGCTTTGGAGATGGGGCACTGTGCTGAGGAGCTCATTAATACACAATGGCAACATGAACAACAAAAGAGAAGAGAAGAAATTAACCATTACGTATGAGGAAAGATTTATTTGATTATCGAAAGACTCTTAACCAAGGATTTAAGAATTGAAGTTACTTTCATGTCTGTAGTTTGTAGTTTGTTGTTTTCTTGTTGATGTTGTTTTCTCAACTCTCGAGCGCTTGATGAAATTTTAGTTTGAATTTTTCCTGTTTGTTTTAACTTACGATTTAAATGATTCATGATCGTCTAGATAAAAAGATTGATGGTATGATTATTTGTAAAACTGTAGTGTGTGTGTGTGTGTGTGTGTGTGTGTGTGTGTGTGTGTGTGTGTGACCCCTACAGGGCTACGATAGTGTCGCTGGAGGACTTTGAGCAGCGTCTGAACCAGGCCATTGAGAGAAACGCCTTTCTGGAGAGCGAGCTGGATGAGAAGGAGTCACTCCTCGTGTCCGTACAGAGACTGAAGGATGAAGCAAGAGGTGTTTATCCACTTTTTCTTTCTTTTTTTTTCTCTTCCCCCTGTCCCTCATCTTTCTCTCTGTCTCTCTCTCTGCTCTCTCTGTCTGTCTGTCTCTCCTTTCCTCCCTCCAATCTCTCTCTGTCTGTCTCCTTTCTTACCTCCACTCTCTTTCTCTGTCTCTGTCTCTCCCTCTTTCCCCCCACCCTCTCTTGCGCTCTCTCTCTCTCTCTCTTTCTCTCTCTCTCTTTTTTTTTAATCCTCAGAGGAACCCTCTTGTCTTGGCTTGTTCAGTTTGTATCCCTCGGCTGAGCTGCGTTTTCCCCATGTGACATCTTATTCCTTCCCACCGCAGAGCTTTGATGTTCTGTTAGGGCGTCTTAGTTTCTTCTTAAGTGCTTCTTTGAAATGCCGTACGCCGCCGTAGAGTGTCACCTTGAGGATGTTGAGCTCCGAAGTTTTCAGTGACCTGCAAAAGTCAGCAAAATTGCACGCTGATCTAAGCAAGCCATCACTTTGTCATTCTAAACATGACACTGGAGTGGATTGTCTTACATGAATTGATTACACATCTATTTTTGGAGCCTTCCATGAAATGATTATGTATTTATTAATTTATTCTTTACTGCATAGTACTTTGATATTATATTTATGGTGTTCTGTATGTTCTGTGTTGCACTGTGGTCCTCAAGAAACATAATTTCATTCCCCTGGTGTATGGCAACATACATATGGTGAAATGATGATAAAAGCTAACTTAACTTGACTAGTACTTTTAGAGTAGCTATAGATTAGACTTGTGCAGCCTCTGAGCAGGTAGATCTGCATGTGTTTCATGGCCTGTAGATCTGCATGTGTTTCATGGCCTGTAGATCTGCATGTGTTTCATGGCCTGTAGATCTGCATGTGTTTCATGGCCTGTAGATCTGCATGTGTTTCATGGCCTGTAGATCTGCATCATGTGTTTCATGGCCTGTAGATCTGCATGTGTTTCATGGCCTGTAGATCTGCATGTGTTTCATGGCCTGTAGAGGTGACTGTGGATCAAAGCAGCTGCTGGAGGAGCAAATGTAGTTGTGTTAAACGAGTGTTTCCTCTCAGGTCTGAGGGGTGATGAATAAATGCAGGCTGTGGCGCTTCCGTGCATCAATTTACTCTGTGTGTGTGTGTGTGTGTGTGTGTGTGTGTGTCAGACCTGAGGCAGGAGCTGGCAGTGAAGGAGCGGCATACGGACGTCAGCAGGATGTCAGCGCCCAGCTCGCCCACGCTGGACAACGACAAGATGGACTCCGCCGTCCAGGCCTCGCTCTCTCTCCCTGCCACGCCGCTCGCCAGGAGCTTAGACAACGCCTTCGCCAGCCAGAAAGGTCTGTCCCCTGTCCACCAATCAGCTCCATGCTCAGAGGGCTTAGAGTCTCTGTGTGCTTGTCTCTGTCTGTCTCTCTTTAGTGTCTACTTTACCCTGACTGAGTCTCTATCTCTATCTATCTCTTTCTTTCTTTCTTTCTCTCTCTCTCTCTCTCTCTTTCTTTCTTTCTTTCTTTCTTTCTCGCTCTCTCTTTTTCTTTCTTTCTCTCTCTTTCTCGCTCTCTCATCTCTTGCATAATAAACCACAAATTCAAAGCAGTATGTAAAAGCGGTATGTCCTCACTCTATGTGCTCTCTAATGGAATCTCTGTCCGCCTCTCTCTCTCCCCTGTGTGTGTGTGTGTGTGTGTGTGTGTGTGTGTGTGTGTGTGTGTGTGTGTGTGTGTGTGTGTGTGTGTGTGTGTGTGTGTGTGTGTGTGTGTGTGTGTGTGTGTGTGTGTGTGTGTGTGTGTGTGTGTGTGTGTGTGTGTGTGTGTGTGTGTGTGTGTGTGCGCCCTCAGTGCAGTCCAATGGCTGTGCCAGCTCAGCACTGACGCCGTCCGCCAGAATCACGGCCCTCAACATCGTGGGTGACCTCCTGCGGAAGGTTGGGGTGAGTGTGTGTGTTTGGAGTGTGTGTTACTTCATGTGTCCTCTCTCCGTTCATAATCTGAGCTCATCATCAGACAATAATCCCAGGGCATGGAGTTTTCTGCAGAACAGCCCAATTTAAGACGAGCCAAATATTGCCTGTGACCCTTATGCCCACTGCCAAATACTTCCAACTTATGCAATTGAGCCGCTCACATGCTATGTGGAGGTGAATGGGAGGTAGAGGTGGAAAAGCAAGCCTTCGTCTTCACCCCAGGCAAACTCCCAGTCTCACCCATCAGATGTGTCTCACTAGCAACACATTCTGAAGTGAATCCTCTTCGACTAGCATAGTAGAGGGTCTTTTACTCTGTCATCATTACTCATGCACCCCTGCCTGAAGTCTCCTGTCTGTTATTCCGTCTGTCCTGATGTTGTATTGTTGTTGTTTATTTCTCTGTGTTTTCCAGGCTCTGGAGTCTAAGCTCGCCGCATGTCGGAACTTCGCCAAAGACCAGGCGGCCAGGAAGAACTACGCCACCAACAGCAACGGGAACCTGGTCAACGGGGACGTCACAAAGTTCTCGCACGCGCTCCACACGTCCTACTTCGACAGAGCGTGAGTCTTCACACACACACACACACACACCGGTCCCACCACCACCACTCCTGTACAGGCTACACCTCCCCCTAGTTATCAAAGTAGCATCCAGGCCTCTAGATAAAATACACGTTCCCTTGCAAATGTGCACCAGCCTACTTTTGTAATTGATACCTTGGTGCTTGGTGGTTAAGATGCTTCGGTGTGTTTTAAAATGACACCCTTCCAGTGTTGTGTTTGTGGACAGTACAGTCTGTTTTAAAATGACACCCTTCCAGTGTTGTGTTTGTGGACAGTACAGTCTGTTTTAAAATGACACCATTCCAGTGTTGTGTTTGTGGACAGTACAGTCTGTTTTAAAATGACACCATTCCAGTGTTGTGTTTGTGGACAGTACAGTCTGTTTTAAAATGACACCATTCCAGTGTTGTGTTTGTGGACAGTACAGACACACAGTGTCCCTAAAGGCCGAGATGATGCGCGTCCCTGATGTGTATAGTGTAATTAAAGGGGGGGTGTTTTTGTTTTTTTTTTTAAAGGGGACCCTCTTAGACCCTGTGTGTTTTTCTCCCCAGCAGAAGAGAGAGGGTCATTTTCCCTGCATTGCTCCGGGGTAATGACCTCCCTTTGGGGTACATGCATGTGGTTTTTTGCGTTAACTGCGCCGCGTAGATGCTGGTTCTCACCCCACGGGGGTAGATGGCGCCGCTTCACTAACACCACTGCTCTTGGGGGCAGATCTGCTGACCGTGTGGCTCCGCTGTGGAGCTTTGGGTTCTCATGCTTTCTTTTTCCTTATTCCCATTAACCTCTAATGGACTAATTCTAAACATAATGTAGTCATTTAATCATAAGGGTCTCTCTCTCTCTCTCTTTTTCTATCAATATATCCTCAGAAGTTAGACTGCTGTAGATAGTGACCTCACTGCCATAGTGCACGTGTTTTGTCTTTTGTGGGAAATGAACAGCGACTCTCTGTCTACCGCCATGTTTGGATAGCACTGTTGATAGCACTGAGTGGTTCCCGGATGGCAGAGGGGTTGGGTGTCTGTCCTGTGTCCCTGGAACTGGAACTATACCTCAGATGGCAGAGGGGTTGGGTGTCTGTCCTGTGTCCCTGGAACTGGAACTATACCTCAGATGGCAGAGGGGGTTGGGTTCTACCCCGTGTCCCTGGAACTGGAACTATACCTCAGATGGCAGAGGGGGTTGGGTTCTACCCCGTGTCCCTGGAACTGGAACTAAAGCTCCGGGAGGAACCAGGAGCGGTGTGCCAACGTTTGTGCCAGTTTTGAGTTTCAGTGACAAGGACAGGACATGCAAATCCCTCAAACAGTGCTGTGTCAGTGGATGAACCCTTTAAAACCTCTGCCCTCAAAACCTACAAGCACACACACACACACACACACACACACACACACACACACACACACACAGACTCTCTCTCTCTCTCTCTCTCTCTCTCTCTCTCACACACACACAGACTCTCTCTCACACACACATACACACTCTCTCTCTCTCTCACACACACACACACACACACACACACACACACACACACACACACACACACACACACACACACACACACACACACACACACACACACACAGAGATGACGTAGAGCTGGACTGACTAGCGTGTAGGATGCAGTAGTGAATCCTAAACAATACGGTCCCATTAACGCCTAGCTGATGGCACGGATGCATGGCTGACTTGTAGTGGAGTGATGATCAGGAAGATGAATGTATCACTGTTCAGATGCAGTGTCTGTTTGCTCTGGAATGCCAGTGTCACTCAATTGTATTGAATTTTATTGATAATGCCCTATTTAAAATCTTGCCAGAGATCATTATTGGTTGCACGTGAGGTGATGCCGTGTGTGTGTGTGTGTGTGTATGTGTGTGTGCGCGTATGCATGTGCATCAATGACCGCTGATCGCAAAGGTCTCACTGTCACTGCTATTGACCAGCGGAATGTGTGTGTGTGTGTGACCTCACAAAGCGTTCGTCTGTCCCAAAGGCCTTTGATGATTTGGGCTCTCCACCCCTCCCCCTCCCCCTGCCCCAGCCCTCTGTGTTTCCCCCCTACAAGCACATGACCCCCGCTGGCATTGGCTCCCTACTGGGTTTGGATTTATCCGGCTATGGGGCAAAGCTTGTCTGATTCTCTTAATTACCTCTTTTTAATTATGAGGGCAAACACACACACACCCGTTTCCGGGCTCCTGGTTTTGAAACCCATAGATGGTGTTTGCACTGCTAATTAAATAAGACCCGCAGCACGGGCTCTGCCATCTCCATCTGTGCCAGGAGAAGTGAGGGCTTTGTGGTGGGCTTGGTGTCTTAATGGGGTCAGTGTGAGCTGATGTTGGGGTTTTTCATGCACTGCTCTGATGATGATGCTAATTTCGATTTTGTGTGTGTTTGTTTGCTTCTTAGTCTGTTTGTTTGTGTGTTTGTTTGTGTTTGTAGCAGGACGATAAACGGATTGGATCCTGGTGCCCTGACTGTTATCTCCGCCCCGACCGCTTCGTCACCGTCTGCTCTAGTGCCCCTCAGCGTGTGATGTGTGTGTGTGTGTGTGTGTGTGTGTGTGTGTGTGCGTGTGCACTCACACACCCCCACACACAGAGAGTGTCCCTTGCATTTAACCACCAAAAACCCATGTGCACAGGCAATTCACATTTACTGTAGCTAATGTCGACACACTACACACCCTACTGCTGCAATCTGCCAATCCACACGGACGTAGAAGTACTGGATCTCCCCTCCCTTCCCCTAGGCACCAACACTCACCATCTCTTCCCTGGGTCAAAAGTGCATTAGTGAGTTCAAGCATATAGGTCATTTGTACATATGTGTACGTCTATATGTACTGATCTACCCATTTTGTTTGTACGTTTCAAATTAATCTAAGATATAAATGTACTCGTCTATAAATCTACACTTAATATGGGGAAGGGCGGGGAGGAGGTCGGGATATGGAGGTCGGGATATGGAGGTCGGGATATGGAGGACGGGATATGGAGGACGGGATATGGAGGACGGGATATGGAGGACGGACGACAAAATGGAGGGCGGTGTTTTAAGTTAAGTTAATAAAAGTGGGTTAGGAGGAGGTAAGCCTCACGTGAGGGCAAATGAGAGCTGATTTGTAAGTGAAGGATGAAGCTGGTGAGGCTGGGCCAGTAAAACACATAGAAGGGAATGATGCAATCTGGGTTATAATCTCTACAGAGGCCACAGAGGGACAAACCACACCTGTCACCACTTTTTTTTTTATATATATATATAAACCTTGAAAACATGAGGATGAGGAAAGAATTTCAGAATCTCTCTCTGGCACACATAGACCTTATTTGAGACTAATGTAGCACACTTCTGATCTATGCACACACACACACACACACAAACACACACACTCCAGCTGTAGACAGCTGCCTGCATATGCCCTCATGGTGGCCGGCCATCTTAAATCCGCTGTGGTAGCAGGGCTCCCCTGGCTTTTCTATTTCAGTCCCTCTGGGAACCAAACCTGTGTTTTTATTGTTTGTTTGTTTATTCTTGTCTTTTCCCCACGTGGAAAAGGAGGATCTAAACTGGTAGCGTATTTTCTTGCTGTCACACTTTTAAAGCATAGCGGGGCTGAAATGTGTTCAGAGAACAACGGTCAGGTGTCTATTCTAGACATTTCTACGAATACTGAGCCGTAGCTCCCACTCTTGCCAGTATTCAGCGCCTGTTTTGATGGGCGTTTAAATCTGTGTGATTAATGACGGGGCTTTCATGACACCTAACCAGTTTATCTTCTTTCTCCCTGGCCAGTCTCTCTAATCCGCCAGGCTTCTTGGTTCCTAAATGTAATGGGCTAACCTTCTAAGCACCTCAGAGTGTGTTGGACACTTGGCACACATGCTAACACACCATTAACCCCAGTAACTGGTCAAGGTATTGTTTCTCCATCACCAGTCATGCGTTACGTTCTTCATTTAAAAAAAAAAAAAAATTGGATTCTCTTTGCGGTTAGTTTATGTTTACACTTTGTTGACGTATACAACCCATTTAAATTGTGTTCCAGTATTTTAAATATGCTTTTAAAAATGTTAAGAATTTTATTACCGTCCCATTGTTTTTATCAGATGGCTGATTTCAGCTGTTTTGTCAGTTATCATTGTACATATGTTTTTGTATTTGTAATTTATTTTAGGGTTTATTTAAGCATGTGTACAAAGTTATCCCTTTTAAGTGTTCTGAGATAATAAAGCTATTTTGACCATTGTTTCCTGATCTCCTTTGTTTGCACTTTTCTGAATCTTTTATCTGAACTTTGTGAGTGTGACACATGTGACTTGCATACTAACATTGTGTAACCTGAAGCCATGCAGCTCCGATGTCACCCCTCTAGTGTAACACTGCCCCCTGCTGGACAGTCACACTGTAACACTGCCCCCTGCTGGACAATCACACTGACAGCCAGAGTCCAACTATGCTGTGACTCAGCATGCCTCCTGCACAATGCCCTTCTTCAGTGCCAAAATCACTACACTGGCTGATCGGGTTTTGTAAAAGAACCCCCCCCCCCCCCCTCTTTTTCGTTGTTGTAAATAACAACATTGAAGTCTCTGAACCCTGTAAATATTCATAATATTTCAAATAAAATTAAAAAAATGAACCTCACACTTGGATTTGAAGAAGAGTAGCTCTGAGTTAAGAGCCTCGGTACAGTCCTGGACTTCTGTGGGTGAGCTGTTTCATTTGACCACAGGAACTAATCACACATTTGACATATTCAATAAAGCCTCATCACACATACGCAGTAACCTTCATAGTGTACCTACATCTATAAACTGTGACCTTGTGAACAGTTTCTATTTAAAATGACTTGGATATCCCTTATCTGAAATTTAACCCAACCCATGAATTTAAACGCTTTCTTGAATATGTTTAATGAGAGATTTTAAACGGCTTTGTGTAGTTCAAAACTTTATTGTCTTCACAGTATGTACTATTTACTTTGTGTGTTTATTAAACCCAGGTGAGTTTATTGGCAGCACTTTCCCTCCATTTTCATCCTGTTCTTCCCTTACGTTCATCTCACCTTTCACCTCGGCGATTTCCATGTCCCTTTCCCCACACAGGTCACAAGGCCAAACAAACAAACCAACAAAAAGAATGACTTTTACTATTCTTCATCTTCTCAGGATTGAGGAGCATCGCATCTGGGACGATGTTTCCTGCTTAAGATGGACTAGCAGACCTTGTGCTGTATGCTGGTGGGGTGTCAGTGTCTTGCCATCTTCAAAGGTGATCCATCATTTAAGGCCACAAAACATTTCTTCTTTTGATGAAAATAAACTCTTGGCTCCTACCAGTGGAACAATATCATTTGTTTAAGAGGCTCACACAAATCACCTCACCATTTATAATTAACCACAGCTGGCAGACTGCTAATGCATTCACGTAGGGCTGTCAAACCCCAATGACCTTCATATTGTTTCTCTTGTTTGTTATTTGAAAGGACACTCTCTCAAGCAATGTCCCAACCTATCCAGAGGCAGTCCTTTACTATAATCTCTGGTTTTTCAGTGTTCCTTTCCTCCAACAGTCTTTTTCTCAGCTAACTCCTCCATCTGGCGGTATCTTCTCTCCAGCACTTCCTGAAGTTTGGCATTGTTACGAGCCCTCTCTTCAGCTCGGAGGTTTGCCAGGTCTTCAAAGAACAGGTGTCTGAATGGAGTAAGTGTAGTACAATGACATGTCATGAAATAACGAACATACCAATGTATTTAATATATATAATCATGTATATCTATAAAATCACCGTTCGTCATCATTTTGGTCCCCTGAACTTTAAATACAATTAACCATACACTAAAAGTGGGGAGACGAGAAACGTACAAAGACATTTTACAACTGTCACTTTTGGTGAATTCATGCAAAGCATGCCAGAGGTATGTGTTCAGCGTAGGTTTGCAGAATTAGCAGAAATATATATATATATATATATATTATATATATATATACACACACACACACACAACTCGCTGCATTCAATAACAATATTGGGCTTCTCACTGAACATTTATCTCATTTCAATAACAGCTTCATCTGCTCTTTACAACCATTGCCAGTTGTCTAGTCAGCAGGAAAAATGGAAAGGCACAATTAACATTTTAGACAAACTGTGTCCCATCAATCACACAAAATATCAACAACACTACAGGGAAAAAACCAAGCTTCTCCAATGCAAAATTCTGTAGTCTGTTGCAAAATATTTGTGGAAATGACAGGGGATCCCATGCCTACCTATTGAAGAACGCTGTGGCTAGTCCCACGATCAGTGTTCCAAAGAGAAATGGTTTTGTGAGACGTTTTGCCCTGGATAACTGATGCTCCTTCATGTTGTCAGTTGACGTACAAAATAGGGACACGGGACAAAACTTCTATCTGTACTTATGTTGGCATTAGCGACTCAAAACCGCCCCTGACCTCCACTACATGAAGTAGAAACAGCAGAACACGTAGGCAACACTTCCGGTAGCACACGTTACGAAACAAAATACCTTGGCACTATTTTATCATGTCGTTGCATGCATTTCAAAAAAATATTGTTGCAAATAAATATTATATAGTATTAAGCCATGGACCTACACATGACTAGGACAATTAACGATAATTTATCATTCGGAACCAATATAATTTTGCCCGAAGGACTATATTTCTAGATGGACCGGATGTTTTGAATGACGTCAAACGTTTTTCGAGTTTTCGCACGAGCTGAATGAACTGGCTAGCTCCTCAAGTGAAGTTGATTCGTGTATGGCTGTTCCTGTACAGAAGTTTTTGTGTTATTAAATGTGACCACCTGAATTGCAAACGATGGCATGCAAAGATAGTGGATCGGACCGATTTGAGTATCTGCAGAATCTTGTGACAGAATTCCAGGACACAGATTGTGATGGTAAGGGATCATTTGCATGATCATGGGGATGGATAACACAGTGTTTTGAACTACTTATCTATCTTTGCTTTATTCTTTTGTAGAGGCCAAAGAGCAGGTTTTGGCCAACCTGGCAAACTTTGCCTATGACCCACGAAACATGGGGGATTTGAGGAGGCTGCAAGTAACGGAACTGTTTTTGGACATGTTGACAGAGGAAAACGAAAATTTCGTGGAGTTTGGAATTGGTATGTATCAACAGACTAGAGAACTGAAGGATAATTTCGGTATCGACATTGAAGGTCTTAACCTCTATTATGCGCTGCTTTATTCGAATAACCAGCAGTACCATGGCATTTGCTTTCATTGGGCAAAGGCGTGAAACAAAGCACAGTGGCAGTTGAGTTTGTAATTGTAAGACATGACAATAACAAACATTAGTTGTGAGTGATGTGCTCAGACCACACATCACTACTGTCCTGGAATTAGCCATGGTCTCTATAACCTTTACCCCGATTCCAAAATGTCCGTGTCTCTCGTGCAGGAGGTTTGTGCAACATGAGCATGGAACGCGAGTCCCGCGATGAGATTCTGTGCAGCGGTGGCGTGGATCTCGTGAAGAACTGTCTCTCCAGTCGGCGAGACGAGACCGTCCTCTCCGCCATCACTACCCTTATGAACCTCACCACGGCGAACTCGCGCAGCCAGACCACCGACGCGGCGGTGGTGCAGTGCATGGTGCGGCTGTCGCTCTCGGAAAATTCCCGCATGCGCAATCTGGCAACTATGTACTTGGAGGACTATTGCCCCGAGGAGCAGGTGAAGAGGGCTAGAGAGGAGAGTCAAGTACAATGCCAAACCGCGCTTGGGATCCCTCTCCCGAAGGACTAACCTAGGATTTATATGGTTAAATTGCACATTGAACTGTGTTGTGAATATGCACTATGCGTTATTGTCTGGATGGGGGACGCAGTCTGCATGTATGTGGACCAAGACATTATGCTTGAAACTCACCTATTTATATTCCCTTAACATTATTTTTTGTTGTAGTTGGTCATTGTTATGTTTTAGTGTAAATATAAAATAATTTCCCTTTAGGAATGTACACACTGATGTGCCATTGGGCTGCTATACCCAACAGGAACACATGGGGGAGACAGCATCTGCGATTCAGATTTGGGTTGGTCAGAGCACATAACTCTTGCCCTCAATGGCTACACAATGTGTAGTGGGTGCGATCATTGAGAACAGCTGCAACATTTTCCTAAGCCTCTTAGGAAGCAACTGTCACTGAAGCACGCTCTTTAAGGAGCCTCTGAACAATCATCCCAAGAGAAATAAATACTAAATAACCTGTCCTCTTGTTTCAAACATTACATTTTTTAGGATTAGACTACATTAAATTGACATTTCGTATCCAAAGAAGGAAATTATTATAGAACCCTTGAGATACAAGCCAACTGAGCATTCTTAGCCACTGCGAGATGTACTGTAAGGAACGGAAGAAGAAGAACCCAGAGGAGTTGCGTGGACAGAATATTGCAGAACCGTATGTTCCTGTGACATAACATCCAGGCCTCATCGTCATCTGTTTCCTTCTACCTGGTATTACAGGGAAACCAAAACAGGACAGAGGCGCTTGACATGTGGTTTCAATATGCACAGCAATCCACAAAGAAATTCCCCAGTAATATAGCTCATCATTATATAAAGTCTGTGGTCCACGTCGTCCAGCATACATAACCGGTCTGGAGACATGCAGAGGGGCCAGCGGAGGCGACTGCAGTCTGTTCCTGGGGCCCCTGATGCAGCTGAGGGCCAGGGCAAGGATTCCTGGAGCAGGTGGCCCTGCGCTGGACAGTACAGACCAGCATGGGTATGCCACTGCTGGGAGGCAAGTGCGGAACAGATGTTGCTGGCAATAAAGTTCTGATATAAATCAGGTTGTGTGTGTGTGTTTCTCTCTCTCTCTCTCTGTGTGTGTGTGTGTGTGTGTTTGTGTGAGAGAGAGAGAATGTAAGAGTGAGAAAACTGTTGGAAAGAACAACAGACATGACTTTTAGCAAGAAGAAGAGGAGGAGGAGGAGCAGGAAGTCTTAAAATCCAAGTACTCTCGTGGGGTAACAGATTGGCCTATCAGTCACAGAATCAGACAAGGTCCTATGTTAAGCATTCCAATAAAAACAGACACGGGTGTGAATTGATGAGGTACAATTCATGTTTAATGGCATCTCAAAAAAATAAGTAGTATTTAAAAGTATTTTTTTAAAAACCTGCAGAAAATCGTTTAGCATTATCTTCTGTATAGAAACACAAAGAAAATAGTCTGACATTATCTGTTGAATAGAAAAGTCAGAAAACTTTGGCAGCAATTAAGATACATGAAGGCACAGTTTTACAACGTTTCCACAATCCTAACACTCAAGACAGAACTTAAAAAGAAACTAAAAGGTTGTACTATGTGATTTGTGACTCCAATAGAAACTAATCTTGCCTTTACAAAATGACTTCTACATATTTAATATTGGGAACTAAAAAGTTGACCGATATGATCTTTTTCTTGACTCCTCTTGAAATTCTCTTGGCCTTACAAACAACTGCAGTGTTCTGTACCCTCTTCACAGTATCATAATCCTACCTTAAATCCTGTTCACAGTATCATAATCTGACCTTAATACCTGAAATATTACCACCTGTAGGGTTCAAGGGGTTCTCTCTGGGGGAAAGTGAGAGTTTAGTGTTTGTTCTAGCCTGTTTGACACTGTCCCAGGACGTTCAGGGTCATGTCCATTATGTGCTGTGTGCAGTACTTTGATGCGGGTCTCTCCCGTCGTGGCCCATGTTGTGTCTCACGACGCCATTTTCCTTTCCGGAACTAAAGCCCCAGTTGCTTCTCTGTCAACTCTCTCAGATGGATCTTCTGAATCTGAGGGAAAAAGTAAAAAAAAAAACGCAAAAATGGTGACTGAAACTTTAACTGAAAACAGAAAAACAAAACCCTTCTAAGCTCTGGGGTGACGTCCCACACGGCCCCTGCAACCAGCATAGCTCCTGAAAGCCACATGCGGTTTATGTAATGGCATTGTTATTGGTTTTGGAAACCGCTTGTGCTGGCATTGCGTGCCGAATGGTAAGGTGTTTACCAGTCTGCTGTCTAGGGCTATTTAAGATGGAGTCGGAGTAAACAGATGGTTCTCATTAATCCAAAACAAACGGGTCCTGAGAAGCTGTGCCTTAGAGGAAATGAGGAGGGGAGTGTACCGCTATTATGTGCTTGACTGCACATTATTTAAAACATTTTCAAGATGAACCATTTTAAAATGGCCATTTGAGATATTATCTTAATGTAAATAGACTCATACAAATTAACGTTGATTTATTTTGAATTTTGGTTTCATAAGATGGCCATTCAAGGTATTGTTTTTGTTTGGCCATGTGAAGATAAAGATTATTTACTTTAAAACTTTAGTTTGATCATGTATAAGGGTCAAAAGTGTGAAATCTTCAGACATGGAGGTTTTACATGAAACACCAGACGAGTTGTTTTCACTACAGAGCTCTGTTCTGTTTTTCATCACTTACCTTTCCTGTGATGGTGAGGGGGTAACTCTCAACAAATAACACGTAACGTGGAATCTTGAAATGGGAAATCTGAGAGAGGGAATAATGGATATACACTGAGCACCAAACAGCAAAACAGTTCCTGTAACATCCAGTACCCAAAACAGTTCCTGTAACATCCAGTACCCAAAACAGTTCCTGTAACATCCAGTCCCCAAAACAGTTCCTGTAACATAACATCCAGTCCCCGAAACAGGACAAACACGTGACATATCATTTCAAAGACTCATTACTTTGAATAAACTGTACTGTAGCCGTATACATGTACACTGTAGCCCTGTGCATCTACTATACTCTATACTGTACTTTGTCATCTGTATTTGCATTACCTGTCTGTGAGCTGTAAATCATGTATATACATTTTGAAAGTATGTAATTTTACAATAATGATAAAAAAGGACACAATTGTAGATGAATTTTAGGGTAATTTATAATCGGTTAATTAAATCTGACTTGATTTACTTTCAGTAGATTCCAGACCCACTGTGGGCCATGCAGAGCCTTTTTCCTAAGATGTGAGTGTGTGGGTGTGTGGGTGTGTGCGTGCATGCGTGCGCGTGTGTGGTCTCATTTTCCAGACATGGGCGCTGTGCTCTTACCTTTCCTTTGCAGTAGGCTATGATCTCCTCTGCTGTGCACTCCTGGCCCACTTTCAGCCTGATGCAGGCGCAGATCTCCTCTCCCATTCGCTCATCCTTCACGCCAATCACCTGTAAACGCACACCCATTGGATGCTGCTGAGGTGGTTGCGTAAACTCATCTGTTGCCATTGTTATTTCTTGCAACACAATATGCAAGCATTAAACAATCAGGAAACGTCCAAAGACAGGGTCATATATCTCCTAAATTCCTAAAGGGGCTCTACAGTGGCCAAGTCTGGCATAAACAAGAAATGCTACATACAGCCCCTTTAATTCAATATTAAATATTCATTATGCATTCTAAAAATCAGTATAATATTATAATGCATATCTTTTGCTATTTCCATAGCTTTTGTATATTCCACATTAAAATCATCTGAGGGTTGTGTATTCACAAAAGGCTCACCTGGGCCTCCTGCACTTTTGGATGTGTGTGCAGGAACTGCTCAATCTCTGCTGGGTAGATGTTCTCTCCGCCGCGGATGATCATGTCCTTGATGCGCCCCTCGATCTTACAGTAGCCATAGGCATCCATAGAGGCAATGTCACTACACAGAGGAGGCAGAGGAGGGGGGGTCAGACAATAACAAATGACTGGTTTATGTTCAGAGGAGGTAATGACATCTAAATTAGAAGTCTAACCTACAATTTAAAGAGTGCATATATCAAATGTCTTGTAATGGCTCATAATATGACTTACTATTACCTTCAAATATCAACCTTGAAAGATGGGGGGAGTAAAGCAATAAAGCACCTCGGTTGAAAAATATTTTATAATTATCATTGTAAGAATATTAGCTTCTTTCATGAGCTCTCATTAAAAATGTTTAGCTTTCTCTTTTGTTATTTTGGAACACATGAAGTCCAAATCTCCCCAAATATTAAAGTCTGATTCCTGTTTCTCTACATCAAGGCCTCCTCTGATTTTGAGTTCTGTTCCTGGCAACCATTTTTTTAAAGATGACAACCACTTTAAGACATACTTTTTATTTGACTGTTGAGGTGCTTTATTAAATTTTACTGTTGATACTTGTTTACTGTCGAGGTGCTTTATTTATTTTACTGTTGATACTTGTTTACTGTCGAGGTGCTTTATTTATATTACTGTTTATACTTGTTTACTGTCAAGGTGCATTATTTATTTTACTGTTGATACTTGTTTACTGTCGAGGTGCGTTATTTATTTTACTGTTGATACTTGTTTACTGTTGATACTTGTTTACTGTCGAGGTGCGTTATTTATTTTACTGTTTATACTTGTTCACTGTCGAGGTGCGTTATTTATTTTACTGTTGATACTTGTTTACTGTTGATACTTATTTACTGTTGAGGTGCCTTTTTTATTTTACTGTTTATACTTGTTTACTGTTGAGGTGCTTTATTTATTTTACTGTTTATACTTGTTCACTGTCGAGGTGCGTTATTTATTTTACTGTTGATACTTGTTTACTGTTGAGGTTCTTTATTTATTTTACTGCTGATACTTGTTTACTGTCGAGGTGCGTTATTTATTTTACGGTTGACACTTGCTTTACTGTCGAGGTGCTTTGTTTATTTTACTGCTGATACTTGTTTACTGTTGAGGTGCTTTATTTATTTTACTGCTGATACTTGTTTACTGTCGAGGTGCTTTATTTATTTTACTGTTGACACTTGTTTACTGTCGAGGTGCTTTATTTATTTTATTGCTGATACTTGTTTACTGTCGAGGTGCGTTATTTATTTTACTGTTGACACTTGTTTACTGTCGAGGTGCGATATTTATTTTACTGTTTATACTTGTTTACTGTTGAGGTGCTTTATTTATTTTACTGTTTATACTTGTTCACTGTCGAGGTGCGTTATTTATTTTACTGTTGATACTTGTTTACTGTTGAGGTTCTTTATTTATTTTACTGCTGATACTTGTTTACTGTCGAGGTGCTTTATTTATTTTACTGTTGACACTTGCTTTACTGTCGAGGTGCTTTATTTATTTTATTGCTGACACTTGTTTACTGTCGAGGTGCTTTATTTATTTTACTGCTGATACTTGTTTACTGTCGAGGTGCGTTATTTATTTTACTGTTGACACTTGTTTACTGTCGAGGTGCTTTATTTATTTTACTGTTGACACTTGTTTACTGTCGAGGTGCATTATTTATTTTACTGTTGACACTTGTTTACTGTCGAGGTGCTTTATTTATTTTACTGTTGACACTTGTTTACTGTCGAGGTGCATTATTTATTTTACTGTTGACACTTGTTTACTGTCGAGGTGCGTTATTTATTTTACTGTTGACACTTGTTTACTGTCGAGGTGCGTTATTTATTTTACTGTTGACACTTGTTTACTGTCGAGGTGCTTTATTTATTTTACTGTTGACACTTGTTTACTGTCGAGGTGCATTATTTATTTTACTGTTGACACTTGTTTACTGTCGAGGTGCGATATTTATTTTACTGTTGACACTTGTTTACTGTCGAGGTGCGATATTTATTTTACTGTTGACACTTGTTTACTGTCGAGGTGCTTTATTTATTTTACTGTTGACACTTGTTTACTGTCGAGGTGCGTTATTTATTTTACTGTTGACACTTGTTTACTGTCGAGGTGCTCACCCTGTCTTGTACCAGCCGTCTTTGCTGATGCACTCCTGCGTCTTGGCCTGGTCTCCCCAGTACTCCAGCATCACACAGTACCCCCGGATCATGAGCTCCCCCTGACTGCCCAGCGGCACCAGCTGCCTTGAGGTCGGGTCCACCACCTTAGCCTTGGCAGGACGTCAAGTCAGTTAAGGTTCAGTGTCAGTGTTTAAGCTTGCATCCAAAGCGACGGATATCATATATATGAACAAAAAAAAGAGAGAACATGGAAAAAGGAAAGAAAGAGAGAAAGAAAATGTGACCTCAGCGTGGCCAGGGAGTCCAGCTGAACATTTACGTCCGTTCCAGACACATTTATCTTTGGTCATTTAGCAGACGCTTTTGTCCAAAGCTACTCATAGTGTTAGTGAGTACAGTATGTGTGATCCGTGAGCATCAAACATATGATACTGATGCTAATAGCACCTTAGCTGAATGTGGAATCTGCATTACTTTCTCGACCTCGAGATTGACCTTGAGATTCTTTAAGGAACAGGCTGCATTATGTGGTGAGTTAACCATTATCCGTTTCCCCAAGAGTCTCATAAAGGCTCATAAAGGTCTCATAAAGGCTCATAAATTCTCATGCCCAATAGATCCCTCACGAGGCTTCGGTCTTTCTCAAAGGCTTTAAGGGGCGCACAGTTCAGCATAGATGTTTTGACATTATGCCATGGAAACACTGATGAAGGCATAACACCAAACTGCGCTGGCCAAATCATACACACCTTGTGCACCAAAAGTCTTTGAAAAACACTCTAGTCTTGTGTTGGATTTACTGAGTGCGAACTTATCACCTTGGCATTGAATGTCCACAGACTCACTCCAGATTGTAGGCTGGAGGAACCTAGGAGCAGAGCCAGGGGGTCATAAATCACGCCTGAATAAGGCAAGACTGGCACCCAATGTGTCATTTTGAGAGCCGGTGTATGATATATAACTAGGCCTTGTCAAGGCTAGTCCATATTCAACTCCCATGTAGGCCAAAAGGCATTTCAAGTTCATTCTTCATTTTGTGTGGTATGACATTTTATACACTGTCTTGACTGACACTGTTTGGAACATTTAAAATGAATGAGTAAGATGCTACCAACCTCAAAATCATAGGTTTGATACACAAGGAACATACATGAAGTGTATATAGGTATTGTACTGCAAGTCTCTCTGAATAAAGATCTGCTATATGAATACATGTACATTAAAAAAAAAGAGGGAGAGAGAGAGACAGAGAGGGGAGAGTGGGAGAGAGAGAGAGGGGGGAGATTGAGAGAGAGAGAAAGAAAGAGAGAGAGATATTGAGAGAGAGAGATAGATTGAGAGGGAGAGAGAGAGAGACAGAGTGGGAGAGAGAGAGAGGGGGGAGATTGAGAGAGAGAGAAAGAAAGAGAGAGAGATAGATTGAGAGGGAGAGAGAGAGAAAGAAAGAAAGAAAGAGAGAGAGAGAGAAAGAGAGAGAGGGAGGAGAGTGAGATTGAGAGGGAGAGAGAGATTGAGAGGTAGAGAAAGAGAGAGAGAAGAGAGTGCAAAGTACCTCAGTGTGAGGGGCGATGCAGCCCACCGTCTCGGTCCTTCTCTCCATGCTGTCGATGGAGAAGCCAACGAAGGTCACCGGGCTGTTCTCCGTGGTGCCGTAGCCAATCTGTCCACACACACAAATAAAGGGAGGAATTAACAAACGGGAAATGCAAACAAGAAACCAACCAAAATCAGTTGACAGGTGAGGCACATGGCAGTACTTCTGCCCTCGTAGAAGTGGACTTTTCCACGTGTAAACGCAGGGAGGTAGGGAAAGAAGAGGCTTATTCACGCGGCCCTGCAGTTCATCCAGGCCCCTCTGCCTGCTGGTTCTCTCCCCGAGTTCCTCTCACGGGAAGGGGGCGGCTGACTCAGCCGGTTCTAGGGGGAACCTGGCCTGGGAGGACGGTGAGAGATGTGGAACACACCTGAGAACTGGCACACCTGTCCTCTGGCCCGAAATACACACACGCATACTCACACACACACGCACACGCACACACACACACACACACACACACACACACACACACACACACACACACACACACCTTGGCTACACAATAGGAAAAACAGACTCTTATAGTAACTGGTGTCATGAGCCAGACACCTCCTCCTGGAAGCAAGAGCAGCCTCCCCACCTGTAAAAGATCAGGACCTGCGTGACAGCGAAGGGCTCAAGGGAAACACCAGCTGTGGAATAAAAGGTGTCTTTCTTTCAGACATTTGCTCAGCTAAAAATACTGTCAATGGCTTGTAGCTCCAAGGTTTTATGAAATCAGAAGCAGCTTTCAAAAGGGCCTTCATTGCGCAACAATACTCACATCACAACTACGAATCCAAATCTGTGTACCACTGAAACGAGGCATGAACACTATGGAGATATTTGAAAGGTCCCTGCCTGCCGGGCTCTTGCCTGTGACAGTGCGTCAGTATAATAACTACGAATCCAAATGAAATTAATAAAATGAAACTGGTCTTGTCTGGATTGTTCAATTCCTCGGCCTGTGACTGTGCGTCAGTATCAACACAGCCCACCTGAAGGGTATCACAGGAACACAGCCCACCTGAAGGGTATCACAGGAATACAGCCCACTTTCCCAAAGAAGCGCTAGATATGTTGAGCAAACACTAGATTCCACCTATCCTGACAGAGAGAAAAAAGAGAGAGAGAGAAAGAAAAAAAAGAGACAGGGAAGGAGAGAGAGAGAGAGCGATAAAGAAAAAAAGAGACAGGGACGGAGCGAGCGAGAGAGAATGTGTGTGTGTGTGTGTGTGTGTGTGTGTGTGTGTGTGTGTCCACTGACTGTAAACACACACAGCTGAGGCCAAGGTGTATCAGGAGATGTGCCAGTGTGTCCTGGGGACAAAGTGAAAGTCATCTTCTCCAGTCAGTCTGTTTCTTTTCTTTTCTTTTCCTCCCTCCTCTTCTTTCATCTGTAACCCCGACACTCATTTTCTCCTCTTCTCTAGTCTTCCGTGCCGCCACTCTTTCACTTTCATCAAACTTAAATTTTGTGCTTGCCCTCCGTCCTCGTCCTCTTCCTCCTCCATTCTCGTTAAACTTTTGTGGTCATTCCCCGTCTCTTTTCTCCCTCTTCGCTAAACCTCACTGCTCGTCTCTCTTTTCTTTTCTACCCGTTCCTTCTCTTCCTTTAAACCAAACACTACTTTTTGTGGTCACTCACAATGCCTCGTCTCTTTCTTCCTCTCCTCTCCCCTCTTCTCTTCTCTCTTTAATTATATCTTCCACTCTCTTTTTCCCTCTTCTTCTCCATTCCCCTCACCTCTACCTTTTCTTCTCCTGGTTCTTTTGTGGTCCCGTCCAGTTCTCTGGAACGTGGCTCTGTTGCTCTCTGTCTGTTGACCAGCTCCTGGTTCAGTTCTCTCTGTCTGTTGACCAGCTCCTGGTTCAGTTCTCTCTGTCTACTGACCAGCTCCTAGTTCAGTTCTCTCTGTCTGTTGACCAGCTCCTGGTTCAGTTCTCTCCGTCTGTTGACCAGCTCCTAGTTCAGTTCTCTCTGTCTGTTGACCAGCTCCTAGTTCAGTTCTCTCTGTCTACTGACCAGCTCCTAGTTCAGTTCTCTCTGTCTGTTGACCAGCTCCTAGTTCAGTTCTCTCTGTCTGTTGACCAGCTCCTGGTTCAGTTCTCTCTGTCTGTTGACCAGCTCCTAGTTAAGTTCTCTCTGTCTGTTGACCAGCTCCTGGTTCAGTTTAAACAGCTCTGTTCCTCTCTGTCTGTTGACCAGCTCCTAGTTCAGTTCAAACAGCTAGGGGAGAAAAATGAAACATTCAATACGAAGAATGCACCTCACTCGTTTGAAATTCTCTGTCTCTGCGGGAAGTAGAATTTTTTTTTCAAGAGTGCTTTTTTCTCTCCAATTGTTATGTCTTGATGCGCGCACACACACAGACACACACACACAGAGACACACACTCACACACACACACACACACACACACACACCACACACACAGAGACACACATTCACACACACACACACACACACACACACACACACACACAGACACACACTCACACACACACACACACACACACACACACACACACACACACAGACACACACACACCATCTGGCCTTGATTATGTGTTACACCAGTCTCACAGGAGCCAGACCTTTCTTCTCCTTTCTTCTCCTTTCTTCTCCTTTCTTCTCCCCCAGGCGGAAAAACAATAGAAATGTCTGGGGTGGTGCGAAGCCTCCGCCTTAACCTTTCCACTGCTGGGACAGGCCAACCTGTT
The DNA here is from genome assembly GCF_900700415.2 of Clupea harengus. NCBI lineage: Eukaryota > Metazoa > Chordata > Actinopteri > Clupeiformes > Clupeidae > Clupea > Clupea harengus. The sequence goes on along the minus strand of NC_045174.1, from coordinate 17,211,083 downwards.
TATCTTATCTAAACGCATCCAGTGCAGCTGAATCTATCCATACGGCACAAATTTATCTTTCTACAGCACATACATCAGAATACCACCAAATCAATAAAGCTTTCTAAAATACATCTGAATGCCAACAAACCTACACAAATATGGCTGAATCTATTCATAATGCCAAATCCACGAATGTTTCTAAGCACATAATATATGCATCTATATACATTATATTTTCTTTGAGAGGTCTTTCAAAATAATTCAGTCATCCTGTCAAATCATATAATTCAATGTACACCCTTTTTGGAATTCTTAAGTGAATTTTTTTTATTTTTTTTATTTAAACCTACATATGGCAGTATGGCTATTTACCTCAACTGTATGACTGCATTGGAAGTTAGCAGATAATTAAAGACATGCTAACTAGCACATGAAATACTCTTGAGTGGGGACTAGGAGCCTGGAAGGCTGTTTACTGTAAAGAGATACAAGCTTATACCTGTAAATAGGACAGCAATATATTTAGGAAACTGCAAATATTGAAGGTGAATTTCTATCATTTGATTGGGAATCTTTACAGAACCTTTCACCTCATTTTCATAATGTTTATAGCCAGTCATAACCTCTATCCCTATGGTGACATCCTAAATAGAACGGGATCATACCTCTATTTGCACGGCTGCAAAATAGAACTTGGACAAGTCACTCCTAACCACCTGAAGACAGACATAATAACACAGACTCGAATGCTGAAGTCAGTAAACGGTAAACAAGCATGGTTGCCGAGGCTTGGTCTCCCCCTCAGTGTGTGTGTGTGTGTGTGTGTGTGTGTGTGTGTGTGTGTGTGTTTTTAAGTGTGTGTGTGTGTGTGTTTGAATGTGTGTGAGTGTGTGTGTGTGTGTGTGTGTGTGTGTGTGTGTTGTGTGTGTGTGTGTGGGGCTCCCCACCCATTCGCCTAGTACTCCAGAAGGGTTAAACTCTCACAGACACTTGACTTCCTCTCACAGCCCTCTCTCTCTCTCTCTCTCTCTCTCCCTCCCTCCCTCTCTCCCTCCCTCTCTCCCTCTCTCCCTCTCTCCCTCTCTCCACGTAACACCCTGGCTTGCCCTGAACTCAGGGAGGGGACAAGGAGGAGAGGGGAGAGAAAAAAAGAGAAAAAACCCTTATCCCTGCAGTCCTCCCCCAGAAAGAGCGATCGGTATAAATAGTGTTACTCTCCCCTCACTGCCGTGTTGTCCCTTCAAAAAGTCTGAAGTTAATCGTTTTTTTTTGCTCCCTCTCTTCCTCACTCACTCATTTATTCTCACACTCACACACACACACACCCTCCCTCACGCTCTCTATTGCACTCGAACGTCTTGAAGCCTCTTTCCCATTTTTCAGAGCTGAAACTCCAGCACCTCAATCCTCCTCTCTCTCTCTCTCATTCTCTCTCTCCTATCCTCCGTTAACACCAAAGATTCTCTCTGCAGACCTCAACTAACCGTCTTGCTCTACGTCGTTGAAGCAAGCATTCTGACCATCAGCGGTCAGGCACCAGAAGAAGAGATAAGGTAGGCTAGGCCACTCCAAGCAGAGAACACACACACACACACACGCGTCTATCGTCATGCTGTGTGTGAGGTTGGCATTCGCCGTGGCGCTCCTGGTGCTCCAGGCCCTGGCGCCCACGGCCCGCGCCGCGCCCAGCCAGTGCCCGGGCCTGTGCCATTGCCACGGCGACCTGCAGCACGTCATCTGCGACAACGTGGGCCTGAAGAAGATCCCGCAGGTGTCCGAGACCACGCGCCTGCTCAACCTCCAGCGCAACCCGCTGGGCTCTCTGGCCACCGCCAGCTTCGCCGACATGAAGGGCCTCATCTCGCTGCACCTGCAGCACTGCAAGATCCAGGAGGTCGCCGGCCAGGCCTTCAAGGGGCTCAAGAAGCTCATCTACCTCTACCTGTCGGACAACGAGATCACCGCCATCCGGCAGGGCGCCTTCGACGACCTGGGCGAGCTCACCTATCTCTACCTGGACGGCAACCGCATCAGCGGCGTGACCAAGGGCGTCTTCGCGCCCATGATCAACCTCTTCATCCTGCAGCTCAACGACAACCAGATCCGCGAGCTGCCGACCGGCGTGTTTGCCGGCGCCAAGGACCTGCGCTGGCTGCACCTGAGCGGCAACGAGATCGCCGCCGTGCAGCCCGGCTCGCTGGACGAGGTGGAGAACCTGGCCATCCTGCACCTGGACCGGAACAAGCTGAGCACGTACCCGCTGGCGGCCATGAGCAAGCTGAGGGTGGTGGAGGAGCTCACGCTCTCCAAGAACCCCCTCACGTTCCTCCCAGACAATGCCTTCAGGAGCTTCGGACGCTACATGGAGAAGCTGCACCTGGACAACATGGGGCTGCAGAAGGTGAGGGTGTGTCTGTGTCTGTGTCTGTGTCTGTGTCTGTGTCTGTGTCTGTGTCTGTGTCTGTGTCTGTGTCTGTGTCTGTGTCTGTGTCTGTGTCTGTGTCTGTGTCTGTGTCTGTGTCTGTGTCTGTGTCTGTGTCTGTGTCTGTGTCTGTGTCTGTGTCTGTGGGTATTGCTGGTTTTAATGCATTGAGATGAGTTTGAAGGCCAGGAGAATGAAATACAAGGTGACTGTATGACTAAATTGACAGCAAAGACAAAATCTTAAAAATCTAAATCACTGAGGACATATTCTGATTCCTGAAATAATATATGTGTACATGGAAACACACATCATTATCATACAGGGGGGATGCCAGTTGTGAATGTGCAGGAAGTAACTCTAAAACTCATATAACTTAACGCAGGCTTTTAAAAAAAAGCCAACAGTGTGATTTTTGGATTGGAGTGGATTTTCTATGTTTCATAAGGGGCACAGTGAGTTATTTATCTAGTGAATGAACTATTTACTCTGGACGAGACTGGACAGAACATTCTGGATACCCTGGGTCAGATGGGTCCCGGTGTTTGTTTTGGTTACGGGCTTGCAGGAGTCAACAGAAAAAATCGGAGTATACTATTCCATTATGGCCTCTCAATAAAGCACGGGAGTAATCCAACACCTAGATTAAAAACTCAGGAATTGAAATTGACAACAATTCTACGGCCACACAACTAGGTCTTATTGAGAGTGTACTGAGGGCCTGTGATTTAACATGATATACAAACGCGGGTTTAACAGTACTTGTGTGACTGACGTGTGGGTAAGCATTGGTGTGGTTTAGGATGTTTTACTGGTGATAAATCTCAGTGCCAAGGCTAGGCTGGCCGGCTGAGTGTTCCCACAGCCTAAGTGGCTAAATGTGTTCTTCTGCACACGCGTGTGTGTGTGTGTGTGTGTGTGTGTGTGTGTGTGTGTGTGTGTGTGTGTCGTACAGTAGGCTAAATGTGCTAAATGTGTTCTTCTGCTGCCAGTCACACTGGTGGGAGTCTAATGAGATCCGTGTGTGTCACTCAGAAGAGGCACCATGAGAGCGCGCGCGCGCGTGTGTGTGTGTGTGTGTGTGTGTAAACCAGACTCTGCTCACTCAGGAGAGGCACCATGAGCGTGTGTGTGTGTGTGTGTGTGTGTGTGTGTGTGTGTGTGTGTGTGTGTAAACCAGACTCTGCTCACTCAGGAGAGGCACCATGAGCGTGTGTGTGTGTGTGTGTGTGTGTGAACCAGACTCTGCTCACTCAGGAGAGGCACCAGGAGAACTGCACATGTGTGGCAAAATGCCCCCCCCCCCCAGTCTTCCCCCTCTCTCTTCCCCTTCTCTCTTCCCCCTCTCTCTTTGCCTCCTTGTTTATCAACCTTTTTCCTGTCTTTACCTCCCTCTCAGTCACACCCTCTCACTGTCTCATTCTCTTTTTCTATCCCTCCATCTCTTTCTCAGTGTCTCCCTCTCTGTCTTTCTCTCTTTCTCTCCCTCTTTCTTTACCTCCATGTCTATCTCGCAGTTTGTTTCTACCTCTGTCTTTGTCTCAATCTCTCTATCTCAGTCTTTTCTCTCTCTCTCTCTCTCTCTCTCTCTCTCTCTCTCTCTTTCTTTGTTTCTTTCCTTCTGTCTAAATGACAAGATCCCCACTTAGACTGAGAGGTATACTGAAGGCCATGGCTGAGATTATGCGCCAGCACAAGGCACCCACAGGGGAGTAAGTCTCCACACATTTGGACAGCAGCAGCAGCTGTGGATCAGGCGTGAGTTCAAGCCACTCAGGAAGCTGGCGGAGAGAGCAAGAGAGGAGCGAGCGAGAGAGAGAGAGAGAGAGAGAGAGAGAGAAGAGAGGGGAGAGCTACGGTCGCCACGGATGCGGCTGACACGCATGTTAACATCATGTGACCTTATTTGATGCTCTGGAAGGGCGCGGGGGGGATCCTGTTCTGCACTTTTCAAACAAACAAACAAACAAAAGAGTGGAAAGGAAGAATATAGTTTGCTTCAGCAACCATTTGACAGGTTACAGTATTTGGCATATGAGGGTGGGAGAGGGAGAGATTTCTCCAGAGTTAATACAACATGACCAGCCACATACGAATGATACTCAACTATCAGTTTCAAAGTTTACAGTGTTTGGTCTTGAGAGAGAGCAGGCGAGGTGGAGAGAGAGTGAGAGATAGACAGAGTGAGAGAGAGAGATATACAGAGAAGAGGAGAGAGAGAGAGAGAGAGAGAGAGAGAAAGAGATACAGAGAAGAGGAGAGAGAGAGAGGATACAGCGAAGGAGAGAGAGAGAGAGAGATACAGAGAAGAGGAGAGAGAGAGAGATACAGAAAAGAAGAGAGAGATGCAGAGAAGGGTAGAGAGAGAGAGAGAGACAGAGAAGGAGAGAGAGCGAGAGAGGGGTTTGCGGTGCCGGAAGCATGGTCGCTGGCCATGATTGGCCCTTCTGAGCTCTTCTGTGGCCCCTGATGGCTGCGGTGGCTTCCCACAAAGAGAGCCGGTAGGAGGAGACAGAAGGGGGTGTGAGGGGTTCTGACTGATGTCAATGGTCATGGTCAACCATCAGAGGTAGTAGTCCTCAAGGCCTACAGCGGTCTGGCCTCATCCTCTTCTCTCCTCAATAAACCATCTGTGTGTGTGTGTGTGTGTGTGTGTGTGTGTGTGTGTATGTGTGTGTGTGGATGTATGTGTGTTTGTTTCTGTGTGTGTATGTGTGTGTTGTGTCTTTGGAGCAGCAGGTCATGAATCTCGGGGAAAAGTAGCCAGAGAAGGGAGCCGGTATCATCTTAAAAAAAATAAGCCCCCTTTTTTTCCAGTGCATGTTGGGTATTTTTAGCGTGTTTTTGTTTGCTGGCCCGCGTTCAAGCATGTCCTGGTCTAATTATGACACAGGTGTTATTTTGAGATCCCTGTTTTCTCTTCTGCCCCGTGGGGGCATCTGGTAAACAGGTCAGCGAGGGTTAGGAGACCGGTAAACAGTGGGGCGGTGTTCCGATACCCCCGAAGAGGGGGTATTTTTAGTTTGCCTTTGCCCCTGCGTCAATGGACAATCGGGCCCTTTCTGACATTTCGGGACGTTTCTGGAGGGCGAGGGGGTGAAGGGGCGGGGGTAGTATCGGCGGGGCAGACGAGAGAGAGATGGAAAGAGAGAGGGGGGAGAGAGAGAGAGAGAGAGAGAGAGAGAGAGAGAGAGAGAAGAGGGAAAGAGAGAGAGAGAACAAACCAGTGTCTGCACGTTGGAAGGCGGCCATCTTGCCGAGCCTCAGATTACCAAACCCCTCCGCCCTGACTGAAGTCTGACGCTGGGCAGTGGAAATTTCCAAAAAGATGCCTCAATAAAGCTCATCTCTCTCAGAGTTATGTAACACATACAAAAACACACACACTGATGAGTGTGCTCACTCTCGTACACACACACACACACACACTTTTCACATGCCCAGAGACTTCCCACTTCCTGTAACAAACTCAGCTCCAGCAAGAGACAAGTTCATCTTGCACCTCAGTGAAGTTTTTAACAGGCTCTGAGAAGTTTTTAGACTGTGTGTATGTGTGTGTGTGTGTGCGTGTGTGTGTGTGTGTGTGTGTGTGTGTGTGTCTGTTTTTCTGTGTGTGTGTGTGTGTGTGTGTGTGTGTGTGTGTGTGTGTGTATGTGTATGTCTGTGTGTATGGGTATGTCTGAGTGTGTCTGTGTGTCTGTGTGTGTGTGTGTCTGTTTTTCTGTGTGTGTGTGTATGTGTATGTCTGTGTGTATGGGTATGTCTGTGTGTGTCTGTGTGTGTCTGTGTGTGTCTGTGTGTGTGTGTGTGTGTGTGTGTGTGTGTGTGTGTGTGTGTGTCTGTCTGTGTGTGTTGGAAGGGGTTAGCCAGGCTTACATAAGCCACCTGGCACACAGATTTGCGCATGAGAGAGGGCTTTCATCTGAGAGGGAAGCTCGACCCGTCCGAGCAAACGCATCCACAGCCAACAGCCGACAGAGACCGAGGGCGCAGTCTGAACGCATCCACAGCCAGAGACCGAGGGCGCAGTCTGACCGCAAACACAGGAGAAATTCTACATCGTGCAGATCATCAACAAGCTCTATGTGCTTCATCCAGAGAAAGACAGAGAGAGGAAGGGAGCGTGTGTGTATGTGTGTGAGAGAGAGAGAGAGGGGAAAGAGAGAGAGAGAGAGAGAGATAGAGAGAGATAGAGAGAGAGAGAGATAAAGAGACAAATGGGGAATGCCTATGGGTCCACTAATAGAGATAATAATATGAATTATTAACAATAATGAGACAACTGCAAGGTGCTTTGAAGGATGGTCAAAGTCCTAGGATTCATGACGAAGGTTTCTGGAAACATATCCCATTTCTATATTCAGTCAAAATAGAACAAGACGCCTGCGGCATTACATGCATGTTGAAGTTGACACACCAAAGGAGTGAAGACACATAATTGGTTGCTAAAGGTTTTCTGGAAATGCTCTCCCATATTTCAGTCATGGTAGGACATGTTATGTAGCGATTACATTAAGTGAATACTATATGGCAAAGGAATGAGAACAAATAATGTATGAGAGCGCACAATTTACTAATGAAAGAGATCTCTCAATATTACAATATGATCATTTACTAATGAAAGAGATCTCTCAATATTACAATATGATCATTAACTAATGAAAGAGATCTCTCAATATTACAATATGATCATTAACTAATGAAAGAGATCTCTCAATATTACAATATGATCATTAACTAATGAAAGAGATCTCTCAATATTACAATATGATCATTAACTAATGAAAGAGATCTCTCTGTCCCATTCGTTCTCTTGTAGTTTGCCGACGGTGCTTTCGGTGGGGTGACGGCACTGAAGTCTTTGCACCTGGACAACAACAAGCTCAAGAGCCTCCCCAGCAGCCTGGAGCTGTCCACCATCACCAACCTCACCCTGGCCAACAACCTCTGGTCCTGCACCTGCCAGCTCACCAACCTGCGCAAGTAAGGACCACGGGCCTCACACTCTCCCCAGCAAGAAGCAGGGCAGAACTTCTCAGAAGCAGTCAGAGAGAGCTTCTTCTGAGAGTAGTTCAACTCAGTCATTCAACAAGTAATTCAATGTAGGTTCTTCATAAGCTTCCATAAGTCTGGTTTAAGCTTTCAAAAGTTCACTGACCTAAGTAAGCACCAAAGAACCGATACTCATAGGTTCCGCATAGGCTTCCAAAAGTTCACTGACCTAAGGAAGGTCCAAAGAACCTGACCTGCTCTAATCAAAGCATCCCATCAGACCACAGGTTTCGGGCTTCAGTAAGCTTGACAGACCAGTGCAAGGACCACAGGTCTCCCACTTGCACCGGTTCACCAGTTCTAAAAGTTCTCAAACAGGCCTCAGCTTCTCCACAGACTTCCTACAAGTCTGAAGTAAGCTTAACAGAGGCTTTGTCAACTCAACAAGCTGTGCGAGGACCGCAGTCCACACCAGCTGTAAACATTCTCAAAACATGCCATGGGCTCTCCCCCCTGGGTCCTTGGTTTCCTTTTATGGCAAGAATTAATAATAATATTAATAATATAATAATAATAATATTTGCTGTGTAAGCACCACAGAACAATGCCATGCATCACAGACCATCTGGGTCTCAGATATAGCCTTGTTTCTCTCTGGGGGCTTGTACTGATATCCTCAGGATGCATTCTCTTGACACCCAGCCTTAAGTGCGTCTTAACATTCATATTTTAAATTGATGTTTTTTGTGACACAATGTAGGGTTTCGACATTCTTTAAAGCAGCACTAAGGAGTTTTTGGCTTGGAGCTCCCCTAGTGGCGAAACCTGTTGAAATTAGCTTTCCTCATTTATGACAAACTAGCGAGTCAACAACTTTGCTAACACAGTCAAACATCAAGCAAGTGCAAGACAAGACAAAGCAGGACAGCAAATAAACTACTTACTAATCCAGCAGAAAGATGGCTAGCTCTGAATCGAAATCGCTACTCGATCCTATTTGCACATGCGCAGACACAAAGGACCGGGCGGATCCAGAAATCCTACAAACCGCAGTAATTTCCCTACAGACCCCTGATGGCAATGGCGGAGAGGCCATTCTCTATATTAAAAGTAATTGTAGCGGCACAATTATTTTAAGGTAGCATTGTTACATAGTGTTACTTTAAGGCCTGTTTTTACAGGTAGTTAGCTACCGCTGGGAAAGTTCTGTGGTTGTGTGCATGAAACCCCATGAAAATGAAACAACCAAAAAAAGGGAAATTATAACAAAATCACCAAATATATCGCCGAAATAAATTAGTTAGCAAACTAGCTAGCTTTTGTCAGCGCTGTGCAACTGTGCTGGTGTTGGTGTTTGCAAGACAAGGTTTTGGCTGTTAGCTTGTTAGCTTGTTAGCTCGCTAGTTTAAGCCAAAACTCCATAACGCTACCGGTAATGCCTCCTTCAACTTCTCTCTCCTCTGCTACAGATGGATGGATATGAGCCGACAGCGACCTGACGCCGTGTGCTCCTCGCCCTCCACCCAGAGAGGCAAGCAGATCAGAGACAGCAATGTCTTCAGCCGCTGCAAAGGCAAGACAAAGAGAGCCAAGAAGGGAGCCCGCCATTAAGCAGGTGAGAATGAGGGTGAAATGCTATGATGCTAAATGCCAATGCTAAAATATATAGAGAAATGCTAAGAGAAATGCTATGGTTTGCTGTGACACAGTGCTAACTATGGTCTG
>NC_045174.1:17164462-17196962 GCF_900700415.2 Clupea harengus | reverse complement strand
ACACACACAAAGGCACTAACCCACACCCACCCACATACAGATGCACACAAACAAAGAATCTCACTCACGCACACAAACAAAGACTCTCTCCCTCTCACACACACACACACACACACACACACACACACACACACACACACACACACACACACACACACACACACACACACACACACACACAGGTGTCTGTTCACTCACCCCCTTCTACAGATGACAGGTCAAACGTGGGCAGGTCCGGTTGACCCAGCATGTCAATGAACATGGTCGGAGTGCCATATAAAAAGGTGCACCTGGATGGACAGGTGACAGGTGAGGTGATGTTGACTAACCGCAAACACACAACCACACAACCCAACACACCAGAGGAAATCTCCACCTGGAGTCTTTATTAAGAAAGTGTATTGTAAAGTATTGAAATAGTTCAGTAATTATCAAAACAAATCAATCGATCAAGGTCCAATCTCTTAAAGGTGCAGTTCTCGATCCTGGTGAAAGGTTGTTGATATTTGCTCAACAGCCAATCAAATACCCACTCTCCCTTTTTGTGCTCCTGAAGCAACGTTGGTGATTGGCTGAAATAGTGTACGGCTCGGTCCGAGCCACTTAGCTTTGTCATTTACAGAGCCAGGACTGTGCGGGAACAACAAAATATTCTGGAGCGCACACACTGTAAGGGAAAGCTATAGGAACGTAAAGAGAATTTCTTCAACTTCAACAAAAAAGCGTAATGGATAATAATCAAGGACTGCACCTTTAAATAGATACTTAACGCTTTTAGGATCCTTGTTTTCTTACAGACAAGCAATGCTTTGAAGAGGTCAATGAATGACTGCTGGCTCACAGTACTTCAAGGTGCACTGGGCATATTTGCTTTTCCATCCTGAGCCCTATCACTCATGCCTGGTCAACAAGTTCCACTTTAAGCTAAGCCCTATCATAAGCTCATGCTCCGCCGGCACTGAAGGGCCGAGAGGCTGAGTGGCACGCCGGTCACCCCCCGCACGGCTGCCAGCTTACCTTTCGCTGTGCACGGCTGCCAGATTGGCGCGGCTATCGTAGCCCGCCGACGGGAACACCAGCGTGGCTCCATGCACAGCCATGACCATGCCACCCCCCACGGACCCGAAGCAGTGGTAGAGGGGCACCGGTAGGCATATTTTCACGTGGGGCTGAAAAGAGATAAGGACACACACAAACACACGCAAACACACACACACACACACACACACACACACACACACACACACACACATACACATACACACACACGCACAGTCATTCGGAAAGTCATCTAATTACCATTATCCCCCATAACCGACACCACATATGGTACAAATTGACCCAGTATAACAGTTTCTTCTACGGTAAACAGATTCTAAACAAGCTTCCGTGACAGCAAACACACGCTCACCCTCCAGTGATAGCCGACTCGTGCCACTCTCTCTCTCTCTCTCACACACACACACACACTCTCTCTCTCTCTCTCTCTCTCACACACACACACACACACTCTCTCTCTCTCTTTCACACACACACACACACACGCTCACCCTCCAGTGATAGCCGACTCGTGTGCCGATGAAGTAGGCATTGTTGACAATGTTGTGGTGGGACAGGGAGGCTCCTTTAGGCGCCCCAGTGGTGCCCTAGGGTAACAACAGGCAGAAACCCAGGTCAGATAGTATTTAACAAGAAAAAAAAAACATTTCTTATATTCTACAGACTGTATATCCATTTGTAGGCATTGTATGACAAGAACAGACCGACAGCTGAGCTACTGCAGAGACATATAGGACATTCATAAAGAAACTGATTAAAAGAAGGACTGTTTTCGTATAGCTTCATGGTGTGACATACAACTACGGAATAAGGATTGGCTAATCTGAGGGATTTAACAAAAACAAACGACAAATGAGTTGTATCCTCTAGTAGGACTTACGGTCGTCATCACTTTAAATGGGAAGGTCTGCTTCGGCAATTACAGCCCATTCGTGACATTATAACTTCTTATAACTTCTTATAACGTCTTATGCCTTTTGTCCGGTACCAGCTCAGGGTGTCATGACTTTACTACGCATCACGACCACCGTCACTAGTTTCATATACATCTACTAGAGCTAAATATTGCTTCTGCTAAATCTTGCTACATCGACAACAGTAGTAGTGGGAAGTGAAGTGGGAGGAGAACAACTCGAGCGAAGAACATTAGGCCTGATTAATGGAATGCAGATAGTCTCGGTTCATTAAGATCATCCGCTGATAAAAAAAAAGGAAATGCCTCCGAGTCTGGCCAGAGAATTCATCTCAGCCCTTTAGGCCTGATGAACACAAAGTTGGCGGGGTACGTGGTCTAAACACGGGTAAGGACAACTGGCATGTTTAGGGTGTCTGAAGAATTGCAATCCAATCCAACACCTTGAGCAGTTCCCGGTATTTTGATGGGGTGTAGCAGAACTGGTTAAAAAGTATTACTTCTTAACTCGTTTAAAGTATATGCTGTTATTTCCTATGGTGTAGCAGAACTGGTTAAAAAGTATTACTTCTTAACTCGTTTAAAGTATATGCTGTTATTTCATATGGTGTAGCAGAACTGGTTAAAAAGTATTACTTGGGTGGTCATAGCAGGGCTTTGTTGAATGGCACAAACAGGTCATTGTAAACGGGTTGCTTTCTATGTCCTCTTGTAGCAGTGTGAACTAGTCACAAAAGGGGTAGTCAAAGCAAAGCATCAATAAACAGCGCTGAAACACTAGCTTATTATCCAGTAAACAGTCTGCCTACTGACTGAACAAGGCTATGTGCTGTTCTGGGAAAGTCACGGACGAGGTTGGGAATCCTGTTTTCTGAAACGGCAGCGCTAAAAAACAAATCTAGATCGAGACATGATAACTATATACAGACCGCTGGTGGAAGTTTGGGTAGTGGTGAAGTAGACTTTTTTCAACAAACAGATGATTTGGCTCAGTTATGGGTGAAACCGTGTGCAAGACAAGCTGTAGTTCAGTGTTAATTTTGGCAGCTATTTTTGATTTAGTCTTAGTCTTAGTCTTTAGACGAAAATGCATATTAGTTTTAGTCACATTTAGTCATTTTAATCCTTCTTAGTTTTAGTCTAGTTTTCGTCGACGAAAACTCAGAACATTTTAGTCTAGTTTTAGTCGACGAAAACTAGACTAAAATGTAATTAGTTTTAGTCTAGTTTTAGTCACATTTAATAGCCATATTAAACTCCTTTTCTTCCCTTCTCAGGCCCAGGGTTGTGTCTACAACTGCATAATAGTCTAGCTTGCTGTACTTAGGTTGTCCATTAGATATCCCTCCCAGGATCTATAGGATGTGATGAATGTAGGAGGAAGGGATGAGTTATCTAACACATAAATGGGCCAATCTCTGTCTGTATCTCCGATTCCAACAAAAAGAAACAAAACAGTCTTTCTTTGTCTACAGTCGGTCTATTTATTTTCTGACAAATAAAATGTAACACATATTTACATGAAACACATATCTCAAACTTTTAACAAACAGTGTTTATGTGTGCGTACAAAAAAACAAGTTTTGTGTGTGAATGTGTGTAGGCTCGTTGTTTGTGTGTTTTTTTTTTTGGTATATGTGGGCATGGACAAGAAATAAGTAGAAGAAATAAGTTGTTAAACAGAACAGTGTAACAACCACACAAAAAAAACACACGCTTTAACAATTAGATGGGACAGTCTTAACAGCAACATGAACCCCCCACCTCGAGTCAGCAGAATGAGGCTACACATCTCTATTAAGCTTGAGGAAAGCACTTCTCTCTAAAATGAGCCTTGCTCTATTTCGCCGACCACGAGTGAGGTCTCCTGTTATACTAAAAACACGCTCAGCAAATGCTTGGGATGCTGGCATTGCCAGAAGGTCAAAAGCAAATGGTTTTAGAGTCTGGTACACAGCAGAACCCTGTGCAGCCCAAAAGTCAAAAGCGCTCTCTTCATGTATGGGCTGAGAAAGCTGCTCCTTGAACTTTTGTAGCTCTTGCCTGACAGAGGGCTTTGGTCTTAATGGCCGGCTTGCACATGCTTTTGAGAAGAACCGGAATCTTGGACGCTTTGAAGATGGGGATGTGTCTGGTGCCTCCCTTCTCTCTTCTTCCTCCTCATAAGCATCATCCTCCTCCTGTGGTGATGTTGTTTGAGAAATGTAATCTTCTGCTCTTTTCAGAAGCTCCTGAATTTGCATGTCCTCATTCCCAATGAGGGTTTCAGGTGAAACCGTTGGATCCAGGAGGCATGCAGCAATGGCGAGGGGCGAGAACTTTGGATCCGCTGGATCAAGGAAGCAGCTGAAGCGCTGCTCCATGTTGGCCTTCATTTTTTGTGCCAGGCCAGCTAGGTCCCTGTAGCCAGTGCCCTGGGGGAACTGGGACAGGTGAGCACTCAGGTCCAAGAGGGCGGGCACCACCAGGGATAGGGACATGGTGTCGCTCTGTAGCATCTTGGTATGCTCTGCGAAGGGGAGGAGCAGGTCTCTCAGAGCAGCCAGCTTCTGCCACTCACTGGGCAGGAGACAGTCCCAGTCCATCCCATCAGCAACCTGGACAATTGAGTCCTTCACTTCAAGAAGGCGGGAGACCATCTGATATGAGCTGGACCATCTAGTGACGCAGTCTTTGACCAGAGTAAGTCCACAAAGCTGGAGCAGTCGCTCAGTTGCTACAGAAGACTTGCGGAAGAGCCTGACAAGTCCTCTTGCTTTGTCAAAGAGTCGTTTTACGCTCGGTTCCTTCTGGGTCATGTTCACCACGAGTTGCAGCGTATGTACAACGCAGGGTGTCCTCTTTATGGCTCCGTACCTAGATAGATAAGACAGACAGACAAACATAGAGAGAAGACCGGCAGTTTATTAAGCATCCAAGGGCAATTAAATTGCCATGAGCAACACAATGCAATCACAATATACAATGTATTAATCATCATAACACCATAGAATTAATAGCCAAACATAGCTCAATGACAGACATTATCTAGCCTACTACTAAAACAGTTACAAACTAAAATAATTTACCTTTGCTCTTCATCACCCTCCTCAGATTCTTCATCACTGTTTTGGACTTCATCATCCTCAGAGCTGGGCTCATCGTCATCTTCGCTTTTGAAAGCGGCAACCATGTTGCTCCCGTTGTCTGTTATCACAGTCAGAATTTTTTCTTTGGGTATTCCCCAGTCCTCTGTGCATCGGTCCACACATGTTTTTATGCACTCTGCAGTGTGTGGGTGGGAGATCTGCTCAAGCCTCAGCAGTATGTGGGTTGCCCTGTTTTGCTGAGTGCAATAGTAGCATGCACTAATGGCAAGGAATGCTGCCGTGAGCCCTTTTTTTGTCCATATGTCCAGCCCAATCGTGACTTTGCGTGCTGTGGCGAGTCTGTCTTTAAACTTCTGCCTTTCGGCATTGTAAAGTTTATCAACCAAATTCGTTATTTTTGCTTTCTTGGGAACGGTCAACTTCTTATCAATGGTCAGCATCATTTTAACAAAATCTTCGTCCTCAACCGAACGGGTAGGTAGGCCAGTGCGCCCAATCCACTGGGCAATAGCCTCTTCTTTGGTTTGTTGTTCGGCTGAGTCGGCTTTATACTTCACTGCTGAAGAGAAGAAGGCTTGAATAGATGCCCCCATCTTCTCTGGATCAGGCTGCGGTTTTTCTGGTCTTGTTGTGTCTGGGATCTAGGTGAAAAAATTGTGGATACAATTAGTCTCTAGGATATATACAGATCTCCTAGTTGTTACAATGTAGTTGTGCCACTAGGTGGCACTCTAATGATATGTTGTATGTAGCCTAATGTATGCTGGGAACGCTAGAGTAATAGCGAGCACGAGGAGTTAGTATGTAAACTGTAAAATATGTCTAAATGAGAAGCCTGCATTAAAGCTGCATCTGGCTCACTCAAGCTAGAGTTGTTGCATCTGATCATAAAACAGTACTATATGCCTACCGCTGAATTCCAATCAATTAAATGTAAATAATCTTTTTACGACAATGCTTAATTAACAGTTTTATCATTAAAATATAAGAGAATATAAAGTCTAGATTGTGAAGATTTAAATGATGTGATAGCACAATTAGGGTGACCAGATTTCAGTTTGTGAAAAAGAGGACACTTCGTCGTGGGTGCGGGGTCCAGCATGCTATACACTAGCCTACCCTGCCTCCTCCCCCGCGACAGTGTCCTCTTTTTCACAAACTCAAATATGGTCACCCTATATAACACACTTGGACATTGATGTTAGGTTTACATCCTCTTTTTTGCCCGGGTAAAAGAGGACGTGTCCGGGTAAAAGAGGACGTCTGGTCACCCTAAGCACAATACAACTTCTATGCGTTCCTGGCTTTAGAGCTAATCAAACACATGTCCTCCTTAAGAATAGCTGTGCAATCTGATAAACAACCGATTTAGCTACACGGCTAGATTTGACAGTGGAAAGTGGTGCCAATGATAATAACAATTGCCCAAATAGACAAGGAAATGTAAACCAATCACACAATAACGTATTTTTTCTTGATTAAGGCATTTAGGCTTACTAGCTAGCTATCGATAACTAGTTTAAGTTAGCTATGCTACCTCATGGTTAGCTATGCTACCTCATGGTTAGCTATCTAAAAATGTTGTCAATCATTTGCCAAGGCTAACAGGAGGCTTCAGTCGATAATTATTAGCTAGCTATCCAAGTTGACTCGACTGCCCCTTTTGAAATGGACTTAACGTTAGCAAATATATGCGTATAACTAGTTAATATTAGCTAGCTATCATTGAGAGTTACTAGCGAACTTACCGTGGCATGAACTGCTGGATGGTGGGCTTTCAGATGTCTTTTGAGGTTGGTCGTGTTTTTCCCACTGATTTTAAAACCGCAGGATTTATCTCCAGTTATTACGGTGCAATGAGTTTTGTTTTCCGTCACCATATATTTGAAGTGTGTCCAAATATCCATTCTTTTTTTCCGTCCAGACGCTTGACCTTGTCCTTGAGCCATCATGCAATGTTGAACCAGTCAGTAGGGCTTCACTTGCTAGACTGGGCAAGTCAGGGAGGGCGTGGAGTATGGATACAGGACCCGGCAACATTCAACCAATGATGTTAGGTGCATGCAAATTTAGAAAAAAAAAATATTGTGACCGTCAAAAAACAACATTTTCGTCTCGTCTCGTCTCGTTAACGAAAATTAAAATAGATTTAGTCATAGTTTTTATTTTCAAAGATCCATTTTCGTCACGTCTTAGTCTCGTCTTAGTCATGGGAAAAAGGTCGTTAACGAAAAATTTTCGTCATAGTTTTCGTCAACGAAATTAACACTGCTGTAGTTCTCACTAACGACTCTTGAAGGCTTGTTTTTTAACTGGTGGTGTGGATTTACTTGATTTTAGAGCTTCTTCAATGTTTAAAATACATTTTAAAGTAAAAGCTTTTGTTGGCCTTCAATATTTTAAATAAATGTTAAAGTAAAAGCTTTGATTGGCCTTCAGTATTTGACATAAACTTTGACGTGACTGAATCCTGCTGCATCTTGGCTGTACATGATGGGCTCCGTACCGAGGTGAACTGGATGTTGATGGGGTCGTCGAAGCACAGCGTCCTCTGCAGCTCCTCCAGCTGCTGCACGTACTGGCTGCTGCCCGCCTCCATCACCTGCTTCAGGTGGAGTGCACCCGGCTGCTCGCTGTCAGTCAAGATCACCGTCCTCAGCTCCGGCAGCCTGGGAATGGGAGAGTGGCATCAAATAGTAGTTTAGCTATTAGTTTAGGTATTTACCTAAAACTAAAGTATATTTGTGTAGATGCTAGTTCTAAGTAAAGTACTCCAGTCGACGGACCCATGAAACTTAACGTATACTTAATGTATATTAATAATGTATTTAATTATAATGAATGTATTTTATTATAAGTAGTGCTGTCAAACGATTAAAATATTTAATCGCGATTAATCGCATTTATGTCATAGTTAACTCAAAATGAATCGCGATTAATCACAAATTTTTATCTATTCTAAATATCCCTTCGTTTATTTATTTTTTCCATCATTTTTATTTTTATTTTAATGCCCTTATCAACATGGAAAAGTGGATTGGCTTGCTTTATGCAAATGTTTTATTTTATTGAAAACCAACATTGCCAAACAGGGCGGTAAAAAAATAAAATTATAAAGTGCACATTTCAGGTGAACAAGGACTCAGCCTATAGTGCAGTTAAACCATGGCTTAATATTTTCTTTTTTTTCAAGTTTGCTGGGAACATAGCAGTCAGGCCTCTTATTTCAGAAACAATGAACCGTAACAGTTAAGTTACCAATAAAAGGTAAGCCTACTACTTCTTTGCTTTCAGCCAGCTGCCTGTTGACATTTTCAGACAACAGTGAAGCTCGCTTCTTTTGCACAACACAACTTTTAAAAGTAAACTTTCCATTCAGAAGCTTTTTATCATCCATTTCGCCGTATTGCGCTGACCATTCACTCAAACCGTAACGTTAGCCTACCACACAGTTTGCAAGGCCAAAAAGAACGTTAATCTAAAAAAATAAAAAATTAAAAAAAATCGCGTTAATCTCGCGATAAAAAAATTTACGGCGTTAAAATGGGTTTGCGTTAACGCCGTTAATAACGCGTTAATCTGACAGCACTAATTATAAGTAATGTATTTTATTTGCCATCAATATAATTCAACATGAACGGGACACACTCTGGCCCCAGCAATGCCCTATGCACACATGCACACACACACACACACACATGCACACACACACACACACACACACACACACACACACACACACACACACACACACACACACACACACTTTGTGAAGTCACTGATGGCACAGGGGGGTTGAAGAGGGCCATAGTGATGTGGACCAGAGAGGGTCGGCCCTTCTGTCAGCTTTTTAACTTTTATTTTTTCAGAGGCAGTCGGCTGAGCAATTGGGTTTCTTGTAATGACCTACTAAGGCATTAACACACACACACACACACACACACACACACACACACACCATAGCTGTCTAGCACAAAGCCAGTCTTCCACTAAAAACTGCAGGACTGCTTCTACTTAAGTACCAGGAGAATGTTAATCCCTGAGAACAGTGGGTTTCACTGCTTCTACACACAGACAGACACACACACACACACACACACAATTACACACTCTCTAACTCACACACACAGTGTGAACGGCCTCTTCAAGATTCATGACTGAAGCAACTGAATGCATTGCAAAGGCTTTTGAATCTTTCAGTTCTCTGGAAAATTCCATGGCTACACTTGTTTACAGTGTTCGTCACACTTCCTAAGAAACTGACCAATTGTTTTGTAACTGCACTCATTCTATTCATACCTGTTGAAAAGAACCCCTGTTGGTTTTGTGACTAAGAACAGTTTAAATACACAGGAAGCTTGACTCTATACACTAACAGAGTTTCCATGGAGTACAAAGCACAGAGCCAAATAAGGACCTAATGTATTCCATAGTCAACTATTTATTACCTCCCAAGCCTCTGTCTGTCTGTCTGTCTGTCTGTCTGTCTGTCTGTCTGTCTGTCTGTCTGTCTGTCTGTCTGTCTGTCTGTCTGTCTGTCTGCGTGTGTGTCTGTGAGTCTGAGTCTGTGTGTCTGTAGGTGGGTCTGTAGGTAGTTCTGTAGGTGGGTCTTGTACATTTTCATACATGTGTGTATAGTCTGCAGTCTGTAGGGAATCTAAGTGGCTCAGACATGTTCTCTCTGTGGGTAAGTGGCTCATACATGTTCTCTCTGTGTGTAAGTGCCTCATACATGTTCTCTGTGGGTAAGTGCCTCATACATGTTCTCTGTGTGTAAGTGGCCCATACATGTTCTCGCTGTGGGTTACCTGCTACTCTTGATGCTGCCGGGGCTGGCCGTGTCCATATCGGGGCAGAGTTGCCTCAGCATGTCGTAGTACTTCTGGGTCTTAAACTGGGTGGGGCACACCACAGCACTGACGCCCACCTGAGTGGGAGAGAGAGAGGAGAGATGGTGAGGAGAGTGGGAGAGAGAGAGGAGAGATGAGGGGGAGAGAGAGAGGAGAGGTGGTGAGGTGAGTGGGAGAGAGAGAGGAGAGATGAGGGGGAGAGAGAGAGGAGAGATGAGGGGGAGAGAGAGAGGAGAGATGAGTGGGAGAGAGAGAGGAGAGATGAGTGGGAGAGAGAGAGGAGAGGTGAGTGGGAGAGAGAGAGAGAGGAGAGATGAGGGGGAGAGAGAGAGAGAGGAGAGATGAGGGGGAGAGAGAGAGGAGAGGTGGTGAGGTGAGGGGGAGAGAGAGAGGAGAGATGAGTGGGAGAGAGAGAGGAGAGATGGTGAGGGGAGTGGGAGAGAGAGAGGAGAGGTGGAGAGGTGAGGGGGAGAGAGAGAGGAGAGGTGGAGAGGTGAGGGGGAGAGAGAGAGGAGAGATGAGGGGGAGAGAGAGAGGAGAGATGGTGAGGGGAGTGGGAGAGAGAGAGGAGAGAGGTCGTGAGGAGAGAGAGAGGAGAGATGGTGAGGGGAGTGGGAGAGAGAGAGGAGAGGTGGAGAGGTGAGGGGGAGAGAGAGAGGAGAGGTGGAGAGGTGAGGGGGAGAGAGAGAGGAGAGATGAGGGGGAGAGAGAGAGGAGAGATGAGTGGGAGAGAGAGAGGAGAGATGAGTGGGAGAGAGAGAGGAGAGGTCGTGAGGAGAGAGGAGAGAGGAGAGATGGTGAGGTGAGTGGGAGAGAGAGAGGAGAGGTGGTGAGGTGAGTGTTCATTACAACATTCCCTGTCAGGTTACAGGAACGACCTAACTGGCAAGCAAACTGGCAGAACTGGTCTGATTAGTGATTCAGTGTGTTGTCTGGTGTGTGTGTGTGTGTTTCGTGTAGGTGTAGGTGTAGATGTGGCTACATTTAAGACGTGTGTGTGTGTGTGTCTCTCTCTCTCTGTGTGTGTGTGTGTGTGTGTGTGTGTGTGTATGTGTGTGTGTGTTCAAATATTACAGTGACTCAGTACTCAGTGATAATATACTTCCTTCCCCAAACAGACTGGCCTCTCCTCTCCAATCAAGACTGGCATTGACTAAGCACTAGCCTGTAAGGGCAAGGATGTCACATCTCCAATGGAGCTTCCATCTCTCTCCAGGTTCACAGTGAGAATGAACACATGCTTGCTGACCCTTTAAGCAGCACTTATCCATGATGCTTTTTGTAGGTGTGGGTGTGAGTTGGAGAATATCGCTACAGAAAGATATTATGTGTGTTTGTGTGGGTATTTATATTTGCATGTGTGTGTGTGTAAGTGAGTGATAAATATCTTCGTTTTTATTTACATGTGTCTGTATGAGCATTATTGTGTACTTGCAGCATGCGTGGTGTGTGTGTGTGTGTGTGTGTGTGTGTGTGTGTGTGTGTGTGTGTGTGTGTGTGTGCCTACCTTCCTCATTGCAAACTCCACCTCCTGCAGCTGATAAGCTGGGTTCACAGCCGCCTAGAGAAGGGAGAAACATGAGATGATGAAATGATGGGGGCCCCACTTCAAATGCAGAAATGAAACAGAATATCTACTCCAACACTGGCCAACTCTGGTGCTAAAAGAGAACACCACAGCTGTTTAAAAACACCCTGTAAAAACTGTGAGCTCTAAACACTTCATGACTAATTATTTGAAATGTTAGGCTCTGGGAAACATTCCCACCAATTAATAGGGATATGCTTTCTATATGTAGGTATGTGTGTGTGTGTGTGTGTGTGTGTGTGTGTGTTTATTTTAGCATAGTATGCCAACACAACACCCTCACCAGGATGATGCTAGCCTAGTGTGTGTGTGTGTGTGTGTGTACGTGTGTGTGTGTATGTGTGTGTATGTGTGTGTGTGTGTGGGTGTGTGTGTGTGTGTGTGTGTTTGACATGACCCCTCACCAAGATGATGCCAGCCTTGGCTGTGGCGAACTGCATGAGGATCCACTCATAGGTGTTGGGTCCCCACATGCCAAGTCTGTCGCCTTTCTTCAGGCCTATTGCCAAGAGGCCCGCAGCGGCCTGGTCCACCTGTGATACACACACACACACACACACACACACACACACATCGCAGCCTTTGAAGACAAGGCCAACACAGAAGAGAAACTACACTATGGACCATATCATCACCTTCTGTCTCTCCCTCGTGGGCGTGCTTGTGTGTGCTTGAGGTCTGTTGCACAGAATAAACCGGCACCCTACCCATCAGACCTGCATTCCACGACTAGACAAGAGTTCTTTGCTAAATCACACAACCGCAACTAACGTCAGCGCTAAAATCTGTTAATCTGTTATCTGTTACATAGCAGTGGTGTTTTCATGGGAAATCTGCCAGAACACGCAGATCTTCCATTTGGCTTTTCCACTCAGCGCCAACGATCTTTCAGTTGGTTTTGATCAAACGATCTTTCAGTTGGTTTTCAACTTAACTGCCAACTGCCATAAACTGCTGTCCCATGACTATCAGTGTGACACTGCACACATGTGGCGGCTCATTCCTTACCAAGAGCATGGACTTTGTCATTGGCTCACTTCACTGATACTCCATTAACTGAGGCTGATTTGTCCTGGTAACTATTCTACTATATCTGAATGAATGTTTAACTTCACTGGTCACCTATATGCAACAATGAGCTGGTGATACAAAGTCTAGTGTCGCTGTTAAAGTAACATTATGTAAACGACTTGTAATACGGAGAATGGCGTCTGTGCCACTGCCGCAGCACGCCTGGTATTGCACTATGTAACTTTGGGGTACAGGGCGTGAGACCTCCTGCAAGAACTACGTAATGTTTTATGGCACCGACTCACGACTCACGCAGACCCATGCTAGCTAAAAGAGGAAGCTAGCATAGTATTCTCTGTATGGACATCATGGCATAGGCGACAGGAGGATAGGAAGAGAAAAAAAGAGACCAAAAAAGAGTCAGTCTTGGACTAAAAGTTACAAAAAAGGTTGCAAGTCAGACGCTGAGCTGGCCTTTCTGTTGGACAAACAAAACTATGCAGAGTCATATATGCGTAAAATCTTGTGATATTACTATATCTTGCCAGTCTACATGCTTCTTTGGCTTCTGCTGTTTTCTTGGTGTAAAAGTGAGCTACACTCCTGTTAGATAAATTACTATCAAGACGTTAATATTAATGAGACAGAGACCAGCAATCAGAATTAAATCAGTACTTTATCTTTTGCAAAAGAGGAAGTGTGCTACAACCAAAGGTTATGAACAGACTCCAAAGATGAGCTGGGCGCAGCCTATATGAGAGTATATAAAAAACATGTTTCATCAGAGACAAAGGGCGGTATTTTCCCACCCCATCGCTACAGTAGTTACAGAAGTTACAGCAGTGATCTTAGAACATGTCCTTGAAAGAAGAGCAGTGTGCATGACTATCAGTACAAAAACAGGTGGTTTGCCTCAGCAAGAGAGTAGGCCTCCTGTAGGCCTCAGCAAACAGGATAAGCAAGCAGATTAAAATACAATTACAATGTCCTCATTCAAATTTCTTTATCAACTCTGCAACTTTAGGGGGAGCTCAGTAGCAAAAAATACCAATGGGGGCGTAATGGGACTTTAAAGTGTACTAGTCTGTATTTTGTGTGGTCCTAGAACAGTCCTAGTCCAGCCCAAGTCAAAGTACAACCATGTGTGAAACCTATCAGTGAGGTGTTTGAAGGCCAACTCTAGACTCTGGACTATGTTTAAACTAACTGGGGGAAAGGTCACGATGGGTTGTGATGTCATCAATGGCTCGGTGGTCTGACAACTAGCATGTCACTGTTTGAACTGGTCCCTTCGAAGAGCAACTACAAAATAGAGACGTGGCACATTGTCTGACCTGGTTCTTTCGTAGAGTATCTATAGAATAGGGAATAGGGAATAGCCCCCCCCCCTCCACACACACACACACACACACACACACACACACTCTTCCTCCATTCTTCCTCCACTCACTTCCCCTTTCCCATGCAACCGTCACCTATATATACCGCATCTCTGTGGTCTATGCCCCAATAATCAGATAAGCTTCTTCGGACAGTTCAAAGGTCATTGAGCTAAAGCACAATCCAAACAAATGAAATGAAATTGAACTGTAGCTCTGTGTGCTCGTGCATAGGAAACACAACCTGAAACCTGCTGCTGCTGTCAGTATGTTCTGCAAGGAGGTTTCAGGTTGTGTTTGGTTGGCTAAAAGGAGTTTTCTTCTCTTTTGGAAAACGCCAAGACCCTCAGCAAGACCTTGAACTGGAATTGCTAAACATACAAGATCTCAGAGTGTGGATGTGGATAGAACAACAAAACATGTCTGCCGTCTCCACAGGACCCCTCGACAGATCAGACCCCCAGCTGCCACCTGCAGCCCCACCACAACCCACATCATTTCCTGTCTGGAGCAGGAAGCAGGAAGCCGTGAGCACTCACCTCCTGCTTGAACTGGGCAAAGGTCTTCCTGACGCCGTCCTGCACGAAGACCAGAGCCTCGCGGTCCGGCCAGCGCTCCGCGGCTGCCTGTAGGGTCTGGCCCACGGTGCTGGACAGCAGGGAGCGGGTGGAGGTGCCGTGGGCGTAGCTGGTGGTGAGGGAGGGCTCCACGGGAGGGCTGTCCACATGGATGGAGCTGGGGTAGGGGGGGGGAGGGGGGGGGGGCAAAGGGAGACACAGTAAGGTAAGGTAAGGGGGTAGTTATGAGGACATGATGATGAGGCAGATACAAACACACAGGAACAGAGTAAGGCAGGGCACAGCAAGGAAAAGGGTCCAGTAATGAAGACATGATGATGATGATGATGATGATGATGGTGGTGCAGATACAAATATACAGAAGTGTGGTCAAGGATACTGTCTAGAGTTTATATGCATGAGTGTGTGTGTGTGTGTGTGTGTGTGTCTCTGTGTGTGTGTGTGTGTGTGTCTCTGTGTGTGTCTCTGTGTGTGTGTTTATGTGTATAGGGTTTAGCATTCATTGCATACTGCAGTTGTAACACAATGACGTATGAAGTATGCTAACTGACTAGACTAGAGGTTATTTAAAACCCACATCCTGAAGACACTAAAAATTGAAGCCAAAACATGTTAAATAGAGATGTGGATTCATCATTACTACACATCACAGCCTTTGTGTTGTATAGTCTTTTGATACATTTAAAACAAACTCAGTAACCTAACTGCCATTAAAACGAGTCAGTCCGCTACTTTGGTCCATCTGGTATAGATATAGGATTGCTTATGTAACCTCCAATGGCTGCTGGGGTTGGGCCTCTCACTTTCTTCCTCTCACTGCTACACATTCTTGTCATGGCTCCTCATGACTTCCCATGGCTCCTTACCATGTGCAGAATTAACCCCTTATTTCAAAGAATGCAATACTTACCAGAAAGCATAGTTCAATAGAATAATGATCAATATTTGTTTTTGTATGTATTCAGCACGATAAAGTTATGAAACTTTTCTTGGACCCATACATATCAGTGCACTACGATGCAAATGTGTTAATTTAATACTTTGCATATCATACCAGCATTGTTGTCCAGAGACAAATATCTTTGTCCGTGGTCTCGATAGACCCTTGGCTTTCTTGGAAACACTAACGCCAGATCGAAGATAACCAAGAAGAATCCTTGCTGACATGATTGCGGTTTAACTTTCTACCCAAATAATCCAAATGAAACTGACAACACGTAAACAATGTGAAAGCGTTCAGTGTTTACGGAAATCCGTCAAGATGACACCCGAACTAGTTTTGGTAGGCTAATAATTTTGTGCGCAGAATGAGTCCGATTATACCGAAGGTGCAAAGGGTACGTGTAAACTAGACTTTTTCTGCAATCTGTTTCAGAGACTGACTTCTGAGGCGACTACGCGCAGAGACATGAGGCAGAAACTCAACCGCGGCGCATTTGAATGTACCCTACTTGAGTTTCAGGCAGACTTGCCTGCTCCTCTTATGTAAAGGGGGTAGTCTAGTTGTCATGTTGCCTGTGTCATACAGACCATGTATGGAATCGATCCTCACACTCTGACACAGGACAAGTTATGCGGCTCACCCATAGATAAAAACGATTACCAAAAGACCAGCGCAGTACTGAATGTGTAAGGGGGAAATTAAACTGTCAACTCTTCATGGATTTGACGAGTTGAATATTTGCATAAAGTCACTCAGTAATAGGCCTAAACTGACCCAAAATCTTGTTAGTACATCTCTGATGTGCAGAATAAAATGCCCAACCGTAAGGCATTCAACTGTTACACTGAATTGTATTCACTAGTTGCAACCATGACTCCACGCCCATGCCCCAGGCAACGGCTAATCATGAAAACAATGCACGAGTGTAATCCCACCCAAAAATGCATTTGTTTGAAGTACCGGATCCTCTTCTCTTTTCAATGCAAATAAAGAAGACTCACCTGTGTCAGTTGTGTGTGTGTTCTCGTGTTATTGAGAGAAAGAGAGAGGGGACAAACATTAAAGGGAGAGATGAGGGAGAGGGATCAGGGAAATGTCTGTGACATCATGTATGCAATTGAACATTGAATTATTAATATGTTGTACCGCAGACATTTTTCTTCAAAGGTAAACTTTCAAAATAAATTGTTCGAAGGAAACCTAATCAGCAGGTCTGTTCCAGCGGCTACAGAAATTCGTGTCTTCATCGAATTCGAGTTACATTCCAAACCAGTAGATGGCAATACACAAATAGATGTAATCCCTTGATCGTACCACAGACGAAGAAGAAATGTAGAGTCTTGATTGGTGTTCCGCATTTTGGAGCATTTACTTGAAATATTTCTGCCAGGTTAAATGTTTACATAAATCTATCTTGTGACATGTTGTCACATTGTTTGTGACAACCATCTCAACTGGTTGTTTTCAGCGATGGAGCCTATTAGGTGCTCTGTCGAATCGTGGGCACAGTTCGGTTTGTCTAACAGGGCCAACGTGAAACTACTTTTGGCTGGGACAGAAGTTCTCCTTTGCACTGGAGGCGACGTACTCGTATTCAGTAGCAAGAATAAGAGACTGTCTGTGAGTAGTTGGCTACAGTATGTTGTAACGCAGTCAATGTGTGAATGTGTTCAGTTCAGTCATTGGAGATTTTGTAATTCTAACAAGCTGGTTAGCCTTTTCTCCTTCAAAGGCTGTTTGCAGGAGATCGGACCATCACAAGTTAGTTTGCTAGCTTGGTGTAAAAGTTAACCATGAGTCCTCTGATTTAAATTCCGTTGTATTGTATTCCAGGCTGTTCTTCAGTTCGACACACCTGTTACACACCTTGCACTTAGTGAACGACGTCATATTTATGCTGCCTGTGAGAAAGATGGCATCTACTGTGTCAGTTCACCACACCAGCCCAGGTAACGTCTCTATCTTCTATATCATTAACATTATAAATAATTATAATGTATAATACATAATTATAATAATAACACAATAGGTTCAACATATTTTCCAGAAATGCAGCCATGGTTTATGGTGACGGGTATTTTAGTTTGCATAGTTATTTAAGTTCTTCCTGATATTTCCATAATTCTTCCATAACTTCGAATCAATTAGGATGGCCATTATGCTCAAGCCTATTGTGATTTTGTTAGTTTATTACAATAATGGGTTGCATGTTAAATGTAAAAGCTTTTCCCCTTGTTTAGGCTTCCCTCTCCTTTGGCTGTTGAGGATCAAAATCCCATAATACAGAGAGTGGCAGGGGAATCCATCCTGCTCAAGGATGAGACGATCGTCTCTTTCCTTCTGGCTGGGGACCTCATCATTACCGTCTCTCAGGGGGAGGCCATGTGGACATTGAGTCTGTACAAAGTTTCAGAGGGATCCTCCTCGAAAGCCTCCAACCTTCGGAAACTGGCAGAGCATCGCGTGCCAGCCATTAAGGCGGCACAACCTCATCACAAGTCTGTAGAAGATGAAGATGGAGGAGCCACCATCGGACGCCCCGTGTTGAGTTGCATCTATCCCAGTGGAGGCTCCTCGTCCCCCAGTGAACTTTCTGGGTCTCCTGGCTGTTTCCTCTTGGAGCCAGCCCTCTTTACCCTCCTGTTTGGGGTGGATGCTGCCCTCGTCGGCTCCCCTGTGGTCCTCTGTGGCCTGCCAGACGGGCGCCTGTGCTACCTGCCCCTGCTGGTGCCTGGGGTATCCTCATCCGGGCAGAGGACGGCACTGAGAGTCCTGCACAGCTTGGAGCAGCCAGTCGCGTTCATCGGAACCTCGGTTGCCATGGAAACGGGAGGGCGCGTCCCAAGAAGCCTGGTTGCGATTGGGCGGCTGGGGAGAGTGCTGCTGCTGACGGCCAATGATGGAGGCGGTGAAGGGAAGGTGGCACGGTTCAGCGAGTTCAGCATTCGGGGCCCGGTGGTGTGTGCGTGTGTGAACGGCAGCCATGTCTACTACAGCACTGCCACTGACCTGCTATCTCTGAAGCTGAACGTAACGTCCTCATCAGATCAACCAGGACAACCAGAGTCCCCCTCTCCTACCCCCGTTAGCCTAAATGTTTGCAGAGTTATCGCCATGACAACGACCTCAAGCGACCCCACAGGTAATCAACCTTGCATTGTGTGTGTGTGGTGTGTGTGTGTGTGTGTGTGTGTGTTTGTGTGCATAGCTCGGATGTTTTGCTCCAGATGATGGGAGACTGGGGAAGAGATGTAAGGTAATTGCTGAGTTGTGCAAGCTGCCTTGTGATTATGTGAAGGATGTTTTCGTCAGGGGAGCAAACCTTTCAGGACTTTACTGCTTCTGGCAAACGTGATAATGAGGTCATGGTCCTTACGTTTGGGGGTGTGGAGTCCATGGTCTATGTTGCTGCTGAAGTAAACACAGACACAAGCCCGAATTCCCCACTCCCACCCCACACATACTCAATCAGATACACACACACACACACACACACACACACACACACACACACACACACACACACACACACACAGTCATAAGGCAATACACAAGGTCAGTCGTATTGAGTTATGGTAGCTGTAGACAGGCCTAATGATATGTTATCCTAAACTTGCGCACCAGATCGTAAACCAAAGAACTCTGTGGTAAAGACTCTTCACGTTTTCATCGTAAAAACACAACAAATCACCACATGGTAGTGTTTGTGTCAGTCGATCTTCTTCGCAGAATGAGCTCACCATCTACATATTTAAAGTCCCTGTGCTCGGTGAAACCACATAATGTTCTCACCACTCCAGTGGCGTCACAGAGAATTACAGCCATCTCGTAATTACAAGTTAAGTGCCCATTGTGACTTTTTTTTTTTTAGTTATATACACAGGAGAAGATGCTATTGGTTGTGAACTTTCAACAGGTCTAATCCTCTCTGTCACATGCTCATACCCAACATCCTAACCTAACCATTACAATAACTGCCCAACCACACATCCTGAGCAGCACACTGCCTAGTACTACCAGAGCAGGGGCGTCCCTCTCTACCTTCAAGAAGCTTTTGAAGACCCAACTCTTCAGAGAGCACCTCCCTTCCTAACTGGCACCTGACTAGCGCTTAACTTGCACTTCAGCAGTTACATTCCTGCACTTCTTTTTCCTTTTTTCTAGGTCGTTGTTTTCTAATTCTCATGTAAAGTAGTATTTATTGTTACACCATGCTTTTTATTGCTCTTAGCTTGACTCTTCTCTCCCTTGTACGTCGCTTTGGACAAAAGCGTCTGCTAAATGACTAAATGTAAATGTAAATGTAACAACGCACAACTGGCTGGTGACAGCCGCAACCCGTGCCTCAAGGTTAAAGGTTAAACTCTGGCCATGATTTACGTCCACTGGCACCAAGTGAGAAGGTTATCTACTCACCAAATTATCGAAGCTCAAACAGCAAGCGCCACAATTTCAGTTTACCAGGCAAGAGGGTCTTATCAATAGTACTGATAGCCTTAACAATGAATTCTGTAAGCTCTGCAACCTGTCCTCGGTCACTCAAGCTGGAACCGCCTGCCTAAACTCTTCACAGGTTTTTCTACAGTAGAAGGAATCACCTCAGCATCAATATAAAACCTCTCTTTTCAGAAACATTTCTACACTTACTAGGTTTCACTTTCATCCTTGCCCATTTCAGACTGTCATTCAACTTGGCTAACAGCTGACAGGTCCCCGGAGCAGTTGTAACCTGGAGCCGTTCTGCAGCCTTTCACAACCAAACAACCTATTTAGATGCCCTCGTAATGACCTCCATTGCCATGGTGAAAGCCAACGGTGAAATGGTACATCCAGCCATGATGCCGAACTCCGAATGCTGCCAGGATGTGGTGCAGTTACTTGTGTTAAAGCACAACTGAATATTCTGAAATCTTCTTAGTCACCTGAAGGTAACTGAATGCCAATCCAAAGACATCCGCGAGATCCAAAAATACCACACAGAGGTCTCTGCCTTCTGTCCTTGCTGCCTGAATTTGATGCTACTATTTTCCTAACATCCAGAAAACCATGCTTTCTGCATGGACATATCTACTCTTTGCCTTCAGATAGGAGACCAACCTCCTTGCTACCACACTAAAGAAGATCTTACCTTCCACAATAACACCACGTCCACGAAATTTGTTCCTTTTTTCCCCCCAAACATTCACCATGAGTTTCCATAAATATTTCAAAACATCAGGCACTCCTTTTACAGCGCTTTTAGACAGTGTCTATTTTTAAAAGTACTATATGAATCAATGAAGAACAAAATATTTTTTTATATTCATTGTTTATATATTTGTATCGTATATATTGTGTTTTTTGGTTCTTATGTGTAGTACTTATTTGTGTTTTTATATTTTTTTTTATGTGTAGTACTTATTGTGTTTGTTTGTATGTTTTTATGTTTTCTGTATGCACCTTCACACCAGAAAAAATTCCAAGTAGGTGTAAACCTACTTGGCAATAAATCCAATTCTGATTCTGATTCTGATATAATTTAACTTAATTGGTCTGTCAAACAACAGGGGGCGCTGTTGAGCTGCTGGCGCTCTCTCTCCAAGGGAGGCTCCAGAAGATCCGACTCCCCCAGGAGGTCGATGTAGGCAGCGTTCCCAGGCTACCCGCCTCTCTGGCAGGCCAGAGGGTGAAGGACCTCCTGGCGGGGATTGGGAATGTCTGGGAAAGGTGAGTGTGTGTGATTTGAAGCATCACTGGAGTAGGTGAATCCTTAGCTGGAGACCTTACATGGTGACGTATCGAGGACCATTTCGGTTAAGATTAAAATATTAGAAAGTGACATAATTAAACAGCCAACTTTCCTGAGTCAGATGTTGCTTTTCAACAGCCGTTAAGGCTTAACTGTGTTGCGTTATTAACTCTGTTGAACTTAAGTCTTGCATGGAGTTACAGTATATAAAACAACACCTGAGTCTGAGTTTATTACTCTTGCATATAAATTAATAATTAATAGAATTTTGGTGTTTATATAACATGATGTTATATAAAACAAAGCCAAGTCTGAGTGTGAGATTACTACTCTTGCATATAATTTAATAATTAATAGAATTCATTGTGTTCATGAGCACTTTGCATCTTGTTATTTATGCCATGCGTTTAGTTTTACAGTGATTTTGCAGTTATATATTAGTATATTAATGGTTTTTCATTCATTTAATTTATTCTCTTTTCCCACAGGGCATCTGCACTTAAAAGCATCGTCCAGAACAAGAATGACAGCCTGAGGCGTCTCAACCAAGCCCTTAATATTTGCAGCATGATGCTGTCCAATCAGAAAGTAGAGGACCAGGCACGTGACCATCAGCAGCCAATCAGCTGTCGCGGTGTCACCAGCTGGAGCTGTGTGTTGCAGGAAGACTCCCTAATGCTAACATGCACGTTGGAGAACAGCGGTGCCTTCGCTCTAGAACATGGGTGGTCTCTTTGTGTTCATGTCTACCCCGTGTCCGGTTCCCTGACCACTGGAAGAGCGAACCATTCTAGAACTTACACCTTCCCGTTCCAGAAGCTGGACTCGGGGCATAAGCTTAACGTGACGTTACCTCTTGGAACCGGCCATTCTCTTTCTCTCCCTTTGACCGTGGACTGTTCACTCATATTCTCCCTGCGTTCTCTTGGTTCTCTAGAGGAACCAAAGCTGTCGGAGAACACTGGTAGTCAGTCTTCATCGGTACCTACCCAGCACTCAAACTGCATCTGCCTGCCGCTGAACCACACTAGCTGTAGACCTGCTGGACGCTGTCCGCCTTGATGCCACCACGTCACTCAGCAGCGTCTCCAAGCAACCCTCGTCCCCACCTGACCCCGTCCACGCATTCCTCAGCTCCCGAAGGGCAGAGCGGGGTGACCCGGCAGACCCAGGTCAAAGGTCAACGCCATATTCTGCGACAGTGAAAGTGTCTGCGGAGCTCCTGAGAGGCGTAATCGGAGCTCCAGGGGCAGGAGGAGGGGGGGCAGGGGTCCACGGGGTGAGTGTGTCCGCTCTGAGGTGGCTGCTGAGTGGGTCCGCTGGCAGTGACAGGCTGGAGGCTCTGCAGACACCCACAGTGACAGGGCTCTGTCCCACAGGATACACGGCCAGGATGACCGTCAAAGAGGTGGGTTAGATTACACCCTTTAGATTACATCATTTAGATTACATCCTTTAGATTACGCCCTTTAGATTACATCCTTTAGATTACATCCTTTAGATTACGTCCCCTTTAGATTACATCCTTTAGATTACATCCTTTAGATTACATCCTATCTATCTGTTCATTTTTTCCATTCGTTAAAGGGACTGTCTGTGAATCTGGTGCAAGGTTGTTGTTTTTTTTTTTTTACTCAACATCCAATCAAATGACACTCCACTTTTCTGTTCTCCAGGCAACTTGTCTCTTACACCATTTTTCTGTTCTTTCTGTTCTTTTTCTTTAACGGTCATTTAGAAATGAGGTCAGTCTTCCAACTGTCAACAACTGTCTTCCTTTCCCTTCCCAATGCTCTTCACAGGGGACTGTTCTATCTTCAGCCCACTCAGGTGGCACTCTTACCCCAAGTTCCTGAAGCCTTGCACTTCGTGTTGAGGCTGTTCATGTTGGGTTCTGGTGTGGTGTTGATGAAGACTATAGTTCAGGTTATGGCCTGCTTCGCTGTCATGTAATCATCAGTTTGCTTGTGTTTCTGTAGGTGACACTGAGTGACGCGTCTGTAGATGGGGCATTAAGTGCCCTGGAGGTACAGATTGACAGCTTCTCCGTGGCAACAGTGTGTGGACTTCACTATGCAGTGATCCGACGCATCCAGGTATTAAAAGCACATAGAGTAGTACGACCAATCTTACCCAATTTTAAAGGTCTAATTGAATAAAAGCATTGACGAGCCATTGAGTGCGTCACACGTACTTCTTTAATTCTCTGTATGTGTGTCCATGTTCTTTCTGTCCATGTTTAATCACCATGCCAACAGCATCTTCTGACCAGCAGTACGAGAGGCCAGGAGTCACGCGTGCAGCTGAGAGAGGAGAGCTTGAGACAGGCCATGCAGCGTGCCGAGGTAATGATCAACTGCTGTAATGACCTCCCTACTTCCCACAAGGAATAAGAATGAATGAATGAAGGAATGAAGGAATGAATAAGAGCCAAATTGGCAGGATGGATGGAGCCTGATCTTCCCAATGACAGCATGTGTGTAAGGGGGCATCAGTGAAAAAAGTCAAATTAGGTAATTGGTTGTTTGTTTGTGTTTTGTTTGTGTTTGTTTGTGTGTCCTCTCTGCCCCTCAGACGCTGCACAAGGCCCTTCAAGCGGCTCTGGTCCCCACGGCTCTAGGGGTCAGCCCCAACAGCAGCAGGACCAGCCACAGACTGCTCAGCATCTACCAGCAGCTACGTGAAAACCCCCTGCTCATCCTCTGACCAGCAGCGACACACGCACACACACACGCACACACACACACACACACACACACACACACGGACGGATAGGCCGCATTAACATGCCAGGCGGTCTGATGGTTTCATACTCATTGCTTTCCTGGATTGCATTAAAACTCATCATGCCTTGCGTCTCGGAGACTTGCATGGGAAGAAGGAAGTCCTGAACAGGCTTCTTCCAGTATATATACTTCCCAGTTATCAAGGGAATGGTTACTGTTATGTAGGTGTAATATTTGTCCATGTAAGCAGTAGTTGGGGTAAATATTTACTGTTCTGAGCACCCACATAGTTCACCAAGTGGTCTGGGATTCCCTCCAAAAATTCTAGAGCTTGCTTTGTCTGTGTTGTGTTCCTTAGCTGCCATGGAAACGGTACCCAAGTTATCCATTGTCCCCCTCTATTGTTCTGCGTATGCTATGGCAGAACTGTTCCTAATTTAGCAAACTGACCCACTGACCACACAGTGTAAATGTAAGTATAAGTGATTTGCAGTTGATCTATGGTTACTGCAAAATGGTTCAGATTGAGGTGGCTTTCAGGGCATGCTGCACATAGTATTAGGTGGGTAGACCAGTGGCGTCTGCACTGCAACAATATCTCATGAACTAACTTGTGAAGAAGACTAGAAACGCTATTTGCCATGACCTTTGACCTTAAAGGGCCAGAGCACCTTGTTGTCAGACAGTTCTTCAGTAACTACGGTGGGTAGTTATGCAGTTTTGAACTGTGCTGCACCCATTTTGAATCACACCGTCAAAGAATTTGAATGAAGTGAATGTGTATAGGTGTGTGTCTACATGCAGCTGTTCGTAGACTTGTAGTCTTTGCTAATAGCCTGGGTTCACGTTCACGGTTCAGAGCAGTCTGTCACTACCAATGTCATGGCCATGTGTGTTCACAGAGGATTTTTTTTATTCTCATTTCTCTTTGACCAAATAAAACAAAACATGTAGTTGGAACAAAACAAAAAAGAAACAACAAATAAAATTAAACTAAAAAGATGAAAAAGAAGAAAACCATACAGGTTGCATCCATACAGTTGACCCCTCTCCCCTGGTTGTGTTCCATACCACAGATCTTCGGTCGCTCAGGTGACTGCAGTCATCTCATCGCCGTTTGCATACGCATCGGTTTTCACAAGGAACCCGAGCAGCCCTTCGCTGCAACAACCCCGTTAGAGGAGAACCCCCGGCTTGCTAGCGTTACCCACAATCACAACCATCTCTCATTTCCGGAACGTTTCCGCCTCACGTTACATAATGACTCGGTAATTAGCTACATCAGGATTGGCAAAATATTGACCGTGAAAGACATTCGTGGGCAACAGGGGAGAAGTGGCCTACTGAAGAAAAGGAACTTGATATGGACATTCCGGGGACATGTATAAAATCTTTTAAGGCCATTTTTTTGGTAGATCACCATAGTGGCTCTGGTATGTA
The DNA here is from genome assembly GCF_900700415.2 of Clupea harengus. Lineage (NCBI taxonomy): Eukaryota > Metazoa > Chordata > Actinopteri > Clupeiformes > Clupeidae > Clupea > Clupea harengus. The sequence continues at coordinate 17,171,658 of NC_045174.1, read as the reverse complement.
GTGTTTTTGCTACTGATGACGTGATATTTGCAAACAAGAAGCATGTTTTCTTTGGTGTAACAGCCTAGGAACTTTCCGGAATAAGATTTCAGCCCGATAATACTACATTCATCGTGGTGTAGAGCAGACGTTGAAGGCTTCAGCGGTTATAATGAACCACTTTTCTGTGAGTGACGGGGTGGATTTGAGTTGAACATCTGATCTTCAGAATTTCCTATTTTAATACTATAAACTGTTACAGCTGAAGACCTTCTCTGAGGAAGAAAAAACCTGAATCCTATATGATGCTACTGTGAGGAAAAAGACAAAAAAAGTAAAAGTACTAATATTTATGTAAATAAAACAGATGGATTCCACTCTGTCTGGCAGTCAAAGTCGTTTTTAAAGTGAGCTCCCTCATTCTCCTTGCTTGTGCCAGGGCAAAGTGAAAGGGATTTAATGCAGTTCCTAAATTGTCCAACAGGGGTCAGTATTCCCACAGAGAGGAGCTGTCCGCGTTCTCGCCGTCGGCTTTCAGTGTTCCGCCCTGGTCCCCACGCAGGTACTTGCCGTTCTTGCCCCGGATTGCGATGCGGCCGTGCTCGAGGAACTCGAAGAAGAAGTCCTCAGGTGTGTCTCCATCCGAACACACAAGGCCAGTGCTGGAGACGTACCAGAACTTGTCACCCGCACCTGCGGAGACGAAGGGCCAAGAACAGAAACCCCTCAATCTTCATTTGCATTACACAGTTTGTGTGCTACCTTTGTCTCTAGTTTCAGTACTGTTAAGGTAATAAATTAACTTTCGTTTCCTTGGCTTAATGTTTCGTCTGGCTTGGTTACTCATTTTGACCGATTAAAACATGACCAATACCCCTACAATTGGTATATATTATCAACATTTACATTCAGTCCTTGGTTTTATGCACATGATGCAGTGAATCCAGTCTTTTTTTCAGTTCTTGATGCTTTAGTAAGGGCCCTTGGTATCACAGACTAACGGTGCCGCTCTGTGTTCCTATGTTCCAGACGTATGGGTAACCTCTCAAGGAAAGGCCCTCTCCAGGTGTCTGACCTCTGTGTGACCTTATGGGTAGGTTTGCCTCTTGTACAATGGCCGTGTAGGTAGAGCAACCTCATGGAAAAACATTCTGAGACTTTAATTGAGACCAAGATCTTGGATTTTCAGGACTTGTTACATCCCTGCTTATGACAAGGTTCGCCTACGTAAAATGGCCTTGTGGGTAGAGTAACCACTCGCACACACACGCACCTTTGATGTGGTAGGCCCCGTTGCTGAACTGAAGCGTGAAGATGTCGTAGACGGAGCGGTTGGCGTCCAGGGTGTTGGAGCTCTTGTGGTGGCAGATGTATCCGTTGTCGCCCCTCAGGATCAGAATGGGTCTGTTGATCAGCTTCAGCACGAGCTGCTCGTCCTCCCCTGCACTCACCATGCGACATGCGTTTTATTCATTTAACTTCATTATAACTTTATTATAACTGAGTTCAACTTTATTATAGCTGAGCTAAACTTCATTATAGCTTAGTTTAACTTCATTAGAGCCTCATTTAACTTTATTATAACTTCGCTCATCGCTCATTCATGAAGACAACAGAAAACAAAATGACACACTATACTGAAATAGGGGAAACAATTCTATTAGTCTATAATAAATCTATTAAATATTACAATATCTATTAAATATTTGGCACATGCTTTTGTCCAAAGCGACTTATTAAAATATCTGGAATTGAATTGAATTGAATTGAAAAATTAAATATTAACAATAGTGAGGATATTTAATAGCACCCCACCCCCTCAGTTCCCCCAGGCTCACCCACGGAGTCGCTGACTGCGGCGAGCTGGCCGTTCTTCTTGGAGCAGATGAACTTCCCGTTGCTGGCCCTCAGCGCCACGCGGCGGCCCAGCCACTGGATATCAAACATGGTGTTGGCACCTCTGCACAGCGGACAGGCATCGGGGATGTTTGGGTTACTGAGTCTCTTACTAACGGTTTTAGTCCGTTATCTTTTTTTTACTTTGCACATGAACATGAATCTAGCAGTTGCTGAAATGTGGACAGGCATTAAATGCACGAGGGAATATATATTTTTTTTTTTAAAGTTCTCCAGGGAGATATAATTGAATTATGCCATACATTTCACTCTCTGGCTGTTGTGAACAGAACACACAGTGTCTTCATATGAAAACCTGTGTGTGTGTGAGTGTGTACACTGTAGTTGTCCAGCGTGTGTGCTTACACTTCAGTGGCTGTTGACTGGAGTCCTCCGTGGGACACCAGTGTCCAGTAGTTCCCCGCGTTGGTCCTAAAGGTGCACTGTTTGCTCTGCCTGTCGATCTCCATCTGAAACGTCTCCATGTCCGTCTCATCGTCCTGATTGGCTGAGATGTTCACTCCTATAGGTGGGGGGGGGGGGGGGGGGGGGGGAGGAGACAGCGGAACACAGGCGGTCAGTGTTGGTAAGGTCCTACCAATGACCTCACAATAGTTCAGTGTTTTTGTTTTTCCAACATGGGTCTTACATTAGTGCCATACATTATCACAGTCTAGTGATCTAGTAAAGAAATCAAACTATATGACCGCCATGACTTTCAAATAAGCAGAGCAACTCTTAACAATAGGAAAAACACAAGTCAAGATGGTGGGCAAATATTTATTTTAATCACTGTGATCAAATGGAAATTATTACAACATTAAAAAGCCAGTGGACATTCACGTGGTTCACCACAGGTAAATGTCTGTTCTTGACTTGACTCCAATCGAAATGTTTTTCATGGGTTGTCAAGGGGCTTTGAATTATCTCCCAAACATGGGGACACATATGCATAGTCTGTCCATCTGCCTGTCTGTCTCTGTCTTTCTGTCTGTCTCCCTGGCTGTCCTCCCTTCATCCTTCCTTCCACAAACACTGGTTTTGTTTATGTAATACCGTCTCTCCACTCCACGCTGCCAGAACAACGCATCGCTGTAAAACACAGTTCTGCCATCTTGGTCTGTGCTGGCAGTGGGGATCTGGATCAGCGTGTGTGTTGGCGGCATGTTTCTCTGCCACGGATCAGTCAGCCTGCTCGTGCACTCTCACACACACTCACACACACACACACACACACACACACACACACACACACACACCATTCCCCTGTTCGTGCACTCTCTGTGCCCAGGGCGGCCTTGGCATGTCCACGGCTGACCTTAGCAACACAAAGTCCAGCTCGCTTCCTGCTGGGTTGCCGTGCCAACAGTGTTATCCTGTGTCATGGCGGCTCGTTGGAACGGAAAAGCAAGCATGCGTTTGAGTAGATCTGTGTGGACCAGTGAACACACACACACACACAAACACGCACCCACACACACACACACACAAACACGCACCCACACACACACACACACACACACACAAAGTGATTCTGCCACGTGCATGTGCTTCAACGCAATTCTCAGGCATACACAAACACTTACTCACACACTCACACACACACACACACACACAGCGCACATGAGCATAGTGATGCCGCTTCTTGCAATTCTTAACCAGCACAATTCTCAGGCACTCTCTCACTCACTCACGCACGCACACACACACACACACACACACACACACACAACCACTCACTCACTCACTCACAGACGCACTCTGCCTTTCCATGTGTTCCATTGCCAGGCGCTTTGCCTTGCTCTTCACCAGCGGAGAATGTTAATAGCATAAGCCCTACAAAAGCATGGAGTTACATATGCTGCTCCATAAAGCTCCATTGATCGCCCGCGCATTCCAGAGCCCGCTCCTGAGGTGAGAGAGGACCCATGGGGCTGCGCCTTAGTGACAGGAATCAATACGGAAAGAATCACATACAGGATTTTTTTTTTCACTCCTTTCCCCCCCCTTCCTCCTTCTTCTTCTCCACCTCCTCCTCCTTTCACTCACTCACTCATTCATTCATTCTTTTCTTACTTTCGTTCGTTCTTTCATTCTTTTCCTCCCTTTCTCTCTTTTCTCACGCCTGCTGTTAGCTTTTATAAGCAGCTGGAAAGCGTGAAAATGGAGGGGGATGTGTTTTTGAAAAGGGGAAGCGCGGCGAGCAGGTATGACATTGAGCGATCTGAAGGCGCGGAGAAGAGAGGGGCGTTTTTAGAGGCCAGAGAATAAAGGAGTGTGTATTGTGCCATAGGGGGAGGAGGACGGGCACTTTTGAGATGGATGGATGCACACACACACACACACACACACACACACACACACACACACACACACCCTTGGGGGTGCAGGATTGCAAAAAGAGGGCCATCATTTGGTCTTGTCCCAAGTGCGTAGTGGCGGAGGCCTAACCGAATGGCCAGTCTCCGTGGTGACCTTGGGTTCACACAAGTCTCCGTGGTGACCTTGGGTACACACCAGTCTCCGTGACACCAGGTCTTCCTCTGTACCCTCTGACCTGCTTACCGTCTGGCTGATCTGTGGTGGCCTCTACTGCTCCAACACACACACACATCTCAATACAAACACACCTATGTACAATCCCCAATACACACACATACGCACGCACACACACACACATATTAAAAATCACACACACACACATGCACAATCAATCATAAACACTACACTTAAATACAAAAACACACACACACACACACACACGGTGATGTATCTTGACAGCGTGGTTGTGGTGGGGAGAGCTCCTTTTTCGGCTGAAGCCCGAGTGACAGATTGCCGTGGCGGCCAAGGCCCAAATTAGCCACATCTGAAAATATCCCCTTGATCATTTCGCCCCGTAATCCTTTTACAACCCAGATCCCAAATCTTCCACCTACTTACCCCCCCACCCCCCCCCCGAATGCCCAACCCCCCCCCCCACACACACTCATCCACCTCGGCCTTCCTTTACAATCACTCCCTCTGCACACATGCACACTCACAGACACACACACACACAGACACACACTTTCTGTCTTTCTCCCTCACGCACACACATACTCTCTCTCATTCTCACTCACTCACACACACACACACACACACACACACTCTCATCAGTCTCTCCATCTTCTCCCCCGCTGCCTGGTAGCTCTTTGTCTGTGGAGAAATGCAAAGCACCACCTCAGGGCCCAGTAAGCAGCTTTGAGTGGCGTCTGCATGATCTACTCTGCAGCCTCAGCCTCAGCCTCCCCTAGACCCCGCACACACACACACACACACACACACACACACTCCCATCAAGCAGCTTTGAGTGGCGTCTGTATGATCTACACTGCAGCCTCAGCCTCAGCCTCCCCTAGACCCCGCACACACACACACACACACACACACACTCCCATCAAGCAGCTTTGAGTGGCGTCTGTATGATCTGCACTGCAGCCTCAGCCTCAGCCTCAGCCTCCCCAAGACCCCCCCCCCCCCCGCACACAAGCAGAGGGAGAGAAAGAGAGAGAGAGGGAGAGAGAGAGAGGGAGGGGGATTCAAAAGATGGGAAGAAAAGAGAGGAAAAGAATAAGAGGTGGGTGGAGGGAGATGCTAGTGCCATTTCAGATTTGTGTAGTGGGGCCCTACCCCCCGAAACCTGCTAGCAAAGAAAACAGGTTGATCAGCAGAGAGAGAGAGAGAGAGAGAGAGAGTGGCCTTGGAATTCTTTTCTTTCTGTTTTTTTTTTGTCTTTTTTTTTCCTCCCCTTCCCCTCATTTGGGCATTAGCGAGGTTTTAATGCACGTGTGCATGTAAGCTAATGAATCCATTAAGTCAATGTCATTCATGTCAATAAATACCTCAGACAAAGACATCCCTGCTGAGCTCCACAATCTGTAAGAAAAGGGTTCTAATCAGAACTAAAGGTTCCATGTTGGACCTTTTCATTGACAACTCTGCTTTGTCAGCAAGAAATTTGTGGGGATTTTTTTATATATTTATATATTATTTTTATAGCTGCAAATTGTTTTGCTGATCACCAAAGACCCCTTACTAGACAAAATAAGGACAAATAAGGAATCTTGACCAGAGAGTTCATGTTAATGCCTATAAAAGGATCTTGTATGGAAAGAAGAAGGAGAACCACTAAAGACTCTATTTTCGTTGAGTTGCCTCGCGATCAGAGGTTGCGATCAGAGGCTGCGATCAGAGGCTGTGGCCTCCTCCTTTCTCTCAGATGTCATGTTCTCTGTCATGCTCCCACTAAATGATTTTCCAAAATAAAAGCTCAATTTCTTATCTCAATGCCTCCCCCACACACACACACACACACGCACAGACACACAAATCCCCTTCTCTGTTTTGGGCGGTTTCCCATTTCTTTTTTCGATCAGATAGCTTTCCAACCGTAAGCCTTGTAGCGGCCGCATTGTGTTACACCTTTTTACTTTTCCAATTTCACGTCCGATTCCGTCTAACTTTACACTTCAGAAACGGAAATGTGTGTGTGTGTGTGTGTGTGTGTGTGAGGCTCAGCTGGGACTGGTGTGGCTCTACTACATCTCCCACCGATCTGCTGCGGCCCGCAGAGCCCAAACCGCAGGGCCCAATCCTGCACCCCCAAGTGTGTGTGTGTGTGTGTGTGTGTGTGTGTGTGTGTGAGTGTGTGGGTGGGTGTGTGTGTGTGTGTGTGTGTGTGTGTGTGTGTGTGTGTGTGAGAGAGAGTGTGTGAGTGTTTGTGTGAGAGAGAGAGAGAGAGTGTGTGAGTGTGTGTGTGTGTGTGTGTGAGAGAGAAACTGCAAGGTCCAATCCTGCGTGCTTGAGGATGACCTCACCAGCTGCCCCCAGCACCGAATCCCCCCTCTCAGCTTACCCTGTCCAGCTCCCTCTGTGGGGTAACCAGACCCCAGCAGTCAAGAGGGACAGAGAGAGAGAGAGGGATACAGAGCTAGGGAGAGAAAGAGAGAGAGAGAGAGGGATAAAGAGCTGGAGAGAGAGAGAGAGAGAGAGAGGGATAAAAAGCTCTGGAGAGAGAGAAAGAGAGGGATAAAGAGCTGGAGAGAGAAAGAGAAGAAGGGACAGAGAGAGAAGGGTGGAAAGGGAGACAGAATGAGAGGAATGGAGAGAGAGGTGAAGAGTGAGAGGACAAAGAGAGAGAAAGGAAGGAAGAGAGAGAGGGAGTGAGAGAGAGAGATGAAGAGTGAGTGGACGAAGAGACAGAGAAAGGAAGGAAGAGAGAAAGAGAGAGAGAGATGAAGAGTGAGGGGACGAAGAGACAGAGAAAGGAAGGAAGAGAGAAA
>NC_045174.1:17156962-17159462 GCF_900700415.2 Clupea harengus | reverse complement strand
ACTGGAACCACCCGCCACCCCCCTCCCTCCGCCACCACCGCCACCACTTGGAGCGCAGGGCAATCTCTTTCTCCGAAACCCATTTATTTAAGGCTGGCGTCTCCAAATGCTTACTAGGAACAATGAGGCTGGAGATAGCCGATCAGGTTTCCAGATGGTCAGGTTTACATTACACTGTCGCTGCAACTTAACTTAACTTAAAAGCCCCAGAGCCAACATGGAGGGGCTGAAAAGATGACCCGTGACCTGGATGTGCTCTCGGAGGCTAGCGAGGGTCAGATCTCAGGTACGCGATGAACACGGTTAAGGCCTCGTAGGCCGGAACAGGGGGAAGGACAGTCATTTAGTTTCAGGAAGTGGAGAGACACGCATGTTTCTGTTTGGTTGAAACCACAGAAAGTGAATGGGTGGTTAGGGCAGGTGGCTGGGTGTGAAGGTTTTAATTACAGTTGTTTGTGGAAGCGAACATTTCCTGTTTCTGTTTCCCACACAACTTCTGAAGTTATAGTGTAGACATCTCAAAGGTTGGTCTCTGAGTTTATGCCGCTTGTGATACAAAACTTTCAAATGGTTCCCCATATAATAACTTTTGCTTTTACAAATATCCTAATAAAGTTTCCATAAAGTTGTAATTACAACAATTATCAGGAACAACACAACTGCAACACTAATCTACTCGATGTTGAGAGTTTCAGACCATACCACAGACCACTGATAAGCAGACAGGAGCTAGCATCCACTGGCATCCACACCCAAATCCAGTCTTTAGGTAATGACTGCTTGTCATGTTTTAAACAGGTGAGAAGTCCAGGAAGCTAAAACACTACAATACCCAGCATACCGCTGAGCATTCCACACCTTGGTCTATGCATTCCTTCTGCCTCTGGATGACATACTAGTGCATACCTGGCTCCGATTACTGTCAGAGGTATCACATGGTAGCTAATGTCAGCCACAGTAATGCTAGTCCAGCAGTGTCACTTGTAGTTGTAATGAAGTCTGTTATACCGTGCGCAGGCAGCACTTAAAATACAGAAGGAATGGACATGCAGAGCGGATTGAATGTCAAGTTTGTGAGGCTGATCATTGGAGATACTTTGTGTGTACGGGAATAGCTTAGAATACTCCAGGTCCCAGTTTAACATAGATATGTGCACGTCTTCAATGCGGTTCTAACAGAATAATTAAAGTTGTATTAGTGCTTTTTAAAAAGACATGAGGTCTTTATTTTTTTTAACAGACTACTGTGAAAAAAAGATTTTAACTAAAACGGACGGTCTTCTGCATTCAGTAGTCTCTCACACACACACTCACACACACACACACACACACACACACACACACACACACTCACACACGCACACACACACACACACACACACACACACACACTCACACACACACACACACACACACACACACTCACACACACACACACACACACACACACACACACACACACACACGCACACTCAAAAAACACATACACAGGCACACATATAGCGTGTTGCGCAATTACATTATGTCCACCTCTATTCCAATTCCAAGAAAGATCCAAACCATTGTAATGACAACACATGGACTAACACCCCCACACAGTCACACACACATCAACACACCCATGTTAATAACTGCCGACAAGTTACTGTGAAAAAAGACCATAGAGCTTAGAGCACGTGACCATAGAGCCAAAGATCATAGAGCATAGAGCACGTGGCTTTCAGTTGTATGTTGCACGTCAAGGCATGACAACACGACCACCGACTGAGCGCGCTCTAGCGACTCACCTTGTCGGATGGAGACAAATCTGTTGTTGGCCGCCTGCAGCACCACCTGCGGGCGGCTCTCCTCCAGGTCGAAGAGCTCGTCCTTGCCCGGCTTGGAGCAGCGTCCGGAGCGTAGCGTGCCCGCGGGGCCCATGGGCGTCAGGTACTTGCCCTCGCAGTCCTTGAAGGCCAGCTTGCCGCACTTGAACTCCAGCGTGTAGCCCGTGGCGCGGCCGCTCTCTGCCGACAGCTTGCCGTCGTTGCCCAGGAAACGGCTGTCGCTGGTCTTGAGGCAGTACTTGCCGTCCAGGTAGACGAGGGTGAGGAGCGCGTCCACGCCCCACGGGATGTTGCTGTCCACGGCCACCTCGCCCTCGGGGCCCGCCAGGTGGGCGTAGCGCTTGCGGGCGACGCTGAGCAGGTTGGCCTGCGGGTGGAGCGCCAGGTGCACGGCCCACAGCTCGGGCTCGCCGATGGCCTGCGCGAAGCACGACAGGTAGTCGGCGGCGCCGCCGAAGAAGCGCAGGTGCGGCTCGGACTGCAGGGCCCAGCGGCCGTCCGACTGCGCCGCGATCAGGAAGCGGCAGTCGGGCTCGCGCGCCTCCGCCTCGCACGTCACCCGCCCGTCCTTGTCGGCCGCCAGGTAGCGGCCCAGGTGCGACTGCAGGTAGACCACCTGGGCGTCGCGCTCGTCCTGCTCCAGCGTCCACATCTGCTTGCGTTTGAGGCTCGGC
>NC_045174.1:17149462-17151962 GCF_900700415.2 Clupea harengus | reverse complement strand
CGCTCCATAGCTCAAAGACCACCTGAAAGGGTCTCCTTCCCTCTCTCCCCCTCTGCCTCTCCCTGTCCTTCTCTCTCCTTCTCTCTCTCCCTCTCCTTCCCTCTCCCTCTCTCCTTCTCTCTCTCTCCCTCTCTCTGTCCTCTCTCTCCTTCTCTCTCTCCTCTCCTTACCTCTCCCTCTCTCCTTCTCTCTCTCTCCCTCTCTCCCTCTCCCTGTCCTTCTCTCTCCTTCTCTCTCTCCCTCTCCTTCCCTCTCCCTCTCTCCTTCTCTCTCTCTCCCTCTCTCTGTCCCTCTCTCTCCTTCTCTCTCTCCCTCTCCTTACCTCTCCCTCTCTCCTTCTCTCTCTCTCTCCCCCTCTGCCTCTCCCTGTCCTTCTCTCTCCTTCTCTCTCTCCCTCTCCTTCCTCTCCCTCTCTCCTTCTCTCTCTCTCCCTCTCCCTGTCCCTCTCTCTCCTTCTCCCTCTCCCCCCTCCCTCTCTCTTCTGAGTGCATGAATTGATGGACGCTGAGCAATGATTGTTTGTTATCTTAGTTTTGATTTGTTTTTTGTTTCTGTGTGGGTGGTTTTTTGTGGGGTTTTGTATTTTATTATGTCTTGATTTGAGCTATATTGGGTTTCCTTTTTACTGGGGATGAATGAGAGAGTGAAGTCTCTCCCTCTCTCTCTCTCTCCCTCTATCTCTCCCTCTCTCCCCCTCCCCCCTTCTCTCCCTCTCTCTCCTCTATCCATCTATCCTGGAGCATGGAGGTTTCCTTTACATCTGTTTTTCTTCTTCCCCTAAATGGCTTAAATGGTTTTCCTCGAATACCCCCACCATACTACCCCCCCCCCCCCCAAAAAGTTACCCCTCTGCACCTCCTCCTATAGCCTACCTGAACAGGTTCTGTTACCCCTGCTTCTCACTCTCCCTTATTTTCTCTCTCCCCCTCTCTCTCTCCATTTCTTCCTCTCTCTCTTTCTCCATCTCTCTCTCTTTCTCCCTCATCCATCTATCCTGAGCATATAAGTTTCCTTTGCATCTGTTTCTCTTTTTTCCTTCAGGTGGTTTCGGTTTCTCCAAATAAATACCCCCTGTATCCAAATACCCCCTGTATCCAAATACCCCCTGTGTCCAAATACCCCCTGTGTCCAAATACCCCCTGTATCCAAATACCCCCTGTATCCAAATACCCCCTGTATCCAAATACCCCCTGTAAACCCCCCTACTCCTCCTCCTCTCACAGTCTCCATCCTCTCCCCATCCCTCAGTCCTGGGCCCGTTGGCTTCATAGTCAACCCTTACTCCTTCCTGTAAGCTGCCTCTCTCTTGACACTTGTTTTTCCTCTTTATTTCTCCACAGTTGTCTCTTGTTGCGAGACCCCATTTTGGCCCTGAACCTACGCTGTACTTTGTGAATGCTGACTGTGAAGGAGGGACACAGAGAAACAGAAAGACGGAGAGGGAGATACAAACAATTGTACAGTGACCTTTACCTTCTTATAAACGTACAATTATCAGATAGTTTTGTCTCCATGAATACGTGTGTCATCCCTCTTTCATTCGAAAAAAAAACCTCCCAGAGAAAGGCAATCTTCAGCAGCTTTGCACAGCAAAATGGAGGCATCATATGAAATCTGAACAGGACCGTGGCAGTCTCAGACGGAAGCCATGTTGGTTCGTAGACGACACACTGTGGCTTGTGGCAGACAAATAAAAAAGATTCAGTGACATTCATGACGACGACTAGGGACATACAGGAAAGACTCTCATAAAGGAAATGTGGGCTGAAAACATTCTCATATCAACAAAGCCAAGTCACACTTTTTTTGAGAAATAGTTACTCGAATGTTCTATGTATAAATGAACCTAATTTTTAATGAGGACGGCAAATAACACTATGAGGATTGCAGTGCCAGAAATGGTCAGTAGAGGGCAGTGAAGTAGCATTAGATGAGCAAAGCGAGTCAAGCTATATAGATAAATTACCTTATTGATCCCCAAAGGGAACTTGCAGTGTTGCAGCAGCAATTCACATAAATCACAAAACACATAACTCACACAAAATCACAAAACACACACAACCTACACAAAAACGGACATTTAGGTAGGTAAAAACACAGTATTAACAAATGTATGCATACAAACTACTGTACTAGCAGATTAAATGAATAGAATCACAACAATGGGGAACATGACATCATAATGGGAACAGCACACTCTCCCAGTTTCTCACAAGGGGTTGGAATGAATGGAAAAAAATATTGTAATCATTTACATTTTTGTATGTTCATTTTTTTTTTTTTTAAGATAAATAAATAAATGACCCTTGCCTCACTCCCACCCATCACAGGCCAGCCTGCCCTCCTAGAGATCAGGTGACCCTGGACCTCGATGTGGTTTAAGTTTGGACCTCATCAGAACTCTGAAGGCAGGAGTCTGTTTCCAAAGCCTCTCTGAACCTGTCTTGCATTGTGCGTTTAAAAAGAAAACAGGCTTGATCGTCCATTTTGTTGTTCCACC
>NC_045174.1:17141962-17144462 GCF_900700415.2 Clupea harengus | reverse complement strand
GCGAGCGAGCGCCCTCGGCTCGTCGCCTCGCATCCATCAGGCTGCGCGTGAAACTAACACGGATCTGACATTTTGCGCCGCACCTCTTCACAACCTTAATATGATTTCTTTTAAAAACATGATTATTTTATATGATATTTAACTTTGTATTTTTGTTCCACGCCTCGCCACGGTCTGACCGGTTTTCTCTGGCTGTTTCATATCATTATTTTATTGCACTGAGGGGTGCTTCATCCTTGCACACCTCCGTTCTCTCTTCTCTCTTCTTTCTCTATGGCTTCGTCACCGCGGACAGCGCACGTGAAGGCTACGTGACACCCAAACAGCTGTGTATTTGGTGGGGATATGTCTAGACCACGCGATCGTAAAATCTATGTACATCATCACATTTACGTCTGTTACAGTTTTTCTCGATTGCTTTCACACATTTAGCGAATCATGGGTCAACTTAATCTAATGCTCACATCTTCTTTGCACAGCAAGAGTCTTCTCTGGCGAATGGGTTAACTATTTCTCATTGCTTTCACACAAATTTCTTTGAGTTTTAACACACTTTTCAAAACAGTTAACACACATCTCAGAGAAAGACACAAAACCTAACTGAATAACCATGTCAACACATTGCAAACACCTAGTAGCAGCCAACTGAAACTGCTCTCTATATTCTAAATGTCGTCAGCACCTGTGTGAACTCTCTGTGCACAACTAATCAAGTAGTTCTCAACCTCTAAAAGAGGTCAAAAGATTGAAGTTGATACCAAGCATGGATCAAGGAGGCCACCACCAACAACCTCAGCAAGGACTAGGACGAGGACAAGGAAGAGGTCGTGGTAGAGGTAGAGGGGCCCCTGTCAGGGGACGTGGTATTCATGTAAGATGCTCTAATGAAATTACAGTAGGGCAACAGTCATTGATCACGTAGTCAATCATTACCTCTCCATGAGACAGGCTGGCCAAAGGGTTTAGCCATACCTGAGCCGTCATACTGTGGCATCAATTGTTTGTACGTTCGGCAATGACAATGACACTTTGCTGGCCTTTGCAGTCAATTTACTGTACTGTGTTTCACTGTATTTGCACTCTTGGCAACAACCATTTCTATACTTTTGTAAAGTGTGCTGCCACAATACAATGTAGTACTATAGTTTCACTAAAGTAATTTACAACATATACGGTAGAATTCTGATTACTGTATATTTACAGCCTATTGCACTATTTTTACAGAATCAACACACTGGCCCACACTGGTGGCAGGGGGAGAACGTTCACTGCAGAACAGATTTGACCTTTTTACTGTAAATTGAAACCTGTCATTTTGACTTCTTGCAGTATATACATGTAATGTGGAAAAATGACTGCAATAAATATTTTTGTGTCAGAATCTTTGCCATTTTGTACACAGTAGAACAAATGTAAATCAATGGTGTTGACAGGTCTTTGTTTAGAATATCTTTTATAGTATTTAGCAATACAAAAACAGAACTACAATATTTTTCTGTATACAAATTTTCAGATTTCAAATACTTTCTGACAGTATATTCCCTAAGTAAGAGTGCTCAGTACAAAACCCAAATTGTAGTATGTTGTCAGTGGTAAAATAGTCAATACTGTGAGGGTGTTGCACAAAAGTTGAAGTGATGGTTTCAGAGGTTGATATTGATAGCTGTAGTTTAAGTTTTGTTATCCATTGTTAAATAAATGAGAAAACATAAATTTTCAATTGAGCACAATTTGTAGGTTTTGATGGAAATGTTTGGTTTTGATGGGTGTGTGATAAGTTTTGAGAAGGTGGTGTCATTCTGCAAACATCATAAAGTGTTTTGGTCGTTTCAGCTTCTGTTAAGGGCTGTGTGTGAGCTGTTTTGAAAAAGTAAACAGTGAATGGAAAAATGTGCCAAAGCAATCGAGAAAAACTGTAATGTGAAGATTTCAAGATTGAGATTGGGCTATGTAGTTCACACAATCCTATACTGCTTTGGACGAAGGATACTTGAACTAATATAACACAAGCCATGAAAAGCCCATGTATATATTCCTTACCCCTCTTTGGGGTTTTAATATAAACATAACATCGCATTAATAATTAGGATGATGTCTAATAGCCTGTAATGTCATTCTGTATGAGGATAGTTCTGAAGCATGTTCTAGTCCATCGCTTGGACCATTAGCATTTAAATGACCTTCCACATATTAATTAAATTAATAATTATTAAAATCAATGAGAACTTAATTAAATATGGTGTGGCTTGTGTACACAAGTCATCAGAGACTAAAATGATTGTGATATAATCTATCTATCTATCTTTCTATATATCTATCTGTCTATCTGTCTGCCTGCCTGTCTGTCTGTCTGTCTCTCTGCCTGTCTGTCTGTCTCTTGGTTCATCCATCCTTTGTGTGGCTGTCTGCGCACCCTTATTCAGTGGGACAGCTCATCTCAACAGCCCATACTCAGAGGGCAGCTGAGAGTATGGAGGAATAAAGCCCATCTGCTGAGAGG
>NC_045174.1:17136962-17139462 GCF_900700415.2 Clupea harengus | reverse complement strand
ACACACACACACACACACACACACACACACACACACACACACAGATGCTGCCCCACTGAGTTGCCTGAAGCAAAGCAAGCCAGCAAGATTAATAACGACCCATGGCTCCCGAAAGGCAGGGCAGAAAATACACAGTTTGCAGAGAGAGAGAGACGGAGAAGTAGAGAGAGAGAGAGAGAGAGAGAGAGAGAGAGCCGGAAAGGTAGAGAGACCCCTTTCCCCTCCTTCCCTTCCTCTCTCCCACTCTACCTCCTTCTCTCACGTTCTCTCCCTCTCTCTCTCTTCCTCTCTTTCCTTCTCTCTCCCTCCCCCTCTCTTTGTCAGTGGGGTTGTTGCCACTCACACACCTCTGTCCCTCTGTGCTCTCTCTCTCTCTCTCTCGCTCTCTCTCTCGCTCTCTCTGTCTCTCACAGCCCAGTCCGCCCCCACCCCCACACCCCCCACCCCCCTCACCCCCCCAGCCTCCCGAGGCCTCCGGCATGGATTAATGTGTTTAGTACAATTATTTCATTTATTACTGTCTGGGGCTTTTTTTTTTTTCCAGATAAGAACATTTTTCAGGTTGCTAACCATTATTACCTTCAGGACTCTTGCCAAGCGCCGGAGCCTAGCGGTCAGAGCCGCCGTCACCGCCACGCTCTCTTTTCTTAATGGCTCTTCACAGCATCTGTTTCGGAGCTCTGTTGAAAGATGGATCCCCCCCCCACACCCCCCCTTCCCCCTTCTTTCTTTCTTCCTTTCTTTATTTCTTTCTCATGCGCTCATTCACTCTTTCTTGCCGTCTCCCTCCCTCTCTCTCTCTGTCTCCCTCTCTCTGGCACTTTCGCTCTCTCGTTCGTTTCCCCTCGTGCAGCGGCCGTTCGGCTTCTTTAAGGAATACATAATCCACGTTTTTTTAGTAGCAGCTTGGGAAGTTTGTCTTTTTTTTCCCTGTGTTATTATTTCTCTTGGCTTAAAGTGTTTAAGAACACTGAATCTTTTTTATATTTCAGGGGGTGGGAGGCTAAGGCTGTTTGAGCTCAGCTAATGTTACAGTGAGGCTTAGGAGGAAGTGTGTGTGTGTGTGTGTGTGTGTGTGTGTGTGTGTGTGTGTGTGTGTGTGTGTGTGTGTGTGTGTGTGTGTGTGTGTGTGTGTGCGCGTGTGTGTGTGTAGCACTGCTCTAATCACAATGACTTTTTTCATTTTTTTTTCTTTTTCTTACACCGCTCTCCTTTTAGGAATCTGAGGCGTGTGTGTGTCTGCTTCTCTCTCACTCTGCCTCCCATACTCGCAAACACCTATAAAAAATGTGTGTCCACATGTGTGTGTGTGTGGGAGTGAGTGAACAAGCATGTGCATGTGAGCGTGTGTTCTATTGGACTATATTCACACATAAATAAAAGAAAAGAGTTCAGCATCCTTCCTTTTGCCTTTTCTCATCATAACCCCCCCCCCCCCTCTCCACCATTCTCCCATTTGACTTCACCTCTCTCTACACCCCTAGTCTCACACCTTTCTTCTTTTGGTATCTGCGTCTACTTCTCTAGTGCTCTCTCTCTTTTAACTACCAATGCACATACACAGTGTGTGTGTGTGTGTGTGTGCGTGTGTGTGTGTGTGTGTGTGTGTGTGTGTGTGTGTGTGCATGCGTGTGTGTGTGTGTGTGTGTGCATGCGTGCGTGTGTGTGCGTGCGTGCGTGCGCGTACATGCCTGTGTGGTTGTGTGTGACTACATACACACAAAAAAAGGAAAAATAACACTACCATGAGCTCAGCATCTATTTTTTTTGCCTTTCCTCGTCACAGTCGCCACCTCCCCCCTACCTCCCCCACCTCTCCCTCCCCTCCTCCTCCCAACACCCCCCCCCCCCCCCCCCCCCCCTCCACCCCACCATTTCACTTCGCTTCTCTCTACGCCCCCCTACCCTTCCAGACTAACACCCCCCCGCTTCACTCCCCTGTTCCCAGGCTGCTTGTCCAGGCCGGAGGACATGGCTGTCTACACAGCCACTAATGGCTCCGGAGCTCCGGAGGAGAGGGCTACAGGGGGCTCTGATTGACTGCAGTGCCCAGCCGCCAGTCACCCAGCTGGGGCAAACTTTACAGCGTCAGGGGGCCCCGGGGGATGGAGGTCAGGAGATTGACGAGAAATGTCTTTAATGTCACGTGATTCTGAACACGCAGAGGAAAGGAGAGCAGTGGCAGATTTGCTGGTGTTGGTTTTGAAAATGAAAGAAAGTGTATTTACAAGTAAGGTGAATTTAGCACACTGGTAGAATATTGTTAGCGCCCATTTTCAAAATGAAACTAAATAGGCAAGTGTGTTTTTGCAGTGAAGTCACTGAGAGAATAAGAGACCAGCAATCCAGATCAAAGGTCGTGACCCTACAGTCCAAAATAAAATACATAATGAATAATGAAATACAAAAATACTAGATTTTTGGAATAATGGAGTTGACCAGTTTTTTTTTTAAGCAGAGAACAACAGCAATGTTAGCCCATTGTTAGTGTTGCACGTCA
>NC_045174.1:17119462-17124462 GCF_900700415.2 Clupea harengus | reverse complement strand
TTATAGCATCAGTAATATTAGTAGCAGCAGTAGTAATAGCATCAGTAATATTAGTAGCAGCAGTAGTAATAGCATCAGTAATATTAGTAGCAGCAGTAGTAATAGTAGTTATAGCATCAGTTATATTAGTAGCAGCAGCAGTAATAGCATAAAGTTATATTGGTAGCAGCAGCAGTAATAGCATCAGTAATATTAGTAGCAGCAGTAGTAATAGCATCAGTAATATTAGTAGTATAGCATCAGTAATATTAGTAGCAGCAGTAGTAATAGCATCAGTAATATTAGTAGCAGCAGTAGTAATAGCATCAGTAATATTAGTAGCAGCAGTAGTAATAGTAGTTATAGCATCAGTAATATTAGTAGCAGCAGTAGTAATAGCATCAGTAATATTAGTAGCAGCAATAGTAATAGCATTAGTAATATTAGTAGCAGCAGCAGTAAAAGCATCAGTAATATTAGTAGCAGCAGCAGTAAAAGCATCAGTAATATTAGTAGCAGCAAAAGTAATAGCATAAGTAATATTGGTAGCAACCGTGTTAATAGCATCAGTAACATTAGTAGCAGCAGCAGTAAAAGCATCAGTAATATTAGTAGCAGCAGCAGTAATAGCATAAGTAATATTGGTAGCAACCGTGTTAATTGCATCAGTAATATTGGCAGCAGCAGTAGTAATAGCATTAGTAATATTAGTAGCAGCAGTAATAATAGCCCCAGTAATATTAGTAGTAGTTATAGCATCAGTAATATTAGTAGTATAGCATCAGTAATATTATTAGTAGTAATAGCATCAGTAATATTAGTAGTAGTTATAGCATCAGTAATATTAGTAGTATAGCATCAGTAATATTGGTAGCAGCAGCAGTAATAGCATCAGTAATATTAGTAGCAACAGTAGTAATAGCATCAGTAATATTAGTAGCAACAGTAGTAATAGCCCCAGTAATATTATTAGTAGTAAAAGCATCAGTAATATTAGTAGCAGCAGCAGTAATAGCATAAGTAGTATTAGTAGTAGTAATAGCATCAGTAATATTGGCAGCAGCAGTAGTAATAGCATCAGTAATATTGGCAGCAGTTGTAGTGATAGCATCAGTAATGGTGGGATACGTTAATGTCACCACCATGTTGGTCGGGGCAAAACTGACTGGCAAACTTATGCAAGTGAATGGGGAGCTGCAGTTGTTGGGGGCTAAAAAGAACTCTAACTTGGACCGATGGCCATAACGTTGTTTTATATTTCAGTGTGTGGCACGGTGGCTCAGTTGCTTGCACTGCTTGCACTGCTTGCACTGCAGCCTCACAGCAAGAAGGTCATGTGTTCGATTCCTGCATGGGGCGCTGTTGGCTCTGGGGGGCAGGTCCTCCCAAGAGTGCACAGTGCTCAAGTGGGCTATCTCCCGGGCATTTCTGTGTGGAGTTTGCATGTTCTCCCCGTGTTCACAAGGGGTTTCCTCCGCTAATAACCCCAACAGAAAAACATGCAAAAAGAACAGAACAATCCTGTCCGTCCCTGACCGAGACGGACGGTTCAATTGGTCCCCGGGGGCGCTGAGATGCTGCCCACTGCTCCTGGAAGATCCTGGAGGAGGGACGATCCGGGATGGGTTAAAGGCAGAGCAAAAATTCACGGCGACCTCAGGCCTGCGTGTGCGTGTGTGTGTGTGTAGTGTGTCCTGGTCGCCTCCATATATATATAACACGTGTGTGTTGCTGTGAGTTGTGCGTGCAATAAAAAACTGACTGCAGTCAGCCTTGTTTGTTTGTTTGTTGTTGTTTGTTGTTATGATCCATGTTTAAAAAATGGTTTGGTCACCACTACTTTTGAAAATATATATATTTTTAAAGAATTAATAAAAAACATAAAAGCTTGTGACTGTAGTTTTTCTGATTTCTAGCCATCTTTGACACATAACAGATGTCTTAAAGGGTCTCAGCTTTGACAGTTAGTACCATACTAAGAAAGTGGCTTAATAAGTAACGTTACATTTCATCACCTATTTTAATCTAATATCATCATGGATTACATTAATAATGGTAACTGAATGTTAGCCAGCCTACTCTCACTGGTGACTAGCCAGTTCTCAATATATTAGCATATACAGTATCAGGCTACCAAATACAACGAACTGGAGGCCAATGTGGCGTCTATGGTCGTTTCTATGTCTGTGGTGGTAGTAGCAGGACCAGCAGCAGAGGCAACAGTAGGGCGGCCTTCTCTGCGGAGTTTATTCTTCACACACACAACACACACACACACACACACACACTCACAGTTCTTCTCTGTGGAGTTTATTCTTAGCTGCAGTGTGGCTGCATGAGCTCTGGCTGCCTGCTACCCAGCATTAATAGAGACACAAAAGCCTCAGCCTGTGGTAGAAGGGAGGGTGAGGCACAACATAACGCACACACACACACACACACACACACACACACAACACACTTATGCCTGCGCTCACATAAACCACTTGCTCTCCCACACACACTAGCGCGCACACACAGACACACACACACACAAATCCCTCTGCAATAACACACAGTGACATACGCAAAATCCTCCTTTCGCATGTGTGTATTTTGACGAACATAGAGCACCACACACCACACACACCACACACACACAGCCCCCCAACTGCACACACACACACACACACACACACACACACACACACACACACGCACACAGTTTTGCTCCCCCCCAAGCAGAACTCTGACAGGACACAGATATATGGCCATGGGAGCCTAGTTTCTTAATGAAAGAGTGTCTCTTACAGAGGAGCAAGAGGAGGAGAAAGCGGGAGGGGGAAAGAGAGAGAGACAGGGAGGGAGAGAGAGAAGAAGAGGGAGAGAGAGGTTGGAGGAGAGAGGAATGGAGAATATCACATGAGTTATGTCCCCAATAGCAGGGAACAGCAGGTATTAGTCGTCTGGGAGTGCTTGCTGGGTACTTGGCTTGCTGACAGTTGAGGCTGCTTGACTTGTGTACTTGTCCTGCTGCCTAGTTTTAAGGCCTTGTGTTGGAGAGAGGCTGAGCGTGTGGTTGTATGCAGGCGTGTGTGTGTGTGTGTGTGTGTGTGTGTGTGTGAGAGAGAGAGAGAGAGAGGCATTAGTGTGCTAAAGATGCTCCCTCTGTTAGATCGCGGCGTAAATCCCCAACACGCATAAAAATAACACATCAGTGTGTCATGTCACCTGTAAGCATCACTTCTATTGGGCCGAACTCAAGAGGTATCCGAGAGAATAATTTCTGCCCAGATCTGGCCCAGACCCGGCCCGGTCCAGACTGGGCTCCATCTGGGATAGAGAGAGAAATCGAAAGGCGATGAGGGTTGCTGCGAGGCGCTCCCACATTCCTTCCAGTCCGCCATTATCGTCGCTGACGCAGGTGGCGTCGTCGTGCCTTGCCAAAACCTCGGGTTACACAGGACGAGCTAATCCCGACAAATATGGATAATTTATGGGCTTATTTATAACCAACATTCCCTCCCCGAGCCATACACGTCACTCCACCCCATCACTCCATTCCTTCACGTTTAGATGAGGGCAACGGGGGCAGAGCTGAATCAACAAGATACAGACGCTCTCAGGAAAACAGTGATAGAAGAGTTTCAGTGTAGATAAGATATACAAAGTAAGTTCTCCTATGGTTCCTTTAAAATAATTTGTGTATTATCCGTGGTGTCTTTTCCACTTAGAAGATCTATTCTTGTGTTAAAGGTTCTTTGGTTCTCCAGAGGGAGAACATGCTGGAATCTGAGGATTCTATGTAAAGGTTCCACAATGAGGCAAGATGGCTGTAAGGAGAACACTTGTATACACTTACAGGGAGACAGAGCAGGAAAGCCTTTAAGGACGACACATACTGCATGTGATGTGGCAGCGAACGATGGCAGGTTACCAACGGAACGGATAAGAATCTATGAAAGTTAACAGGGCAACACACACGGCCAGTGGAAAGACGTGGCAAGCGTTGTTGCTCAAATCACCCCCTGCAGGCTTCTGGCTTTTGTGATTGCCGTCAAATGTTGTCCACGATCATCCTTTCCATATATCACTTGGCCCAAGACCTCCTTTCTGTAATGAGCTAACTAACCAGGATCAAGCTGTATCCGAGCTAAGGTAGCATTGCTAGGGCTGCTGGCGAGAGTGTTTATCAAACATAACGTTACTTGGAAATGAATCAAACAGTAAATGAGCGACAGTGCTTATGGATGGCATGGCATGGTGGCACATATGTTAGCAAATGTTATTCATTTTAAGATTTTTAAAGCAACAAAAAAAAACCTAAACACTGCAAACTGTCCTAGTTGTATGCTATCCAAATGGAGGACAAGAGGCTATATCTTGGCTAACAAACTGTTCACAGGACCCAAATATAAATCTTTAGTAGAGAAGAGAGTGTGCTGGAGAACCATGGCCCAAAACAATCGCCTGGTAATGATAACATACTCGTAATGTGAAATGCTAATCCACTTGGCCCCATCTAGCTGACTGATGCCCAAACCATCCAAATCGAATGCTAGTCGTGCTGTAACAAATTGTCCGTTGTCGCAGGGGCCTAGTCAAGAAACCCTTACAGAAGATCAGAACAGTAGGCGGTTTTAATGGAGGTGGCTCTCGGAGACAGCGACATTTAGCAGTATCTCCTTTAGTTCGCTTCTTCCATAGGCTGCTTCTCCCAGTAACCTTGGTCTTCTCCAGCTGGAGATTAATGCAACTTGTTGTTTGTATTCCGTGGTCCATGGTAATCTACACCCCCTGATTGATTGATTCTTCCACAAAAAATCTAAAAGCCACTGCAGGCCTAGAGTAGATTCACCCAGATGAGGAAGATATGGAACATTCTGTGTATATAAAATACTGGTTAATACGCACACGAACACACAGACTTCGACATATTACCTATTTCTTTTTGAAATGTTCTTATTTTTCTTTCTTATAGCCAGAAGCAAAGGTGAAGATTAGCCTATTGAAAACGTGAATATACAGTCAGTCACATCGCA
>NC_045174.1:17111962-17114462 GCF_900700415.2 Clupea harengus | reverse complement strand
ACACACACGCTCACACACTCACACGCACTTACTCACACACACCACACACACACACGCACACTCACACACACACACACGGTCAGGTGTGTGTACCTGCAGGCTCATGTGCCTTGAAGATAACATTTCATTGGTTGTGTGTGCACAGATGTGTGTGTGTGTGTATCTATGTCTGTGAGTGTGTGTGTGTGTGTGTCCTTGGTTTTGTTATGCCTCTTCAAGACCATCTAGCAGCTATATCAAGATGTAATTTTCCACTGATGTCATTTTGATGCTGGTATCTTTAGTGCATGTGTGTCTGAATGGGAGTGTGTGTGTATGTGTGAGTTATTTTCGAATGTGTGTGTGTGTGTGTCCCTGCACTTTAGTGTGTGTGTGTGTTTGTATGTGTGTGTGTATGTTATTGAGTGGGTGTGTGTGTCTGAACTTTAGTGTGTGTATGTGTGTGTGTGTGTGTGTGTGTGTGTGTGTGTGTGTGTGTGTGAGTGAGGCCGTGCCATCCCTCATGATGATCTGTTTAACAGGCAGAGCGCGGCACGGCCTTTCAGCAGACTGGGACAAATGGAGACAATCAGATCACCCAGCCCTCATCCCCCTCGCCTTTTAAACACATCTAATGAGCCCACGCATGCCTTATAACTCTCTCACACACACACACACACACACACACACACACACACACACACACACAAACACACACTCAGGCACACACACATACACACACACACTTACAGAAACACACACACACACACATACACACACACACACTCACAGACACACATATAAACACACACACACACACACACACATAATCACACACACACATACAGATATATATAGACATAGATATACGTATATATCTCCCTGCATACACACACACATACGTGCCTGCATTCAAACAAACGCGCACGCACAAACACGCACACACACTCACACTCACACATTCACTCGCAACGCAACAGACATGCACACTTACATACACTCACCAGCAAATATACACATGCATACGTATTTTTAGCCTGGATGCCCACATATCAACCTACACACACACATTCCCACATTCCCACACACGCATACCCCCACACACACTCACATCCTAACCTGCAAATACACACATTGATATAGGGGTGGCATGTCTTCACTGCACAGTCTCTTGGTTTGGAATATGGAGGCAAAGCCTCAGCAAGAGGATGCCAGATTTGGGCCAGAACCAATCCAGAATCAGCTGTCTTTTGGGGCGGTATATGTCTGTACTATAATACTGTAATACTGTAACATCTGTACTGTACAGACTCTTGGGTGGCTCTATGGAGACAAGCTGACAAAGCTTCATGGCCTTGTTTTTTGGGAACAGCCTTGGTGTTCTGTTTCAATTTGGAGCTGTAATATTGAGAACATCAACACTGGAGACTTCTTAACGATGCTTAGCAACAGCCGCTAGTAAACGTAAAACAAATTAAAATGACATTTAAACGTGTCATGAAATTGTTGAAAAGAGTGTCCTTGATGTTTTTGCTAAGTTTGGATTCATCCATCCCATCCAGATTTTACAGTTTGAGTTTTTCTTTACAAATACATGCTAAGTCATTTCCGTTGCTAAGCAACCTAAACAAACGCTACCTATCTAAATTAGGGACCAAACTGAGGCTGTTTTGGCCATGACCCCGGTCCACCCTCAGAGATAGAAACCAAGAAAAGTCTGAGGCTTTTCCCATCAGCCACTGGGGTTTGACCCCATAGTGGAAATGCACCACAGCTGACCAAGCAGCAGTGAGATGGTGCCACGTCGGGACCAGATGCGCCCCAGTATGTGCTGACCCTTCAGGGGTGGCGTGTGTGTACGTCACAGCCTCTTGGGTGTGGGATGAAGGCACAGTCATTGGAGCAAACAGACAGGCAGGCAAAAGCATGCCACTGCTGGGGGAGGGGGGGGGGGGGGGGGGGGCACCTAGTTGGCATAGCGATTAATAGGTGGAGGAAGTGTTAGAGGAGGGTGGGGGGTTAGCACACTACACTGACATCACACCTGGCAACGGACCCTGACGACGAGATACCTGGGGGGATGGGTGCTGCTTTACGGATGCCACTTCAATCAAACTTATTACCTTTCCCAGCATGCATCAGGGCTCGGAGGGTGGCTAAAGATAAATGGATACCAAGGAACACCAAGAACAAAGAGTAAAGGACTTTTTTCAGACAACAAATGATTCAGTCCTGGTTCCCAGTAACCCTTAAGGGTTCTGAATAAAGCCGTCCTCCTTGTGGGAACCCTTCGTCAGTGTTCACCTATGATGAAAGAACCTGGGAGAAGCAGTCTGTGCAGACGTTTAGGATGCCGATGAACAATCTTATTTTCTCCAAAATACCTTTTTGTCAGTCAAAAGAGGAGTGAATCTGAATTAATATCTTTTTATCTGTCAAAAGAGGAGTGAATCTGAATAAAGAACTTTTTGTCAGTCAAAAGAGGAGTGAATCTGGATTAGTTTTTTGGAGCTCTTTGGGA
>NC_045174.1:17096205-17101205 GCF_900700415.2 Clupea harengus | reverse complement strand
CAGATGCACACACACACACACACACACGGACACACGCGCACACACACACATGCACACACACACACACACGCACAGACCAGGGAGTGATTAAGAGGTCAGATAAAGCACATGGCTTCACTGATGAGATTGGCTGGAGAATAATGTGTGACACATACACATGACGAGGACACACACGCACACACATGCACACACACACACAGACCAGGGAGTGATTAAGATTGGCTGGAGAATAATGTGTGACACACACACACATGACGAGGACACACAGATTATGGGATCAATCTACCTGCACTCTACACCTGAAGGGCTACACACACAGAACGGAGGGATGCAGAGAGACTGGCGGAGGATGACAGAAGGGGGAAAAGAGAGAGAGAGAGCGAGAGAGAGAGAGAGTGAGAGAGAGAGAGAGAGGATAAAGAGAAAGCAGAGAGAAAGAATGCAAGTGACAAATAAGAGGGAGAGAATGGAGAGAGCGAGAGAGAACGGAGAGAGAGATTGGAGAGACAGAGAGAACGGAGAGAGAGATTGGAGAGAGAGAGAGAGAATGGAGAGAGAGAGAGTGAGAGAGAGCGAGAGAGAGAGAACGGAGAGAGAGATTGGAGAGAGAGAGATACCGGGGCGGCACGAGAGAGATACGAGAAGAGAGAGAGGGACCCAGACTGATAGAGAGACAGATAGAAAGAGGTTCATACCTGCAACAAGCTTTTTAATGACTGTGGCAGGAATCCAGTGCGTGACAGGAAGAAAATGGGAGCAAGAGAGAGAAAGAAAGAAAGAGAGAAATGGAGAGAGAGAGAAGAAAAAAGAAGAGTAAAACAGTGCAGAGCTCCTCATCACATCAGCAAAGTGTGAAAACCAAAAAGTAGCGCCTGACCTGCAAAACATGAGAACTGATCTGATCTCAGATTTCTTTACTGATTTACGTACGCACGCAGCACGCAATCTAACAATCAATCTGAAGGCCTCACAAAAAATCAATTATCTAAAACCCATTTTGGCTGTAACTGGAGGGTGTGTGTGTCCAGCCCTACATTCTGGAAAGTTCCGTAGGGGACTGTGGTTGGTGGGTGAGTGTGTGTGTGTGTGTGTGTGTGTGTGTGTGTGTGTGTGTGTGTGTGTGTGTGTGTGTGTGTGTGTGTGTGTGTGAGTGTGTGAAGGACAGAGAAAATGAACACCAGGACAAACGCGTCCCTGTTGGTCTGTCTGCTCCTCTTCTCCAAATTAGAACGGGGATAGTCCTGCCCCCCTCCCTTACTTGTCCCCCTCCCTCCCTCACTTCCACAGCCCCCCCACCATGAGGGAGAGGGTGACCATCACGAGGGGGTAGGAAGTTCTAAACCCACTTCACACACACACACACACACACTGGGCAAAAAAGAGGTTTATCGCAATTCTCTGTAGCTGTTGGAGTCTGTGTTTGGACAGGCTGGCAGTGATCAACAGCTTCAGGCTGGATCTCCCACCCATCAATGGACACTGTGTCCCTCTCTCTATCCCTCTTTCTATCCCTCCCTCTCTCTCGCTCGCTCGCTCTATCCCTCCCTCCCCCCCTGTCCCCCTCTCCCTCTCTCTCTCCATCTACCCCTCTCTCTATCTAACCATCTCTCCTGTCTGTATGTCTGTCTGTCTATCCATCCCTCTCTCCCTCTCCCTATCTCTCTCTCTCTCTCTCTCTCTCTCTCTATCTGTCTATCTATCTATCCATCCCTCTCTCTCTCCCCCTCTCTATCCTCCGCTCTCTCTCTCCAGCCATCCAGCCAGTCTCTTGAGGTAAATGAGAGCCCAGGGCCTGCCCGTCTACTCAAAAACACACGAGGCCCACACGCATGGAAGAAAGGCACATGGTGCACTCTTTCACACACTTCCTCATGATTACACACACACACTCAACACTCAAGACAGATGCTCACACTCCCTTCGGTCACGCACCCCCCCCCCCCCCCCCCCCCCACACACACACACACACACACACACACACAAACACACACACACATGGTGAAGGAGAAGTCTCATAAGGTCATTCCTTAGTGGTGACCTCTGGATGGCCTACAACTCCTCAAGGCAAGAG
This sequence comes from Clupea harengus, assembly GCF_900700415.2. Taxonomy (NCBI): domain Eukaryota; kingdom Metazoa; phylum Chordata; class Actinopteri; order Clupeiformes; family Clupeidae; genus Clupea; species Clupea harengus. The sequence goes on along the minus strand of NC_045174.1, from coordinate 17,099,134 downwards.
CACACAGTCAGAGGAACAGAGTCATATTTTTCATACATCACAAAAGCTCATTCTGCCAGAAGTTCAGACTTACAGTCATGTGAAGGGAGCATTTACTCACACACACACACACACACCCCTCCCTTATTGTTCACTCTGCCCTAGTGTACCACTGTAGTGCAGAACTTGGAATAAACAAGAATATCTCAGGCTTTGACAGCCACAACACAGGCTGTGTCTCACACCCACACTTTGACAGGCCACACATGGTCTACTCACACACACATGTGCATGCGTACGCGCACACACACACTGGCTGGAGGAACGCGTTACTCACCCTCCATCTTGTCGTCTCCACCGTCTTTGGCCTCCTTCACCTCTGAGCCATCCTTCTCCTTCTGATCCTGGGCCCCCTCGTGCAGCTCCGCGTCTGGGACCACGGCAGCCGCCTCTTCTACAACACAGACATGTTACACTGAGTGTTTGGGCACCTCAAGAACACACACACACACACACACACACACACACACACACACACACACACACACACACACAGACACAGACACAGACACAGACACAGACACAGACACAGACACAGACACAGACACAGACACACACACACACACACACACACACACACACACACACACACACACACACACACAGCAAGTCTTCTGCATTGGCTGCTAGTGCTGGTGAAACATTAAAGTGTCTGAAAGGAGAGAAACAGGGACCCAGTTCCATGACATACTTTTCCCAGGAGGCACTGGGTCTGGGATCTTCTCCACGCTGCTGGCTTTAGCCCCATCCGCCCCAGCCAGGGGGTCTTTGACCACAGGCAGCTTCTCCAGCTCCTTGTGGACCAGCACAGGATCCGGACCCTTCTTCTCCCCCCCTCCTCCTCCTCCTCCTCCTCCTCCTCTTTCGACCGGCGCAGCCTTGTCCACCACCTCGTTGGAATGGCCCGCCGGTTCTCTAACCACACCTGCCGCCGCCGGCTGCTGCTGCTCCGCCCCTGGCTGCTTCACCTCCGCCGGGGCCGGCTTCTCCACGGCCTCCTTGTTCTTCTGCTCCTCTGACTTCCCAGCATCCTCCACTGCGTCCTGGTGCTGGCCGGCCCCCGGCGCCTCCTCGTCCTCCTCCTGGCGCTTCTCCTCCTCCGCCTCGAGCTCCTCGCGGTTCTTCTTGTTGTCCACCTTCACCTCGTCCTGCGGGATGGGCGGCTCGTGACGGTGCGCCTCGCCGTCCGCCACCGCCACGCCTACAGGAAGAAGAGGAAGAAGAGGAAGAAGAGCAACCTTCAGCCTTCAAAAACCACGAGTCGCCATGGGAACCATGGAATCTGGTGATTGCAGTCACCTTGGAAACCAGGGCCATGCACATACAGGGCTTTAATAAAAGGCGGAACACTGGCGGTCAGCACGAAGGGTCAATCTACAGCGGAATCGAAGGTAAAGTCTTTAAGGAAACAAAGCTCTTTACAACAGCCACAGATGTAGGAGGGGGGTTCAGGAGCTTTTACGCTCCTAAACAACACCCCCTTTCCACACACACACACACACACACACACGCATAGAGACACACACACACACATTCAGGAAGCTCAAAACTTTTAAGCTCTCATCCTCCTGCCTCCTTCCATAGCGGATGCTGTTTGACATGACCGATAGGCAACTAAAAAAACAGTGGGGAAAAAACCCTGATAATCCCCAAACACAACAAACAGCCAGCAGAACAGACTTCCTCTTTTTTATTCCTCTAATGCAAACGGAGGGAGGAAGGACGTTCTGCCCTAGTGACTTTGGAGGCTAGCACTCACCTCTGGCTATGTGGGGTGGGGTGGTGTGTGTGTGTGTGTGTGTGTGTGTGTGTGTGTGTGTGTGGGGTGGGGTGTGGTGTGTGTCTGTGGGGTGGGGTGTGTGTGTAGGGTTGTGCTGTGTGTGTGTGTGTGTGTGTGTGTGTGTGTGGGTTGTGCTGGGTGTGTGTGGGGGGGGGGGGGGTTCTAGGGAGACAAACGACCAGCTTCGCCCTCCCTGCACTATTTGAGGAAGTGGAGGGACAGGAAAGCGCTGTAAAACAGCCGGCACACAGCAAAGGCAGAAATAGAACAGCTATTTCAATCCGCTACTGCCTATTAACTCGTTATGAGAATGCACAACTCCAGAGAGCACACTGGAGTCAGTGATCTAGAGGTGACCTAGGGTTATGACACCTAAAAAAGGGATACTGCACGTACGGCCGTGTATGTATGGAGTTGGACATTTGTTTACGTTTGAAATTCATCTGGTCTCCGCTAAATGGTGCACCGACATGTTCTAATTATCCTGCAGTGGTCGCTTTTCATCTCGACGCCTTCGTTTCCTATAAAATGTGGTCTTAATAGGTCTTATTAAACCCTTTGAAAGAAATTACAAGCTTCAGCAAAAGTAGTCAGTGCTACTTAACTGCCATAGTAAAGCAAGGAGAATGACTAAGGCACCGACACATTAAACCGCTAAGGAGCATTGAAACAAACTCATTTCCAGTCAGGCTTAATCCTTATAGGCCCAGCGGTGGCAATTAACAACAGAAACAATCACTGCTTTTATTCCTGTGTATAGCAGAAGGAATACACTCCATCCCGTGACTCGGGTCATTTGACTTCCTGGTTTCTCTGGTTACTTCTCACAGTCCTGAGTGGTTCTGAGAGCCATCAGTCAACCCCTAAGCCCCACCCCTCCTACGCGCTGCTATTGGCTGAGTGGGCGTACCTGCTTCAGGTCGGTCCACCTGCACCTCCTCCCCTTTGGTCTTGGCGTTGGGGACCTCCACGGGGCCCTTGATCTGGGGAGCCTCGCCCGGCTCCTGCCCCCCCGCTGGGCGCAGGCCCTCGGCGGGCGGGTTGGGGCGCTCCTCCCCTGGCCTCTTCACGGGGAGCTTGGGTCTGTCGAGATCCACAGCGGGTTCCACA
>NC_045174.1:17086205-17091205 GCF_900700415.2 Clupea harengus | reverse complement strand
CCTCTCTCTCTCTCCCTCCCTGTCTCTCCTCTACTTCTCATCCACCACTTCCCCTCTGGTCTCTCTCCTTTACTCTCTCTTCTTTCTCCTTCCATTTCTTCTCACTCACTCACTCAACCCTCTGCTCCTCTTTCGCCAGACTCTCTTCATCTGTCCTTTCTCTCTTTCCTTTTTTCCGCTCTTCTTTCCTTCCTCTGTCTCCAATCTCTCCATCAGCACCCCTGTGTGTCTTTGTCCTTCTATATCCTACATGTTTGTGTAAGACAAGGCAAATACTTCACTCGAGGTAGTCAACAGATCTCTCTCTCTCTTTCAGTTTTGCTCAAGCTTTTTCAGTGTGTTCCCTCGTGTTCTCTCTGACCGTGCACATGTGTGTTCCCTCCTGTTCTCTCTGACCGTGCACATGTGTGTTCCCTCCTGTTCTCTCTGACCGTGCACATGTGTGTTCCCTCCTGTTCTCTCTGACCGTGCCCATGTGTGGTGTGCCCATGCGTGGTGTGCCCATGTGTGGTGTGCCCATGCGTGGTGTGCCCATGCGTGGTGTCCTCATGAGGCACCTGTAGGCTGGACACGCACCAGTGAGGTGAGCTACTGTCTCTGGACTGCTTGTTTATTTGATTTCTCCCTCCCACTCTCTCCATCTCTCACACACACACACACACACACACACACACACACACACACACACACACACACACACACGAGCACACACACCTTTTCTTTGTCTCTCTCTCTCTCTCTCTCTCTCTCTCTCTCTCTCTCTCTCTCTCAACAGCTTCTCTTCTTTGTTTCTCTAGACCCACGACTTTCACACAGCCCCCTCCTCTCTCTCCACAGTTTCATTAAAGCACAGACTGTCAGTGTGTTCCTGAATCATCACGCTAAGCCTGTTTAGGTTCTGTTTAGGTTCTTAAGAGGGTTTGGGATTGGGTCTGCATCAGTACCGGGGATCTTGGGCAGCTCCGGGGGCTTGACGGCGGCGGGCAGCGGGTCCTGGACCTTGGGGGCGGGCGGGGGCCGGGGGTGCACCGGGGGGGAGCTGCTGCTGGACATGGAGAGGGTGGTGAAGGTGCTGATGATCAGGATGCCCAGACCCACCCACAACACCAGCTGTAGAGAGAGAGAGAGAGAGGAAAAGAGAGAGAGAGAGAGAGAGAGAGAGAGAGAGAGAGAGAGAGAGGAAAAGAGAGAGAGGGAGGGAGGGAGAGAGAGAGAGAGAGAGAGAAGGAAACAAAAGAAAACATTGAGAAGTAATTATGACCGAGCCAAACCATAGTGATCATTACAATGGGATGAATGTGGTCGACATATTTTCTCTCTCTCTCTCTCTCAAAATCAAAGGGAACTTAAATTATATTAAACTCTCTGTCTCTTTGTCAACCTCCCCCCCTGCCCTTTCTGTCTTCAGAAAACTCCTGTTCATTTCTCCCTTTCTCTCCCCCTCTTTCCTCTCATCACTCTCTCTCTCTCTGCCACCCTGTATATCTCTCTCTGTCTGTGCCCATCTCTCGTGCCTGGGCAGACTGTGTTGTGGTGCTGGATGCCTGTGGCCTGCCTGGCACGTGACGGGCACCAGGCGGGCACCGGCCCCAGCTCACTCGTGTGCCACTTCGCTCAGTGCCAACACAAACATCTGCTGCGCCACTGTCCTGGCCTGGCCTGGCCTCAGTGGCCCCGTTAGGGGAACGTTCCAGGACGGAACCTCGCGTGGAACGACACATCTGTGTTCCAACCCGCCCACTGAATTACAGAGTCCACCGCTTTGCCACAGGGGCGCCAGCCCAGTACAGTCTTGAACTCCAGACCAGGTTTTACAGGCTGCCACACACACACACACACACACACACACACACACACACACACACACACACACACACACACACACACACACACACACACACACACACACACACACACACGAGTGGCTGGGAGAAAGGGCTGGTCAGCATTACTCCAGGTGAATGTGGGAGGAAGAATTAAGACACCCAAAACACACTTAACCCCAGTAACACCATCTCAGCCACAATAACCAGTGTTTAACCCACGAAACACCATCTCAGCCACACTAACCAGTGTTTAACCCACGAAACACCATCTCAGCCACACTAACCAGTGTTTAACCCCAGTAACACCATCTCAGCCACACTAACCAGTGTTTAACCCACGAAACACCATCTCAGCCACACTAACCAGTGTTTAATCCCAGTAACACCATCTCAGCCACACTAACCAGTGTTTAACCCCCGATACACCATCTCAGCCACACTAACCAGTGTTTAACCCACGAAACACCATCTCAGCCACACTAACCAGTGTTTAACCCCAGTAACACCATCTCAGCCACACTAACCAGTGTTTAACCCCCGATACACCATCTCAGCCACACTAACCAGTGTTTAACCCACGAAACACCATCTCAGCCACACTAACCAGTGTTTAATCCCCGATACACCATCTCAGTCACACTAACCAGTGTTTAACCCACGAAACACCATCTCAGCCACACTAACCAGTGTTTAACCCCAGTAACACCATCTCAGCCACACTAACCAGTGTTTAACCCACGAAACACCATCTCAGCCACACTAACCAGTGTTTAACCCCAGTAACACCATCTCAGCCACACTAACTAGTGTTTAACCCACAAAACACCATCTCAGCCACACTAACCAGTGTTTAACCCACGAAACACCATCTCAGCCACACTAACCAGTGTTTAACCCCAGTAACACCATCTCAGCCACACTAACCAGTGTTCAACCCACGATACACCATCTCAGCCACACTAACCAGTGTTCAACCCCAGTAACACCATCTCAGCCACACTAACCAGTGTTTAACCCCCGATACACCATCTCAGCCACACTAACCAGTGTTTAATAGGTGTCATTGAGTGAGCTTAATGTTACAGATATGGCCATCATCAAACTATTTTGATGCTTGGTTTGAGATGCCAGGCAATGACTAGGGCCCTGAGTTGCCTCGATCAGAGGAAGTGACACGAAGTGTGTGAGTGAGTGAGTGAGTGAGTGAGTGAGTGAGCGTGTGAGCGAGCGTGTGAGTGAGCGTGTGAGTGAGTGAGTGAGTGAGTGAGTGTGTGTACGTGTGTTTGAGTGAGTGTGTGTACCTGAGCAGTAAGTCCATTCTTCATGATCTTCCTGTAGATGAGAGCTGGGCAGATGAAGCAGATCAAGCTTCCCATGGTGGCTCCTGTTAGACCCAGGATGGTTTCCACTACAGCACACAAACACACAGAGAGAGAGAGAGAGGGAGAAAGAGACAGAGAGACAGAGAGAGAGAGAATTCATATTTTTGTTGGAACTCCAATCCAAAGTCTGCTGCTGGTTCTTTCTTTATGCTTTTCCCCAGTCTCCTGCCTCCCCTCATCCCCAGCCTCCTGTCTCACCTCATCCCCAGCCTCCTGTCTCTCCTCATCCTGTCTCTCCTCATCCCCAGCCTCCTGTCTCCCCTCATCCCCAGCCTCCTGTCTCACCTCATCCTGTCTCCCCTCATCCCCAGCCTCCTGTCTCACCTCATCCCCAGCCTCCTGTCTCACCTCATCCCCAGCCTCCTGTCTCACCTCATCCCCAGCCTCCTGTCTCACCTCAGCCCCAGCCTCCTGTCTCACCTCATCCTGTCTCACCTCATCCCCAGCCTCCGGTTTCACCTCATCCTGTCTCTCCTCATCCCCAGCCTCCAGTCTCACCTCATCCCCAGCCTCCTGTCTCACCTCATCCCCAGCCTCCTGTCTCACCTCATCTCTGGCTGTTTGCCCAACTGTATAACTGACAGGAGGTCTCTCCATCTTTCTTTCTTTCTCTCTCTCAGGCTGTCCTTCTCTCTGATGCTCTTAGGCTCATCTTATCCACCTTTGTGTGTCTGTCTGTCTGTCTGTCTGTCTGTCTTATAGTTCCATCACTTCTCCCCTCCCACACTGAATCTCTCTCTCTCTCTCTCTCTCTCTCTACCCACCTGCCTACCTCTTTCCTTCCATCTCTCTCTCTACCTCCATCTCTCTTTTCCTCATTCTCTCCCTCTCTCCATTGCCACCCACCACCCTACCTCTTTCCTTCCATCTCTCTTTCTACCTCCCTTTATCCATCATTCTCTCTATCCCTTCCATTCTCTCTCTTCTCCTCAGTCACCCCTCTCTCCATCTCCACCCACCCTCCCTCCTTCCTCCCTACCTCCACTCCCTACCTCCACCCCCTACCTCCACTCCCTACCTCCACTCCCTACCTCCACTCCCACCCTCGAACCCCCCCCCCCCCCCTTCTCCTCTCCCCTTCCCTCCCTCTCTCCCTCCCTCCCTCCCTCCCTCCCTCTCTGGCATGGCTGGCGGGCAGGCGTCCCAGGGAGCATCTTTCATGGGGAGAGTGGCCATATTGTTTCGCTCAAATTTATGCCCCACAGGCCCTGCCCGCTGCCGGCTGGATTTGTGTGCAGGCTGAAGGACACAGAGAAGACAGGAAAGAGAGAGAGAGAGAGAGAGTTGGAGAGGGTGGGAGAGAGAGGGTGGGAGAGGGAGGGAGAGAGAGGGTGGGAGAGGGAGGGAGAGAGTGGGAGAGGGAGGGAGAGAGAGAAAGAGTGAGAGAGAGAGAGTTGGAGGAGAGAGAGAGGGTGGGAGAGGGAGGAAAAGACAGAAAAAGAGAGAGAGAGCGAGAGAGTTGGAGGAGAGAGAGAGGGTGGGAGAGAGACAGAGAGGGAGGGAGAGAGAGAGGGTGGGAGAGAGAAAAAGACAGAGAAAGAGAGAGAAAGAAATAGACAGACAATAGAGCAAGACGAGATTTAGTGAGAAAGAGAGTGAGCGGGGGAGACGGAGAGAAAGAGAGAAAGACAATTGGTCCTTTTTGCCAACCTGCACGTCTCCCTCCCTCCCTCCCTCCCTCCCTCCCTCCCTCCTTCTTTCTTCCCAACTCTATTAGTCTAATTGCAGTGGCGGGGCCAAACCCCAGCAGTGCCAACAGCCAGGGCCATCCTCACTACTACTCATCTCTATG
>NC_045174.1:17066205-17076205 GCF_900700415.2 Clupea harengus | reverse complement strand
AGGGTTAGTGCCCAGGATGGGCTAGGTCTGAATATGGGCATTCCGGTGTGACGGCACACAGCAGTTGTTGTAGTAGCGACCTCCGACAGCAAGGTGGCGCTGTGTAAAACTCATACTAAATCTGAGGAGTTCAACTAAGAAGAATTATGAGTGGAGGAAAATAACAGCTTCAGAATTAGATGAAGATATGAGGTGGTGCATAATTATGGTGTAGAGTGTTTTATGGGCTATGTGGTGGCTGGCAGGAAATTAGGGTGGTCTGTTGGTAATGTTTTTCCCAGGGCCGCTCAGGAAAGATAGATCTGTGAGACACAGCACAGCACATCACAGACAAAACCCTCAGCAGAACAGGCAGCAGCGCTTACAGCTGAAATCTGACCGCTGGTTTAGTGTTATCATTGAATGAATATAGGCCTATTACATTTTTTTTTATGACTGAAAAAGTGGCACCCAAATTGGAGCCAATTATGGCACCAAAAGGCAAGCACAAGTCTCTGGTTTGGGCCTCCTGAGTATCCATACTTTTGTGGTCATGTGACATGGATCGTGTCAGGGGCAGCGGCTCCATTTGCCTGATTTATGAAGAGGGTCTGGACATTTATATCTGTGTGTGTGTGTGTGTGTGTGTGTGTGTGTCTTTATATCGGTGTCTGTGTGTGTCTTTATATCTGTGTGTGTGTGTGTGTCTTTATATCTGTGTGTGTGTGTGTGTGTGTGTGTGTTGTCCTGTTGAGCACACACCACAACAAAAGCACATTGCAATCACCACAACACTGCAAATTCAAACACAACACAGTGAATTCAAAACAGTCGGACAGCAACAACCTTCAAGCATTTGATCTGAAGTACCTTAACGCCTGCATTCTACCTAAGCATACTGAAAAGAAACTCAACTTCCATACAGTTTGGATACAGCATCTGTACAGCCATGGCTTACTGTTGCTTCATACAATGTTTCATACATACAGCCCAGAACGTCTTAGAACGCCCCTGAAACATCGCAAACACCAGAGAGCACAGTTTGCCCAAGGTGGCACAGAGAACCACCAAAAACAAAGCACACACACCAACAAAACAAACACTTAACCACATAATTTATGTCATTACAGGTTGGGTACTTGACATTAGCAGAGAGGCGTCCCACAAAGGTAAATAGAGCCAACATTTACAATAACAATGCTTGGGCCTGGCCTTTGGCTCCCAGAGGAACACATGAAAAAAAAAACTGTGAAAAAAAGTATGAAAAGACATCTAAGTATCTTAGTGTGCTACACTACAGTGTTGCTAATGGGAGAAATCTGGCCAGAAAGGGGCTACTAAAACAGCTGACGTCTTCAGAGCTGCACCCCACACTTGCCACAGCGCCCCCTGTAGTCCTGGAGGCGACTCACCGTGAACATGAAGAACGTGTAGAACATGAGCGCCATGGCGGAGAAGGACTGGATGGATGACATCATGTTCCGCTGCAGGCTGAGCGGCAGAACGATGAACAGGGACACGGCCACCAGGAGCAGAGCACGGAACCCACCTGTCACCTGGGAGGAGGAGGAGGAGGAGGAGGAGGAGGAGGAGGAGGAGGAAGAGTCATTAAGAATAAGACAAACAGACTAACCGACAGACAGATAAATGGAGATGGCTAGACATAGACAGACTTAGGTAGACACAGATGGACAAAACAGTAAACAGATACTGTGAATAAACAGATAAACTGACAGGCAGACTGGCAGATCTACAGATTGGTGGAGAGAAGCCTACAGATATGAGGACAGACAGACAGAGGCGGATCATGAAACACAGGGCTCGGGTTTTCCTACCTGCATGCCAAGCATCTGAGCGAAGAAATTGGATCCCAGATCAGCGATGACCACATAGAACGCGATACACGTCCCCAACATCAGGCCAATCATACTGCACGAGGAAGAAATCCACAACAAGGACATGTAAATGACACACAGAAATACAAAGTGTGTGTGTGTGTGTGTGTGTAGGGGTGTTTGCATGTGTGTAAATAGCATACCTCAGTTCTACAAGAGCTTTTCCTGGTTTCCCATAGGCATGAAAAGCTGTGGAAGAGAAAAAAAAAGAAAGAAAGAAATAATTACATTCCAGAAAGTTACATTTCATATTCCATAACAAACCTCCATCACCAGACCATTAGACCTGAAAAATGACATTTGGCACAGGATGAATCCTTTAAAAGAACACAGAGGTTTGCGGAACTTTAAGTTCTATGTGTTCCTTACTTCAATATAAAAGCATGCATTTTCAATCACAGTTAATGTTTAACTGAAGCTCCCGTTATCGTACAGTCTAACCAACACAGGAATCTCTCATGGGTCAGCTACACAGATCTCATAATCTATTTTTTAACCTCAGAGAGAAACTAAATTTTTTCTAAACTCTTGGCCTAATTGCAGAAAAAACTGCTAGCTGGCCAATGTCATGCTTGCGCAATACACACTTATCATCCAACTGGACGATCGTACATCAGATAGAAGTGCACTTTTGGGGGTGATAAACCATTTGAGAGGTGAAAGGGGGCAAATGGCAAATATCTGACAAATACTGACAGAGCATTCTTGGTACAGATGTAAAGAAACTCACAAAGCTTAAAGCTCTACAAACTTCTGGGTTCCCTGAGGGATGAAAGGTGATGGGGTCCTGATGGGAGTGTGTGTGTGTGTGTGTGTGTGTGTGTGTGTGTCATTCTCACCTAGGCCTGCATACGTCCTGCGTTTGGTGTTGCTGGCAGAGTGGACCAGAAACATGCAGGACTGATGGGTCATCCAGGAGCAGAAAAACAACAAGATGGTGCCCAACACTATGCCACACTAAAGAGGGAGAGAGGGAGAGAGGGAGAGAGTTACACATTCAACAATCTATGAATCTGATCAACTTTATTTCAAATACAAATCCAGAGAGTGTGTTCACATCATCATCACATCAAGTTCAATCATAAAGCACACAAGAACATGTTTGTGTTGCGTTGTGTTTGTCGTTTCTATGGTAACAGCTGTTACTTTCCCCACCCTTCAGAGAAACATCTGGAACTACTCAAGCACAAACATGTATAAGAATTTGAAAACCTGGGACACTTAACATCAATTACAGCTAAGAACAGGACACACCAACATGTCATAAGTTCATTCGTCACAGATTTGTGTGTGTGTGTGTGTGTGTGTGTGTTATTTAAACCAAACAACCTCTGATACACACAGTAAATGTCCATGCTTATCTTTGACCACAAGAAATCTAGGGCAACCCATATGCTGACATCATATGTAGGTAGCTAGAATAGATACGGTGACACCATATGTAGGTAGCTAGATAAGGTATCATCATAAAGCGTGGACGCATGGAGGCTATCCATGGTCACGTTTACTATACTATCAGTAAAGGCATATCGACATGTCTGCGACAACTTCCCATGACCCAGTTTTCTGCGCTACCTGTTTGAAGCAGAAAGGCATGGTCAACACGCTGACTCCAACGATGCTGTTGACCACGTTCATGATCAGACCCCAATTTGACGCTGTCATTTTGGCTGCTTTGTGAACTCCCAGATGCGGGGTCCGAAAGTTTTATCAGGCAAATCCCAGGCTGACGGTGGTTTATTTGTAGTTCCAATCAACTGATACGAGATTTAATTTCCGAACCAATCCCGTCCGTCCCCCTGAATCCTGTGTCCTTCGAAGAGGCACTGACGTGGCGCTATGAGGAAGAGGCAAAACAGACCACATCATCAGCATAGCACGATTCATGCCAGGGTCTACAAAACATAGGAAGGTTGAAACTTTCTGAAGCAACGAAAGCAAACGTTCTCCAGTCACAAACACTAGCTAATGTTACATGCATAATAACAGATAATTTACCATGAACTAGATACGTTAGCTAGCTAGCCATTGTTTGTAGCATTGTAGCTAGCTAGCAAACAAAAAGTTTTAACACATACCACGTCTTGAAATCTGTCAGTAAAATGGCCTATGTTACCATCCGGGAGTGTTTCTCCATTGACACAGTAACGCGACAAAAATAAATAGTCAATTTTAGAGCGCCTATGTGTTATATGAGCTTTATTTTAAATTCATAATTACAAACAGAATTGAGTCTTTGGAATAATTTCCTGGACGCGTAACCAGGAAGCGCTGGTGCTAAAAACTCAAGAGCCAAGAATGTACACCACCATCAACAAATCCACTCGACAGTGGGGATCAGACTTTTTGCTGCCCCTAGCGGACTGGAAGGAAAATCAAATTAATTAATAAGCCTGCACACTGAATCAATTCAGTTATTAGAAGACCTTCTCAATTAGCCGGAATTTCATCATTATGTGGGCATTGGATCAGACTTCTCACATGAATACAAACTCATTCAATTTAAGATCTTTAGATATTGCGTTTTTTATAGAACAATGGGGGATTTGTCAATACAGCAAGCCGTATTAGTGTCCGTCTTTCATCGCTGAACTTTAACATGAGCGAAACCCGATGTTCTTTTTTTCCGAGACCTGACCAGCAGGAAAGGGAAACAGGAACGCGAGGGGGATGCAGGGGTGCAACAGGAGCCCTGTGGAATCCTGGCTCTGGAACCGGTTTTCTGTCGCTTCCACACAGATGGGGCAGCAAGGGGGTTTGACCACTGTGCCCTACCCAGGCATGCATGGTCTCTTGGGGCAGGATCAGGATCTTTTGGTGGGCAGCTAGGAGTGGGGGTTGGGGGGCGTCAGGACTGTTGGGACTGTGGGATGAGGTTTTGGGGGGAGAGAGTGGGAAGGTAGGCTGTAGCAGGACAGGAAAAGCCTGGCTATTGTGCTGTGTTCACTCGCCTAACAAAACTGACAAGGCCCTTGATTGGCCACAGGGCCTTGTCCTTTCTCACCTAATCCTCGAAGATAGGAATTAGACTCGTGCTGTGCAGTGGGGTCCCCCTGGGGTGTGTGTGAGTGAGTGTGTGTGTGTGTTTGTGTGTGTCTGTGTGCGTGTAAGTGTGTGTGTGTGAGTGTGTAAATGTGTGTCTATGTGTGTATGTGTGTGTGTATGTGTGTGTGTAAATATGTGAGTGTGTGTAAATGTGTGTTTGTGTGTGTGAGGGTGTGTGTGTGTGTAGGTGTGTGTGTGTGCGTGTGTGTGTGTGAGTGTGTGTATGTGTGTGAGTGTGTCGTATGTGGAGGGAGGATTGAGTGGTGAAAGAGGTTTGGGGGGGGGGCTGGTTTGAGGCCTGCAGGAGGTCAGATTGCAGAGCAGATTTGAGGGGGGGGCGCTCCAAGCTGAGGATGAAATTAGACACAGGCTCTCGATTGAACCCCTGACCTCCCGCAGTCACCCCTGGTCAGCCGCGGGGTCGCCGCGGCACAAAGCCGCGCCATGAACCGGGACAGGTCAAGCATGCAGCCAGGCTGAAAGGAGGCCTTTGTGGGGTCCAGGCATGCACACAATTTCCCATCAGAGATTGGAGACAGGGGCCACAGGCTCCTGGTCAGAGGCTCCCCCTGCAAAGTCCAGGAGAGGGAGGTAAGACCACTCCAAGGGTCTGCTTAGAGAGGAACCCCCCCTGCATCTCCTTATTAAGTGTGTGTGAGTGTGTGTGTGTGTGTGTCCGAATGTGTGTGTGATTAGTGTAAGTGTCTTTGTGCGCATGTGTGTGTGTGATCAGTGGAAGTGTATTTGTGTGTGTGTGTGTTTGTGTGTGTGTGTGTGTGTGTGTGTGTGATTTATGTGTGTGTATGTGACTATATGTAGATAAGTGTATATGTCCCTCTGTGTGTTTGTGTGTGTATGTGTTTGTGCGTGTGTGTGTGTGTCCCTCTGTGAGTGAGTGAGTGTATTCGACAAGGGCAGAGAGAGAGAGAGAGAGAATGAGAGAGAGAGAGAGAAAGAGGAAAAAAATGCTGCTTCAGTAATCACATTTAATTACACATTATCCAGCCTGCTGAATGGGGTTTCTGAATGGAAGTCTTTTTAGAGTGAAAAAGATTGGACGTGCCCGGCAAAACATTGCCTACCTTTGTCTCCAAGGCCCCTGGAGCATTCAATTTAACCCCTCTCTCTCTCTCCACCATCATCAATACACAGAGGCTTAAAAGAAGCACTATTATGTTAATAATCCCTAAGCAAAAAAAAGAGGAAAAAACTGCACAAAGGATGTTTTCTTGAGGGAGCAGGGTGTTTAAATCAGGCGTTATACCTAAAGGGAGGTCTCATGTTCGATCGCTGTTTTCAATCTGAATAAAGCATCAAAATTCAATAAGAGTGGCCCTGTATTCAGGGTGCTATTTTAAACATGCACCAGGTCTTCCATTAGGAAAAGGCCAACAAAGAGATGATGAATGTCAAGGGGAGGGCACACCGCTGGTTCAGCGTATTTCCAAGATGGCGGGGGTTCCATTTTCATCACATGCAAACAATAGTAATCATGTGATTTCCCTACTCGGTCACACTGCATCGGACGGGCATCCAGGCCAACAAAAGGGGCCCTTGTTGTTTTGGGTGGAGAGAAGAGGACCCACTAAGGGTTAAAAGACGAAGAAAAAACAGAAGGCACCAAAAATCGAAAACTCTCCAAACCTCTCCCCCCTTTATGACTGCACATGCATCGCTCATCCGATGCGCCGTTTTTGAAAAATGTACTACGTGCCTAAACTGGCGTCTGCCCCTAAGTCTTTCACTCAGCGAAAGCATGTAGAAGCTTCTCAACACCTGCTTCGCCATCATTCATTCCCCCCCCCCACACCCCCTGAAAAACCACAGATGAGAGTCATGCCACCCAGGTCAGAAATACGTGGTGGAGTATCAGAGTCCATCGGTGCAGCAGCTAGCGGTGCCACCGTGTCCCTCTCTGTGTCACGCAGGCCAGTGTGGAGACAGTAAAAGTGTCACGGCCGACATTCCCGCTGTCAGGATGTCTCAATCGGGTGTGCAACTCAAACCTCCATCAGCTCCACCCCACGGGAGGCTCCTGCTCAGGATGGTAATAGTATCGGGGGTTAGGAAACAAATGCCAATTGTGGATTTACATCCGAGTGACAGATGTGATTTTGTGTCTTTGTAAAGGCTGGTGTACGTGGGGGTGGGGCGATAATCGATAACGCTTGTAAGTTGGGGCAAGGGTGAAGTTTTGAACTGTTTTGTTTTGTGTTGTGGGTTGACTGTTTGGATTGTAGTGTGCACTCGCATATATTATAGCCACATGCTTCTTGTAAGGCCCTGGTCCTCTCAGAGGGCCGGTTTGGGGGGCTGGTGGGGATATAGCTGTCTACCTTCATTAAGGAATGTCGAGTGTACCACTCCACAAACTGACTTGTTATTTTACAGGCCGACTCCCCCCCCCCCCCCCCCCACAATCTACATGACCCCTAACCCCCCCCAATCACTCGCCCCTTCTCTTTTTGCATTTATCCCACCACACACACACATACACCGCACACGTACACACACACACACACACACACACACACACACACACACACACACACCACACACACACACACTGCACACGTACACGTACACACAC
Organism: Clupea harengus; assembly: GCF_900700415.2. Taxonomy (NCBI): domain Eukaryota; kingdom Metazoa; phylum Chordata; class Actinopteri; order Clupeiformes; family Clupeidae; genus Clupea; species Clupea harengus. Next base: position 17,068,696 of record NC_045174.1, on the reverse strand, counting down.
ACACACACACACACACACACACACACACACACACACACAAGCCTATAGGCTGCTGTTTCAGTGAAGGCAACTCAATTAGGTCCTCATGCTGAACTGGACTCAGCCACCCCAACCCAAACATCCATGAAATGGCCTCCAAAACTGACCATAAATCAGAGACAGGCCAGGGAGAGATAGAGAGAGAGAGAGAGAGAGAGAGAGAGAGAGAGAGAGAGAGAGAGAGAGAGAGAGAGGAAACAGAGAAAGAGAGAGAGGAGAGAGAGCAAGAGGGGGGAGAGAGAGAGAGGAATGAGAGCGACAGAGAGAGAGTAAGAGGGGAGAGAGAGAGAGAGAGAGAGAGAGAGAGAGTAAAGGAAGAGAAAGAGACTACACACTCGGTCCAGACTCATTAAAAACATAAGCACTGACAGAGTGTTTTTTTTTCTCTGCTCTCTGATGGGCTGATCTACAGTATGTCTCTCTTTCTTTTCCTCACACACCTCACACACCTCATCCACCTCCCCCCCCCACCCATCCCCCCCACGTCTGCCTCGTAACCCAGCCGTATATCAGCCACCCTGGATGGCCTGATCCCCCATCAATGGCCCGGACTGTTACCTGATGGTCAGCGCTCAAAAGAACCCCCTGTGTGCTGTCCTGCTGAGTTTCCCCCTGTTAAAATGCCCCTCCCTTAGTGAGTGTGTGTGTGTGTGTGTGTGTGTGTGTGTGTGTGTGTGTGTGTGTGTGTGTGTGTGTGTGTGTGTGTGTCTGTGTGTGTGTGTGTGTGTGTGTGTGTGTGTCTGTGTGTGTGTGTGTGTGTGTGTGTGTGTGTGGGTGTGTGTGTGTGTGTGTGTGTGTGTGTGTGTTTGTGTGTGTGTGTGTGTGTGTGTGTGTGTGTGTGTGTGTGTGTGTGTGTGTGTGTGTGTGTGTGTGTATTAATGTTGACACCCACCAAGATTTTCTGATATATGGTGCCTCCCTGGTGAGTGTATGTGTGTCTTTGAGTGCATGTGTATGCACATGCATGCTTGTACGTGTGTGTGTGTGTGTGTTCATGTATGTGTATATACATGCATGGTTGTATATACGTGTGTGTGTGTGTGTGTGCGTGTGTGTGTGTGTGTGTGTGTGTGTGTGTGTGTGTGTCTGTAAGGGCGTTGGTCACCGACTAGACCATGGTGCCTCCCTGTGATAGTTTGATAGGTGTGTCTTCATGGTGGTGTTGAATGTCCAGGCAACCCAAAGGCGCTCTTAAAGGTCTTTTGCTGTTGATGGAGTGGGAACGGTAATAACTTCCTAATGAGGCCAATCGTAAAATATTACCTGTAAATTTTCTTTCCTGCCATGTTATTTTTCCATAATGAAATCCCACCAAATGCAGTGAGGTGAAAGACTTGTTTCTACTTTCATTTTTCCACCATTTTTTTCTGTGGCTCACGCCATTCTGGCTGAAATGCTCTCCGTCTCACCCAAGTCACCTGCATTTTCATACACACACACACTCACACACACACACACACACACTCACACACACTCACACACACACACACACACACACACACACACACACACACACACACACACACACACACACACACACACACACACACACACACACACACACACTCACACACACACTTCACAATGATTCTGGTTGAAATGCTCTCTGTGTCACCCAAGTCACCAGCATATGGTCCATCCTCCCCTGTGTCATCTCGTATGGAGACGTAACTTAATGCTCCGATCATCTGAAGGACAAGTTCATCTGCCCTTGAAGTTAGTTAGTTCTACGACTCCATGACCTTGAGCTAAGCCTGTACGATTCTTACAGGTGGCTCAGAAGAAAACCTTGATTTAGCCTTATCCAATGTTTCTTTCCATTGCTTTATATGTTTTGCAGCTGGCTGGTTTAGTTTGCTCAAGGCCAAGGGCACACCAGTACATAAGCTCAGTTCAAACAGATGTTGAGAGTGCATTGGTTGAACTACTGCTAGCCCTGAGTCATCTCCTGAGGAAGCGTGTAGATGTCAGGGTCTCGCACGTGATGCCGGATGAGGACACAGAACAGGAACCATCAGGCAAACTCCATGCGCACATCTACAGGAACTGTTTCTAATCTCCAGGAGAGGGGGCACAGTCTGTGAGCTCGGGCAGTAGTTCCTGATGGGTGAAGATGCTACTGCTTGGGTTACCGACGTGGAGCTTTGAACATCATTAGTGGCCGCAGCTCAGGTGTTTGTGTTCTATCCTGTTGAGTTAGAGAGGAATGCCTGCTGCGTTTGATCTGGCCTCTGGCCTTGACCTGGCCTCCACGTGTGCTACGCTAGTCAATGAAGAGCTCAACTCTATCCCTCTCTCTCTCTCTCTCTCTCTCTCTCTCTCTCTATCCCTCTCTATCCCACTCCCTCTCAGGAAATAAAATCAAGACATTCTAAAAACCAAATAAAAAAGTAAAAAGATAAACTTAAAAGTCAAATTCTCTCTCTCTCTCTCTCTCTCTCTTTCTTTCTAT
>NC_045174.1:17056205-17061205 GCF_900700415.2 Clupea harengus | reverse complement strand
CTGAAATGTAGCCCCATAATACGTTCTTTTTTGGGGGAGTTGGGGGGTAAATGAGAAAGGGGGTGGGGCACGATTGATGTGTTGTCTGAGCATCTGAGCATCAGTGGTGGGGCAGATAGAGGCCTCTTAGAGACGAGCGAGAGGCGGGGTGGGCAGCGGGTGAAAGGACACAGCTACCGCTTTCTGATGACATCCTATTCTCTCTCTCTCATTTTCCCTTTCTTTCTCTCTCTTACACTCTTTCTCCTTCTCTCTCTCATCTTCCCTTTACCCCCTATCTCTCTCTTTCTCTCACTCATTCTCTCTCTCTCACTCTCTCTCATCTTCCTTTGCTTTCTCTTTCTCTCTCCCTCTCTCTTTCTCTCTCTCTCCCTCCCTCCCTCATAAGCACACACACACACTCTCTCCTTCTCACTCTTTTTTGATCTGTGCTGAAACCAAAGTGGTCTCTGTATATTTTCATAATGGCAACCTCTTATTTTGTTCTCAATCTACAGTACAGAACCCACTGGCAAGAGCTCTGCTTTTTTTTATTTATATCTATGTCTCTATATTTAACTTGGCTTGCTGTTCTCCAAGCCACACAAACAGGAGGAAAGGGGAAATGTTAGCATTTGTAAATATTTAGTCATTTGGGTTTTGTGTAGGTGGACAGGCTTGCGGGTGAGCGCTGTGTCTGGTTTGGCCATGCAGGCAACGCCAGGCTAGAGAATTTAAATTTCCGAGAGAGAGAGAGAGAGAGAGAGAAAGAGAGAGGAAGACAAGGAGCGAAAGAGGGGGAACGGCAAAGAGAAAGAAGAGAGAGAGAGAGAGAGAGAGAGAGGAGAAAGAGTTAGAGTTAGAGGGGACAGAAAGAGAGAGGGAAGAGAAAGAAGGGATAAGGAGATCGAGTGAAAGAGAAAGAAAGAAAGGATTGGCTTGACCACCCCGTAACATACTGCAGGCCTGTGGGCACCACCTCCACTGCACCCACAAGGCCCAAACGGAGAAAATGATCAGTTCTAGAACGATCTGTGAGCCGAGGAGGAGCCGCCATGCCAACGAAAACAATGACTAATCTGGGACTACAAAGAGACAAAAACAAATATTTATTCATCGGGTTTTGAAAACTTTGTTTGAGAAACATTCTACTCTCAAACATTTTCCACATGAAGAACTGGTGGCGAAAAAAAGTACCTCAGGGGTTTGAAGTGGTTCCTGCGCATGTTAATGTTGTCTGTGAAGTCAAAAGTCACGGCGGTTCCATAGTTCCTGAACCAGAGAACTACACTCCTTTATATTCTAGAGTTCTTACCTTTAGACTCTGGCAGAAGGGAGCTAAGTAGAACAGAGTGTGCGTGTGTGTGTGTGTGTGTGTGTTGGTTGTTATGTGTGTGAGTGTCCATGTGTGTGTTTGTGCGTATACATTTATGTATGTGTGTGTGTGTTAGAAAGAGTGAGTAAGTGGGTGAGTGAGTGAGTTTGTGTGTGTGTGTGTGTGTGTGTGTGTGTGTGTGTGTGTGCGTGTGTGTGTGTGTGTGTGTGTGTGTGTGTGTGTGTGTGTGTGTGTGTGTGTGTGTGTGTGTGTGTACGGTGAGTGTGTATGATGTCCCAGGGGTAGGTGGGTGTCAGCAATGTCAGCAGACTTGGACGTCAGTGATTATTTGACACATGAGGTCAGAGATTGGGTGAGAGAGAGGGTGAGTCCTAAAGGTCGGAGGTCAGCTGCGTACCCCTGCAGGGGATGAGGCGGCTGTGCTCCCCACATGTGGGTGCGTTTAAGTCCGACCCGGGCAGTCAGTCATCCCCATACCTCCCCAAACCGGCACCATGGCCTCCAGCGAAACACACTCTCTTTCGCAGACTTCTTGGCTACCCTGAACAGAAAAGTCATTTGCTTGCATAAACTACTCATTTTTTGTCTGTCTCTCTTGCTTGTATTTCTTTTTCTTCTTTTTTCGTGTGTGTGTGGCTAAAACTTAAACTGGCAACTGACCTCGCCACTGACCTTGAGCTGACCCCCACCTCAGAGTCAAGCAAGCAGACTCCAGCTCTTTGGCCTCTCTCTCTGCCCAGTTTCCCTCATTAACCAAGAACCCAAAAAAAATAAAGCCTGCAAAAAATAAGAATGTTCCAGAAAGGGAGGGAAAAGAAAAAAAACTAAAAAAATGTGAGAAAAAAAAACAAAAAGAAAATTCCAAAATGTCCCACTACTCCCCACATTAGCCAGGGCACAATTATTTAATTTCCAACTAATAAAGCTGAAGTGGTTTTGTATCCCCCTTGTCCTGGGGCCCGGGGCCCACTTGAGGCCCACTTGGGGGCCGCTGGATGCTGCTGCTGGGGGCTGCCGCCGCGTCTGCCGTCTCCAGGGCTGCTGTGGGGCCGCTGGCCCGTGGTCCGGGCTCCGACCGCAGGTTGGGCTTCTGGCATTAATCGCGGGGCATTTAAGCCCGACACAACTGGAAACACATGGCAGCCTCCACCTGCCTTTAGTCAGCTACCGAGAGACGGAGGAGAGGAAGCAAAGCACTGAGGGAAAGGCAGGGAGAGAGAGAGGGAGAGAGAGAGGGAGTAAGAGAAAGAGAGGGGAGAGAGAGAGAGGGGAGAGAGAGAGAGAGGGGAGAGAGAGGGAGCAAGAGAGAGAGAGGGGCGAGAGAGGGGGGTGGGGGGGTGGGTTAACACTCTTTTATAAAACCAATGTTCAGATCTTGACATTACTGCAAAACCACGAGATCCACATGTCCTACCTCCTCAGATGTAAACCAGTACGACAGCCCCTGCTCCAGACACTTACTTCATGTCTTAAAGACGTGACGCCCATCCTCCCCAGTCTCACAAAACAGCCCTCACACCCCCAAACCGTACAAAGCCCTACAATATCACTGACCAATTTGGGGGGGGGGGGATAAGAGAGAATGGGGAGAGAGGTAGAGAGAGAGAAAGAGAGAGAGAGAGAAAGAGGGAGTAAGAGAGGGGGGAAGAGAGAAAGAGAGAGAGGGAGGAGGAGAGAGGGGGAGATAGAGAAAGAAAGCAAGGGATGGATGCAGAGAGGGAGAATATGAGGTAGGACAGAGAGAGAAAGGGTTGGATGGAGAGAACATGGAGTGTAGGGAACGGAGGGAGAGAGAGTGTGGACAGAGAGAACGTGTGTAAAGGAGGAATGGAGAGAGCGGAACAACAGATGAGGCAGAGGAGAGTTAAAGACAAGGATGGACATGTGACGACTAAGGGGGGAGAGAAGGGTCAAACAGTACCTCTGTGTCAGCGTTTGCCCATGAAAATCTAACTTCACCTAACTTCTACTAACAGAGGCGTGTGGTTTTACTCATTTAAAAGATACAACCCCTCAGTATTTACCACATCATCAGATAATCAGCTTGGACTTTAATGAGACCTCTTTGCATGCATATTCTTCTTTGTACAAGAAAGCTTTTGCTATATATAAAAGCTTATAAGTAGAGGTTTTGTAGAGATGAACCCAAGTGCTGATATAAGTAGATATTTACAGAGTAGAGAGCACTGTGCAGAATCTCAATGAAGACACATTTAAGGGTGTAATGCCTAACATAACAGATAGGGGGTGCTGTTTGGCCAGATGTTTTTCTGGCAGCCGTCCTGGGCTTGTCAGCAAGCAGCCTGGATCCGCGTCCGTGTCCCTTGATAGGAACCACATGTATGCACTGTCAGAGCGACTCCTCTTGTATGTTTTCCTCCTCGGAGGCGCGAACATAAACAAGCTGATGCAGATTAAAGTGCACTCTGTCAAAATATTTAAACCCACACCAACCAGGCCGAACTGAAAATGAACAAAAATATGACTTCATGGTACCCCCCCCCCCCCCCCCCCCTCACACACACCCAGCTCTCTCAGCACCCCCACCCCCTACACCCCACCCCAACACTAACCCCTTCCTGGGAAGATACCAGGCCAAAATGTCTGACAAAAGGAAGGCTCTCTCGGTTGAGACGGTAGCGCTGCAAACCAAATCGATTCGCTACGATAAAAAGAATCAGTCGTTTACGCTCCTGCAACAGAGTAAACCAGAGGAGAAGTGAGCTTCCTTTCTTCCTACTGCATCTGACCACATCCTAAGGTGTGGAGCACATCACAGGTGGCGGGCATCTTTCATCAAGACTGCAGAGAGAGAGAGACGAGACGAGCTCCTAAAGGGACGTGCTTACGGCTGCCTGTGTTACTCCACGCGCTGGGAAATAATGGGTTGGACGTTTGATGAATCTGAAGGCTATAAAACTGACATAGACAAAGATGTGGATGAATGGCAAGTTTGTGCTTTCATTGATTGCACATATAAGTATGTGTGTCCGTGTTTCTGTGTGTATACACATCTTTGTGTATGTGTTGCAGTGTGTAAATGTGTGTGTTTTTGTGAGTTTTTGTGTGTGTGTCTGTGTCTGTGTGTGTGCATGTGTGTGTGTGTGTGTGTGTGTGTGTGTGTGTGTGTGTGTGTGTGTGTGTGCATGCGTGCATGTGTGTGTGTGTGTGTGTGTGTGTGTGTGTGTGTTTACACGAAAAGTGCTACAACAACAAGATGGCATGTAGAGAGGCAGGTGAGAGGAATGAACATTAAAAATAGTGACAGGACAGAGTGAGGGGACACAGAGTGAGGACACAGAGTGAGGGGACACAGAGTGAGGGGACACAGAGTGAGGGGACATCGACTAGGAGACATAGAGAGGAGACATAGAGAGAGGGGACACACAGTGAGGGGACACAGAGTGAGGGGACATAGAGAGGGGACACACAGAGAGGGGACACAGAGAGAGGGGACACACAGTGAGGGGACATTGAGAAGAGTACATATAGAGGAGGCGTACAAAGAGCTCAGAGAGAAGGAGGGAGAGAGAGAGAGCGAGACGGAGAGAGAGAGAGAAGGAGAGAGAGAAGGAGGGAGAGAGAGAGAGCGAGACGGAGAGAGAGAGAGAAGGAGAGAGAGAAGGAGGGAGAGAGAGAGAGCGAGACGGAGAGAGAGAGAGAGAAGGAGAGAGAGAAGGAGGGA
>NC_045174.1:17006205-17046205 GCF_900700415.2 Clupea harengus | reverse complement strand
ATGGCTGAGGATGAAATGTCTATGACCATCATGATTGGATTTACATGACTTGTTTCTTAAAGAATTGATGTGGTATTTAAGATTGTTCCATAGTTTCTCAACAGGTTGTATGTGTTGCTACTGTTCAGAGGGGTCTCTGAATTGAAATTGTAGTCGGTGACATGAATCGCATTCAACTTGCTAGGAAATCATATTCAGTTAGTTGGAGACGTGCAATGATCTGGTATGGTGATCAATGATCTGGTATGGTGATCAATTACTGTGTGAGACGAAGAGATACAGTAAAAAAGCACATTTGGAAATAAAGAATAAACTTTAATATATAACATATATTGATAAAATACTAATATATACCTTTATATTGATAAAATGACTAAATATTTTGACTGTCTTGGTTACAAACCATGACAACAGGACTGACATAGTCACTATTTACATGTAATTATTTCCTTTTGAGACCTAAACTAAGCATGTTGAGAGAGTTGTGTGGTGCAGTTTGTACGAATGGTTTCGAGAAATACACTTGAAAATGTGAAGGATGATTCGAGAAATGCACCAAAGCAACTGAGAAAAAACTGTGCTGTATGTAGTCATTGGGATCAATTAAAACTGTGTTGAATGTAGTCATTGGGATCAATTAAAACTGTGCTGTGTGTAGTCATTGGGATCAATTAAAACTGTGTTGAATGTAGTCATTGGGATCAATTAAAACTGTGCTGTGTGTAGTCATTGGGATCAATTAAAACTGTGTTGAATGTAGTCATTGGGATCAATTAAAACTGTGCTGTGTGTAGTCATTGGGATCAATTAAAACTGTGTTGTATGTAGTCATTGGGATCAATTAAAACTGTGCTGTGTGTAGTCATTGGGATCAATTAAAACTGTGCTGTATGTAGTCATTGGGATCAATTAAAACTGTGTTGAATGTAGTCATTGGGATCAATTAAAACTGTGCTGTATGTAGTCATTGGGATCAATTAAAACTGTGTTGTATGTAGTCATTGGGATCAATTAAAACTGTGTTGAATGTAGTCATTGGGATCAATTAAAACTGTGCTGTGTGTAGTCATTGGGATCAATTAAAACTGTGTTGTATGTAGTCATTGGGATCAATTAAAACTGTGCTGTGTGTAGTCATTGGGATCAATTAAAACTGTGTTGTATGTAGTCATTGGGATCAATTAAAACTGTGCTGTGTGTAGTCATTGGGATCAATTAAAACTGTGCTGTATGTAGTCATTGGGATCAATTAAAACTGTGTTGAATGTAGTCATTGGGATCAATTAAAACTGTGCTGTATGTAGTCATTGGGATCAATTAAAACTGTGTTGTATGTAGTCATTGGGATCAATTAAAACTGTGTTGTATGTAGTCATTGGGATCAATTAAAACTGTGTTGAATGTAGTCATTGGGATCAATTAAAACTGTGATGTGTGTAGTCATTGGGATCAATTAAAACTGTGTTGTATGTAGTCATTGGGATCAATTAAAACTGTGCTGTGTGTAGTCATTGGGATCAATTAAAACTGTGCTGTATGTAGTCATTGGGATCAATTAAAACTGTGCTGTATGTAGTCATTGGGATCAATTAAAACTGTGTTGAATGTAGTCATTGGGATCAATTAAAACTGTGCTGTGTGTAGTCATTGGGATCAATTAAAACTGTGCTGTGCTGTAGTCATTGGGTATCAATTAAAACTGTGTTGTATGTAGTCATTGGGATCAATTAAAACTGTGTTGTATGTAGTCATTGGGATCAATTAAAACTGTGTTGAATGTAGTCATTGGGATCAATTAAAACTGTGCTGTGCTGTAGTCATTGGGATCAATTAAAACTGTGCTGTGTGTAGTCATTGGGATCAATTAAAACTGTGCTGTGCTGTAGTCATTGGGATCAATTAAAACTGTGTTGTATGTAGTCATTGGGATCAATTAAAACTGTGCTGTGCTGTAGTCATTGGGATCAATTAAAACTGTGTTGTATGTAGTCATTGGGATCAATTAAAACTGTGTTGTATGTAGTCATTGGGATCAATTAAAACTGTGATGTATGTAGTCATTGGGATCAATTAAAACTGTGTTGTATGTAGTCATTGGGATCAATTAAAACTGTGCTGTGTGTAGTCATTGGGATCAATTAAAACTGTGCTGTATGTAGTCATTGGGATCAATTAAAACTGTGCTGTGTGTAGTCATTGGGATCAATTAAAACTGTGATGTATGTAGTCATTGGGATCAATTAAAACTGTGCTGTGTGTAGTCATTGGGATCAATTAAAACTGTGATGTGTGTAGTCATTGGGTATCAATTAAAACTGTGTTGTATGTAGTCATTGGGATCAATTAAAACTGTGTTGTATGTAGTCATTGGGATCAATTAAAACTGTGTTGAATGTAGTCATTGGGATCAATTAAAACTGTGCTGTGCTGTAGTCATTGGGATCAATTAAAACTGTGCTGTGTGTAGTCATTGGGATCAATTAAAACTGTGCTGTGCTGTAGTCATTGGGATCAATTAAAACTGTGTTGTATGTAGTCATTGGGATCAATTAAAACTGTGCTGTGCTGTAGTCATTGGGATCAATTAAAACTGTGTTGTATGTAGTCATTGGGATCAATTAAAACTGTGATGTATGTAGTCATTGGGATCAATTAAAACTGTGTTGTATGTAGTCATTGGGATCAATTAAAACTGTGCTGTATGTAGTCATTGGGATCAATTAAAACTGTGCTGTATGTAGTCATTGGGATCAATTAAAACTGTGCTGTGTGTAGTCATTGGGATCAATTAAAACTGTGCTGTGTGTAGTCATTGGGATCAATTAAAACTGTGATGTGTGTAGTCATTGGGATCAATTAAAACTGTGCTGTGTGTAGTCATTGGGATCAATTAAAACTGTGCTGTGTGTAGTCATTGGGATCAATTAAAACTGTGATGTGTGTAGTCATTGGGATCAATTAAAACTGTGCTGTATGTAGTCATTGGGATCAATTAAAACTGTGCTGTATGTAGTCATTGGGATCAATACAAACTTTTGCCACACAAACACCATCTGGTCATTGTGTCATGGACTCAAAAATGTTGATTACGTTCAGTTCCAGCTATTCTTTTCTTCATTGCAATACAAAGGTTTGGAAATGAAGGTGAAAAGTCCATGATCATCAGTCTCGTGATTGTATGTGTGTGTGTGTGTGTGTGTGTGTGTGTGTGTGTGTGTGTGTGTGTGTGTGTGTGTGTGTGTGTGTGTGTGTGTGTGTGTGTGTGTGGTTAAAATAACTTGGTTCACAAAGAATGTTTGTGGCATGCAAGAAGATTTCCCTGTCGTTTCTCAGCAGGTTGTAAACAATGGTGCTGTCAAGTTTCTTTCAGGTTATTTTATATATCCTTCTACTACACTCTTACACCATACATCCACTTGGTAACTTGTGTTGAAATAAGTGTCTTGGATGACATTCAACTGATACAACATAGTATTCAGTTAGTTGGAGGCAAGTTATAATGATCAATCATTGTTAGTGAAAGAGATAAACAGTCAAATGAAAATGTGAAAATAAGGAAAAACACCGATAGCATGACTAAGCATTTTGATTGTCCTGTTCATAAACAATGACATAAGGACTTTTCATTCTGATGGCACTGACATATAAATGTACTTTTGAGACAGGATTCTGAGCAATTTACGGCTTTTCAGGTCATACATTGTGTGGTGCTGTTTGCATGAATTGTTTCAAGAAATGCATTTACTGTTTTGAAATGTCAATGATGTTTGGAGAAATGTAAAAATGCCAATATTTTTGTATGTATTTGTGTTTGCATTTTTGTGTGTGTAAGGTAAACATACTGTATCTTCACGTGCCCATTAAAGCACACTTCCATCTTTGAGCTCATATTTGAGCCCTAAATTTCCCTCGGGATTAATAAAGTATCCATCTATCTATCTATCTATTACTTGAAGAAAAAATAATGTATTATCCTACTTGATGTCTTAACTAATTAATCCAGTAATTTTAAGTCATTCAGATAATTGCATACTACTCAGATATGGGTATGCTTTTGTTCACACTTGCTGTCGGCCATTTTGAAAGCTGTCCAAAAAACTTTAACCAGAAAACTCACATTGTTTAGATGTTTCAACAAATATTTTCACTAGTATCACTACTTGCAAAATTAAGATATTAATGTTTGGAACTATGCATAGTATAACTTGGAACTTGTGGGATGCGGGAATGTGGGAAATTGTCACAGTTAAATCAAAACACTGTTTTAGAGACATAGTTAGCATACGAGCCATATAAGATTGTGTGCCACACCAACAGATTACACTACAGTGCATAGTTAGCATACGAGCCATATAAAATTGTGTGCTAAATTAATAGATTACACTGCAGTGCGTAGTTAGCATACTAGCCATATAAGATTGTGTGCTAAATTAATAGATTACACTGCAGTGCGTAGTTAGCATCCTAGCCATATAAGATTGTGTGCTAAATGAATAGATTACACTGCAGTGCGTAGTTTGCATACTAGCCATATACAATTGTGTGCTAAATGAATAGATTACACTGCAGTGCGTTGTTAGCATACTAGCCATAAAAGATTGTGTGTCACACTAATAGATTACGCTGCAGTGCATAGTTAGCATACTAGCCATATAAGATTGTGTGTCACATTAATAGATTACGTCACAGGTTTTACTGGCTTCAATTGTAAAATCCATAACATCTTAAATTTCCAGTTTATTGATAGTCAATAGTTGTAGATTGCTGTAATTTCACAGAATTTCATACCATTGCAAGGTGATCTTAAAGGTACAGTGCTATAAAACCCAAAGGGCATCGGTGTGACTTCAACGAGAATATGTATAATTCAATAGACATGATCAGTATTGTTTGTTCATATTAAAGTAATGTACAAACTCGATGTATGATCTAGATTAATTATGTTGAAAATATTGCACTTCAAATTTCATATAATCTTTTTTAATTCAAAATGATCTGCTGCTCCAATGAAGCTCAATGTAATAATTATAATAATAATACATTACATTTATGTACTCTCTTTAAGCTCATTCAACATTCAACGTCATTTCATAAACATCATTTTACTTTATTTTATTTCATATACAGACTTTCATTCAAACATTCACTGATGGTTGCACTCTAACTTCATCTTTAAAAAATGATAAATAAATGACTTTCACAGCCTTAAGATGACAAAAACGATGCAGAACTATAGTTCATGCCCAAAGATGAAAGATGCCTATCGTCTACACAAAGAGGGAACCAATAGAAACCTTGGGTTCTACCACAGGCTGCAACACGTCTTCCTGTGATGTTGTGTAGAATTTATTTCCATTAATTCTCCCTTCAATTCTACTACGTTTCCCGGTTTCTGCTGATGAGAAATATCCTTACAGCATGATGTCAGCACTGTCATGTGTCGTGATTGGATGGTAATAGGCCAGTGAAGACTGATAGGAATATGTGTGTGCGTGTGTGTGTGTGTGTGTGTGTATGAGTGTGTGTGTGTATGAGTGTGTGTGTGTATGAGTGTGTGTGTGTGTGTGATTTATGTCACTTGTAGCTGTCTTATGATAGGCCAGAAAACTCTATTTTGGCTTATATGGCTTTAAAATCCCTTCCCCACACCTGAAGCAACATCCATATATGATAAGAGTCCAGTTGTATGGACGTCTCTTAAGACTGGGGACTCCTACACCTGCACCCCAATTCTAGCCACTGAACTTTGTAGATTTGTTGGGCTGATGGCTGGAGTGTGGTAGCCTCCCTCGCCTGTTAATATCTTCCTCGGATGCTTGGTTTGGTGGACAGCCTTTTCTACAAAGCATTTGGGTGAGGCAACTTCAACTCTCTTGCTATGGATCCAAAAGTGATCAGTTGGACATCAAAACACTTGGATATTTACCCGGAGTCTTTTTCTCACTTAGAGAAATGTAGCATTTCAATCACCTTCTCTATTCAGTCTCCATTTCTCCTGTCATGTCAGAGCCTGGCTTGTGACCCTTAGACGGAGTGAGTTTTATATCCAGGAGTACTCCGCTTTAACCACTCACAGGTAGTACCTAATTATGATTAGTTCTGGTCAAATAAGTGGCGCTTCTGTATCATTTGCGAACAATTTGTCATCTACCGTAATCTGGAACTCAAAAGCACAGGGGGTTGAATACTTGTGCAAGTACAACATAGTATATATTTCACTTTTTTAATTGATTTATTTTTTTAATGTTAACAGACATATAAATATGTTACCTTTGGAAATATACTAGAACATAAATGTTTGCAAAAAACTCAAACTGGAAAATATATCTAAGTATCTTTTGTGATTGTGAAAATGGTTATGACTTTCACTTGATTTTAGTGGTTTGGTATTTGTTATTGACTCTTCAACTAAAACTTATTTCAATGATTTGTAAATATGTTTTTTTTTTTAAACAAACAATCATTTTAATAAAACATTTGGTTGTGAGCATATTTGGAACAGGGGTCTGCTTAAAGGGTACAAAATTTACCCATTAAGCACAGCCAGATTTTTTTGCATTCAAATATGCATACCTTTATTTTAAATTACAAAAGCACTTCAATTAAGTAAAACGTTATTGTATGAGGGATTCATATTTTATTTTAATATCACTTCTTCTGCTGAAATCGATGTCTTGTGCTCTACAAATGTCCCAATGTAGATTTTGGTGAGCTTAATAGGTACGTTATCCTACGTTTGTTTTGCTGATGCCACATTGTTGAAACTCTTAAAAAAATAAAACACAATCAACAGCTCCTTCTGCCCATGCTCTTCCCCACTGGCCCCTCTCCACCCCCCACACAGGGTGGGCACGGCTGGGTATGGGGGTGTAGCTCTGGCCCCTCTCCACCCCCCACACAGGGTGGGCACGGCTGGGTATGGGGATGTAGCTCTGGTCCCTCTGGTAAGTTGCAGTTATCAAGGACAACAATGATGAGGAGACTCCTGTAAAAGCACTGCATGTCTGTGCTTGAGAAAGATGGAGAGAGTGTGTGTGTGTGTGTGTGTGTGTGTGTGTGTGTGTGTGTGTGTGTGTGTGTACTGTCGCCCCTCACCTGGCTGGTCTCATGCCTTTGTACTAGCTGTCTTGTGCAGCGTGCTTAAGCGGCTGGTTCACAGGCCCCTATGAGCACTCTGGATCTCGTCGCCCACTCTCAACATATTTATAAACACACACACACACACACACACACACACACACTCAACATATTCATAAACACACACACACACACACACATACACACACACACACGCACACTCTCTCTCAACATATTCATAAACACACACACACACACACACACACACACACACACACACACACACTCAACATATTCATAAACACACACACACACACACACACACACACACACACTCAACATATTCATAAACACACAGGTGCGAGCCCTCTGATTGTCTGGTATCAAATTAAATTTCTCGACTTGTGTAAAAAAAAAACAGCTTTTCATGTCGACATCCTCCCTCATCTCTCTCGGTTTCTCTCCCTCTCTCTCTGGAGGGGACTGGCACAGTGGGCTGACTCTGACTGGGGAGCAGTGGAGACAGACTAGGAGCATAGGGTCCCAGTGAAGGAGACACAGAGAGAGAGAGAGAGAGAGAGAGAGAGAGAGAGAGAGAGAGAGAGAGGGAGAGAGAGGGGGAGAGCAAGAGGGAAACACAGTGGAGAGAAAGAACAAGAGAGAGAAAGAAAGATAAGGTGAGAGAGAAACAGGAAGAGATAGAGGAAGAGAGAGATCAAGAGAAACAGAGAGGGAGAGGGACACACACACAGAGAGAGACAGAGAGAGAGAGAGAGACAGAGAGAGAGAGAGAGAGAGAGAGAGAAAGCGAGAGCGAGACTTACAGCAGATTCATGTGTACTGAGCTTTTTGAAAATGATTTTTATTGCTATTAAAACATTTGTAGTGGGATTAAATGGCCAACCCCGCAGAGGGGAATGCCGCTCGGCATAAATTAGAAACGGAGAAAGAAAGCCTTTCCTCTTGGGCCCTCTGCCGAAGCCCAAAACAGAAGGATGAGGGGAAATGGCAAAAAAGAAAAAAAAAAGAGAGAGAACAAGAACAACTGAGGGGAAGGAGAGAGAGAGAGAGAGAGGGGAGGGGAGCAGAGAAGCAGGGTTGTGGATCACAGGTTCAAACGGAGACTGTCAATGCAAGAGATTTACTGTCAAAACTGGATATTAAGAGTCAGGTTAGGCATATCACTCTATTCTTCAAGGGTGTGTGTGTGTGTGTGTGTGTGTGTGTGTGTGTGTGTGTGTGTGTGTGTGTATGTATGTGTGTGTACGTGTTTCTGTTATGCCTTGTGCTCACCTCTTGGACAGGGCAGCACATTTCACTTTACACAGCGGCATCCCGGATGATGGTTGATTTAAGGTGTAACGTTAACTCTCGAACTGAATATGTTCACTTTCAGTAGACTAAAAGGGCCTATGAGCGGGGAGGGGGGGGGGGGGGGTTGTCTCTAAACTTCAAATATTCACACGACACAATAAGCAAGATATTTACGCCAACCTTTAATGAATTAAAATCTTAACTAGATGAGCGAAAATAAAATAGCACATTTCAAATAGTAATTAAGTCAAAGAACCCCTCGAGGGGAAATAGAATAAAGAAATGTATTCCCAACGCTCCTCTGTCGCCTGTTGCAATTGGCCTATGTTTGCACTAACAGCTTTCGCTTGAGTTATTATTTAGTTCTTCCAATGTATTATTGATGTTACTGTTTTTGCTCATTTGTCAATTAAAATATGATTTGAGAAAATAGCGAATATATGCGTGCCATGTTAGACATGCGCGCGCTTGTGTGTCTCTGTGTGTGTGTGTGTGTGTGTGTGAGAGAGAGAGAGAGAGAGAGAGAGAACTTCCTCTCTTCGGTTAGGTCCGTCCTGCTCGGCCGAAGCATGCGATTCCATCTGGAGAACATTCAACCGGGCCTCGCAAAAGCTCAGTAAAACTGCTTAAATACACCAGTGCGCCTTCATGTCCGGTGTGTTTATACTCGCGCAGTGCTCTTGCTGTGGCCACCACTAGCCGAGTACGCTGGCCGAAGAGGTTTAATCTATTGTTACAACTCATTGTGAAGATAATGAAACGTCTACGAGTCGACACACCGCTAGATGCATCAGGCTTTCAGTCCCACACCCAACCTCCAAGGGATTGGCTGGAGATATAGGCCTTGCACCGGACAGGGGTGTACATGTAACCTACCTCTTTCTCCCCGGGCGTATGACGAGAACAGGACGAGGCATGACTTGTAGGCTTACCTGTGTGAAGACGCTGCCACAAACATGCTAGTTAAAAATGCTGATACAGTATATAGCCATTCCGGGATTTAGTTGTCTGTCCTGTCTAGTCCACGTTAGCCTCTCAGCGTTGCTCGTCAAGTCCACTCTAATGGTAAATTCTGCTGTCTGGGAACCTCCGTGGATAACTGACAACATTGGCACGATTGAAAGGTTGAGGCTGTTGCTTCAAATTAGGACAGATTTGAGGTGTGTTCCCTCGTTCCTAATTTGAGGTATTAAGGCTAGTCGTAGGTATTCACACTTTTAAGGACCAGGGACTGTATTGCTTTGTCTAGCTGTTGGGGTTTTGCACGCCATGTAGTCATAGTGTGCACACATGTAGCCCTACATATATGTTACATTATATGTTAATTACTTTAGGCCTAAAACAATTAAATCGACATTTTTTTTGTCCAATACTGATGATCATAATGATTTTAAATCGTCGATTAGAATTAATGTGCCCAACTTCTACGTTTCCATTTACCACGATGTATTCATTTATTGTGGCGATTTATTCAAATGTAGGCTATACACTTGTGGAATTTATAGTCACAACATCGAAGTGGCTTATTTTCCTTGTTTATGTCACCATTGAATATTAAATCTAAAAGATCTATAGGGTGCATAGGTATGCTTGGCATTGTTTATCACAGGGAAATGTGGACAAACCTGATTGTTTGGATACACATAGTCAACATGACATCCATTTGAACGTCAGAAGTTTTAAACGGGCCGGAAAGGAAGACCGAAAAAGAGGCAAAAATGTATGAACTGCACGATGTTTTGCTCAGTGCTGCGGTGTAAATGTGCAGGGGCTACCGAATGACATTTTATCATTCATTGCAGGGATTCGCTACGGAGACGGCACTTAATTGACGCTGTATTGTGTTTCCTAGCTCCTCGACGCGCTATGCCCATAGGGTGGGTATTCGCTTTGTGCTCGGCCGCTACCGCAGGGGGGCGAGAGAGGCCCCTGCCGGTGCTGGGGCGAGACCCCCTCCCCACGGTAGCCCCTCGTCTACATTTTACCAGCAGCCCATCAACCCACTAGTTGACGGCAAAAGCAGAATGCGGAGCCAATCCAGGGTTCTTGCGAAGCCAGCAATCCTCTAACTCCACTCAAGCCGTGTATATAGAGCTCTTACCCTGTCTACCTTGGAAACAGGTTACTAGTGCTTTCACCCTTCGCCAGTGTTTATGTTCCATCTAAACTACTGTGTAGGCCTAAGTTATCAGACAATAAAGACAAGTTATTGTGATGCGTGTCTCAAACAATCTATTGAAAAAAAAAAACAACGCCACGATGTAATTCTGTGAGATGGCAGCTGGTCCAAAATGACGATTTTGTAACCGCCCAAATTGACTAGGACAGAGTTAACGTGAAAGAAATTCCTAAAATGGATTCAGGATTAAAACCAGGCTACTAATCAAAGCACATATCTCCCCAAACATACAGCGGATGTTTTTTCGTATAAACCTTTAAGCAAAATATCAGAAAACGATAAGTCTTTAGGCCTACAGAATTTGCCCTGATAGCCGAGGCCCAACCAAATGTGCATTGAGTAAGCCTCGCATGATAATTAGTTAAAGTTCACAAAAAATATCGCTTAAACGCACCTTGCACAATTTAGAATAATCAGTTGAAATTCCAGTTTAAATCTAGTAACATATGTTTTCCTTACAGTATTTCAGTTGTGCAGTTTAAAATCTCCAGTCTTCACAATATGAAAGGGTTTCTTCTTATAGGCCTACCTGCATCGTCAATCACTACGCCAGTCTGCGTGCTCGGTGTGATCTGCAGGCCTTCCTCTCATTAAGCTCCAACCCATATTTGTGATGGGATCAAAAACAATATTTGCACTTGTTCCTTTAAAATAACCCAAGCGTGCATGGATAATCTTAGCATTAACTCACGAAATCCATGTTATGGCACGCCTCTTATTTCTATGCATTTTATTTATTTCTATTTACGTTTCAGCCAGCTGAGATCGAATGATGCAAAACTCGATGCAGCTCATGTGGTTTTTGAGGTGTGACGGCGTCTGTATAGGCTAATATTTTACTGCGCGACGTAAATTCACTGCGAGACAAATAAAAATGTTGTCTGTAAAAAAAACAAATGAAATAATCGATACACATTTCTAAAGTAGGTCTACCTCGTGTTGGCTTATAGACTACGTGTAGCTTAATCAATTAGATATCGCAACGCAACGTGTGAGAAATCTGTGATTGCGTTTTGAAACTTTTGGTAACTGCTGAGAAGCGGTCCGTGAGCTTTGGGTTTTGGATGATCTATTGTAGGTTTGTAGGCCTATCCATAGGCTATTGCTGCCCTATAGACGCAATATTCTCTCCATAAGACATCGTGTTTATGAAAATACCAAAGCTGCGAACAAAGAAAGAAAATCTGTATATCGTTGATCTGATATATTTTTATGTTTAACCTTTTCTGCACACACTGTTGTTATTACGACTGCTATTATCGCCGTCACCGTGTTCATACGCGGACGCTCCCCCCTCTGCTCACGTCACTTTGAATTAACTTCAGAAAACTCCGCTTGGGCCTCCACCACGCAGCGGCCCTGCTATTGTTCTAGAACTTCAGGGTACGTTACGCACACAAAACGGGAAAGCAAACGATGGCAAATGAAAGAGTCTTGCCATGTCCACGCTCATGGTTTTTAGGAAGTCACCAAAAAGAGCAAAGTTTAGCAACGTTGCATTGAAACACTGCACATCTTATCTCCCTAAACAATGAAGATGTGCCTGTCCTGGCTCAGACCGTGCATTTCTTTTGACCACTAGAATACACGAACATAATAATAAATAAATATAATAATTAAACTACACTATATTTGTCAAGAGAGTAAGACTACAGAAGACTATTTTTTTAAATGAGATAAATAAAGGGGATATGCGTTTTCATAAACAGTCCTAAAACATGCATTTTATACTGAAAGCAATTTCATGTCCATCGTTTATTATCCTGAGTGTAATTTTTCCTACAATGTAATTTACATTTGAGTACACTGAAATTATTGGAAGAAAGAACTAAAAAAGCGAGCTTTCTTTATTTCAAATGGATGCATTTGTAAGCTCAACAAATCGTTACTGTAAAATCTAACCAATACATCTAAATGCAAACTTTCACATTTGGGTCTGTCCAGTAATTTAACAGCAGTGGGGAAAGATAATTTTAATCGGCCAACGCTGAGGAAGATGACTACGCTAATGACTTTCATTAGTTTCATTACGTGTACGATATAGCAAAGCTTGAGGAAACCATTATATAAATTCGAATGAAGGTGGCTGAGATGTTTACTACAAATGCACATTGAATTTTACTGCAGGCCTTAGCAAAAATATTTCCTTACAACTAGTTTTCTTCGCGTAAAATGTCATGCGTTAGGCCTATCCCACCAAAAACTCTCCGGTTCCTTCATTCCATACACTAATACAACATTTGCTTCGTGTGTGTGTGAGTGTGTGTGTGTGTTTGTAAGACCTGCCCAAAACTCTGAGGGTTTTCCATAACGATTGCAGCGGATACTCACAATTACCCAAATTTCTATTCCAAGTGCTGAAGACGGTAGTAAAAAGGACAGAAAATTACAGTTTTAAAGGACACATGTCTGTCAAATGTGATAATTTGTGATAATTAATTAGAGCTCAGCTAATCTGTTACAATTAAATTAAAAAACGCTGTACAAATTCTGTAATCAAAGTCTCTCTGAAGGAGTAAAATTGAAATGTTAAATTAGTGGGATTGCATATGGAAGGCTGATAAAATTCGCTACACACAAGTGATTTTTTCTTGTTATTTATGATTATTTTGAGGATAATGACATAAAAATGTTCTCAATTATTGAAAGGGAGACATCTCTTGTCAATTTAGGATGGGGTTATGCCATGTACATCTTTTTTTTTTAATCTAAGCAAACACAATAAAAGCACAGTTCTTAGCCCCTTACAACAATATTTGCCCTTGTGTAATATTTTCTGGGAATTAAGTGGAACATAAACCTGGTTATTGTCTTGTGCCGTTTGTGTTTACCATTCTCTCTCTCTCTCTCTCTCTCTCTCTCTCTCTCACACACACACACACACACACACACAAAATGGAGCCAACTCTATGTGGTAGGCCTATACGCATTTTGATAAACGGGCAGTTCCATGTCCACGTCTATAGGCAAAAAGTAGCCGGGTGTGCTTATTTATTAGTGACTGCTGGCTACCCACTTTGGTCAAAATTCCACGAAACTGAAATTAACGTCTTTCTCTCCCCCGGGCTTGTTTTTCCCACGAATATTAGCCCATTATTTGAGATTAAGAGGCGTGTACGCACACTCACACTCAGTCATCTACACACACACAGGAACGAGATAGCTTTATATTCTAAATATTTATTCTACATTCATTTAACATCTTAATCTTGAACCTACAAGTGTTTACACTTGATCATACACTGCTTTCGTAGAGTGTAGTGTGCATGCATTAAATCAAATACCTGGAACATTAATGCTATACAATACAATCAGCATCGTGCAAAAACATACAGTAGCTATAAACTGCATTCCTTGAAAAAAAATAGTTCTAGGCCCACCTTTTTGTTGTACAGGCAATCCAAAATCATTTTGTCTTTCAAAATATGCCTATCCGTCAATACATAGCTGACTTTGGCATTGTAACAAATCGCAAATGTGAAACAGGCATACGTGTTTCGTTTGAAGAGAGAAAAAAAGAATACACATCCACGAGAGAGAAAAGTAACTGAAGAAAACAAACTCTTTACGCACTGATATCCATGCTTCTGTGGTTTGGTCAAGTCCCACTTTCTTGAGTGCTTTAGTTGACGCTACTTGGTGAAAAAAAAACTGTAAACGTAGAGAAATCTGAAAGTAAAAACAAACATTATGCAAAGAGCGCTTTCAAAAATCGCGCCATTCAGCCTCCGTGTCTGTCGTCGGCGTACTGGGAATGCGAGATGTCGCGCATAGATTTCCCTGTTATTTTTAAATTCGAGTAGGCTACAAGGGACCTGGGAACGCGCCAGTGGTCTATATTAACGCTAATCGAGCTTGCAGTCGGCGGGCAGCGCGGTAAATAAAGCCCTCGAGAACAGCTGGCGCGCCCGGTAGTCTGAGGTATTATTTTTGATTATTTAAAACGAGTGAAAGTAACGCTCGAGTCACCTATTGTGTAATAAGCCTGCCTTCCCCTCCCCCTCCTTCGGAGCGACCAATTCCTCAGCAAGACGTCTCTCTCGCACACCACACAGCGCAGATGTCTTAAAACAAACGAGATCCGTTTGCCACGGTGATTCCCCCCTCCTCTCCTCTACCTTCCGACTCATTCCCTTCAGGTCCTGCAGTCCCCGTCTTACACGCGCTATCCTAAGCGTTGTAGTATGCACCAGCTGTCCGCCATTTAGTGTTTTTCCCTTGCGAACGTTGGAGGGGTCTTCTGGGCAGTCGGGTTGCAGGAGAGTCATGGACGGGGTCTTCCCCTCCTCACACTGCCGAGCGACATGAGGAGGGGGAGGGGAGGCTCGACGAAATAGCTGGAGGGAGCCCCAGCCAACGGAGCAGAAATCGTTGCGAGGAAATCCCACAAAACGTGGCACAGATTTAAGGAGGATCTGCATATTCACGAACAGGAGCAACAGCTGGCTCGAATCACACGGATGTGGGATATCCCTGAGGAGCAGGATGGCACTTAAAATGGCTGTTGGACTTGAGCAGTATAGCAAGTCGTCCACCACAGCAGGATTATTATCAGGAAAAAAATGTTTTGTTTTTTTTACTTTAAGAAACAGACAAATTACAGTATGTGAATAAATTATAATATTAGGTCATCTGAATAGGAATATATATGCCATGACTGGTAATATGGAAAAAAATTAGTTTGGAATTTTATTCTCATAAGTGTGCTTACAGTGACCGTGCTGACTATATTCAGAATAGTTTTATCCACCTTAAAACTCAATATGAAACATTTCACATTCACTCTTAAGCACCTCACTCGCTGCCAGTTGGTCGCTGCAGTCTATCAGCCTGGCGAGGGTGAACATATGAGATGATGATGTTTCTTTGATTATTTACCCGATTTAACCATTAGAGAGAGGACACTGAATCCAGCGCAATCACATTTGCGAAGGAGGGCGGGGAGAGGAGAGTCGCGTTTCAAATGAATCACTCTCGGGTTTCCAACACTCGCAATTCACACCTATGTAAACGTATCCCGAGAGGGCTCCAGATTCATTTGCAAGGGAACCGCTCTACCCTTGCCTGAACCTGGTGATGGATGAACGACCCCCCCCCCCCTCATTGTTTAAATTCAAATGGAATTTAACCCCGAATGAATGGGCAACTCCGTAGAGGCGCGATAATTTGACGCCCGAGTCGAGCGTAAACTACTCCGCGCCCGTTCCAAAGCCCGTCTGCCATCCGCCACACATGACGATTGATAATTTGACGCAAGATGCCATCTCACGACTGTAGTTGCTAGGGGAGGGCAGAGAATCTCTTCGGGTCCGGGTTTCTGCTGACACATAGTTCAGAACGCGACATTTGGGCGATCTTCAGTCCAGTGATAATAGGCAACGCACGATTCACAGCACTCCAGTCTCCAAACCTTATTATATGGGTCAGTTTATTGCATTTGATGCCGACATCCTGCATAAATCCGTACCCAAATCCCAAATAATTAACCCCAGTTATTAGCCAATGCACTGTGCGATTATTTAATGTTTTGTTGAATGAAAGACCACATCGACTATATCTTCTGGCCCGTCTCCGCCACCAAGGCTCGATCCCAGTGATAGCGCGTTTCAGCCCTGATAAACCCAGCCAAGCCTAGGGCAGACCCCATGCTGGAGCTTTTAAAGACTCCCATATAAAAACTATAAAGAGCACAAGGGCTCATGCAGAGTGGGGTAAGGGGTGGCACTTTGGGGAATGAGCAGGTTGGAGCACCCCACCCCCCTGCTACACACACACATGCACTCACACACGCAGACACGTAGACACACGCACACACACACACACACACACTTTCACTTACCACTTTCATTCTCACCCACTTACCAAAACATATGCACGGATAAACACACACACATATACACACACTTCTCTCTCTCTCTCTCTCTCTCTCTCTCTCTCTCTCACACACACACACACACACACACACACACACACACACACACACACATGCCTGGGTAGTGGCTTCCAGCAGGGCCCGCTCCCCCCATCTTTCCCCATTTATCTCACACATATGCACCTGACCTGCAGAAGGTTTACGGTGAGGTCTGCTGTAGGAGAGAGAGGACCATGCGGAACATAAAAAAGCTGTTATGCAGGCAACTCGCCAGGCATTTTACCCACCGTTTGTACCGGCGCTTGTGTTAGAGTCATTTTGTCAATACACATCAGCAGTGTGCTGCTATTGGGCTGGACATTTATATACCTTTTTATATACAAAGTATTCAAGGGGTCCTCAGGGAATATGTCTCCAATTTTGGAATAGTAAATGGCCTGAATGGCTATATGTGTGTGTGTGTGTGTGTGTGTGTGTGTGTGTGTGTGTGTGTGTGTGTGTGTGTGTGTGTGTGTGCGTTTGTGTGTGACTGGTAACCTATGACAACACTACGACATTTCTACAGGTTCTAAAATTTTATTTCAGCCTTATGTCATTATAGGCATGTGACATGTGTGTGTCAGTGTTTGCCTATATGTGTGTGTGTGGGTGTACATGTGATCAAGGACATGTGTGTGTGTGTGTGTGTGTGTGTGTGCATGGGTATCTGAGGGCATCAATGTGTGTGTGTCTACGTGCCTGTGTCTGAATGGCTACGTGAGGGCATCAATGCGTGTGTGTGTGTGTATGTAAACGTGCTGAACCGCTGCTGGTACAATTTCACGTGTAGCACTGTAAAACTCCCGTGCCAAGGATCCATATAACCCTGTACCCACCATGAAATATCTTCCCATCGATCCTCTATCTATCTGCACCCACAATCAGCCATCAAAGATTTGGAGTTCATTTAAGAGAGAGGCCACCGGTTGCGCAGGCATGAGGAGACACAACGGAGGCCAATATCATTTCATCCCTCTCCAGGACATGTTTAATGTGGTACCTCATACGAGGGACTAATACATGTCCCATAAACCTCTTTATGATAGGGATACATTGATAGCCTGGGTTCTGTTGCGGGAGAGGGGTCTCTTTTGAAAGGGGTGGGGGTGTGGGGTGTGTGGTGTGGAGTTTTAGGACGTGATCTGAGCCATGCAGTTATCTGCGTTTGTCATGTGTTGAAAGGTTTTCCCTTTTTTCTTGTAAAATAGCCCCAAAAAAAAAAGGGGACACGCCAGTATTGTACAATTTCAAATGATCGTTTCTTGCTTCCTTCTTGTCTTGATGGGCCCCCAGCGGCGAATGTTTTTTATCAGTAAGAACACTGCGTGAGCTTTGTGACGCGTTACAGTATTTAGGGACCGGGCCCGAATAAGGAGTAGGCCAAAAAAACACACACAAATAAATGAATCATAGTAACTGTGAGCTTGGAGCCATGGAGTCTACTCTCTCACTGACCAGTGGTAATTAGGGGACCTCCCCTTTAACCCTTAATTTGTCATAGCTGGCCAATAATAAGTTATGAAAGAGTCACATTGGTGGTGTGTGTGTGTGTGTTTTACTACGTGTGTGTGTGTGTGTTTTGTGTGTGTGTGTGTGTGTGTTTTGTGTGTGTGTGTGGGGGGGCGTGTGTTGTGTGTGTGTGTGTGTGTGTGTGTCTGTTCTGTGTGTGTGTGTGTGTGTGTGTGTGTGTGTGTGTGTGTGTGTTTGTGTGTGTGTGTGTGTTCTGTGGCGTTCTGGGTAGATGTTATTTTTTTGTCATTCATTGTTGTGGCAGCTGACCTCCTGATATCGAACAGGCCGAGCTGGTCTCGAGACTGTGGCATTTGGCCAGGATTGGTCATCCTGTTTTATCCTCTCTGCCCCCAAACCCCCTGGTGCTCGAGGCCCTGAGATAGACGGATAAGTGGTGCCGTGAAAGGAGACAATGGTCTGGGGAAGGGGTGAAGAGAGAGAGAGGGAGGGAGAAAGAGAGAGAGAGAGAGAGAGAGAGAGAGAGAGGGGAGGGAAGGGGGTTGGAGAGTGTCAGAGAGAGAGAAAGGGGAGGAGAAAAGGAGAGATAGATGGGGAGAGAGAGGGAAGAGTGTGAGGGAGAGAGAGAAGGAGAGAGAGAGAGAGCGAGGGAGAGAGTGAGAGAGAGAGAGAGTGAGAGAGGGGAGGGAAGGGGGTTAGAGAGCGTCAGAGAGAGAGAGAGAGGAAGAAAATGAGAGATAGATGGGGAGAGAGAGGGAAGAGTGTGAGGGAGAGAGAGAAGGAGAGAGAGGGAGAACAAGAAAAAAGGGGGTAAGGTAATGAACAAACAGATAGGGAGACACAGGCATGGAAAGGAGGAAGAGAGAGAGAGAGAGAGAGAGAGAGAGAGAGAAAGAGTTGCTTTTGAGGGGGAGCATCTGATGTGGCCAGCGTCTCTGTTGTGGCAGCCAGTGTCCCCTGCAGCTGGGCAGCCCTGAGCCCCTCACAAACTGCCTTTCATTCTGCCGGAACACTGGCCGCGTCACATGACCAGGGTGGCATTCCACGTGATGGCACTGCAGATGTTGATGAGTGATGAGTGTGTGTACGTGTGTGTGTGTGTGTGTGTGTGTGTTTGTGGGTGAATGGATGGTGTGGTGAGTGTGTGTGTGTGTGTGTGTGTGTGTGTGTGTGTGTGTGTGTGTGTATTGAGGGGGGGTCCAGCGGATGAAGAAAAAACAGCGAGTGCGTCAGAAGAGGGCAAGGGGTTACAAAACAGACCTTGTGTCTCTCCTCTCCAGCTGCCATGCTTAACAGCTGCAATAAAAGGCCTGATTCGCAAAATGCTGGAAAACTATCAGAATGGACAACCAGCTCAGAAGGGGATTGAAAGAGATGTCTGTTTGTGGTTTCTCTCTTTCTCTCTTCCTCTCTCTCTTTCTCTCACCCCATCTCTCTCTCCTCTCTCTCTCTTTCCCTCTCCCTTTTTCCGTGCCGTCGTTTACTGCCTCATGAATATGTATACAGGTGCGAAACTGGAGGCCTCGGGATGCTTTTTTTACTGGAGATGAAAGGACGGCGTTGAGATCCGCTCAGGTCACTTCCTCTCGCCCTTTGACCCCCCCTGATGGCTTCTATTGTTTTAGACTTTTCAACGGCAGGCCCGATCCAAATAGCTCGCATATACATCTGCACTTATTCATCCAGCAGATGATTTCATCCAGACTGAGTTACAGTAAGCCAACACCCGCAGCATAGGTATGCATCTCGTGTGCTTGTGTCCTCTCTGGCCCCTTGCCTTGTTAGCACCTTGCTCTACCAGTCGAGCTGCAGGAACACTGCCTCACATTTTGAGGAGTTCAAAATGGCCACCTGTTGTGGCTCCTACAATGAACCAGAAGCCCACGATTAGCATGTGCCGTTTCACGTCTTCAGGAAACAGCCGTACAATGTGAGAATGAAATGGTTGCTTATTGGAACCTCACTCATGGCTTATTTCCACCAAGTTTATGGGACTTTGTTGCAGTTGCATCAGGCACACCTTAAAGTTAATGTTGCGGGGCTTATGATCAGATGGCCTCTCCTTGCAAGTCTAAGTCACTTTGGATACATGTTACACCATGCTTTTTTATTGCTCTTAGCTTGACTGTTCTCTCCCTTGTACGTCGCTTTGGACAAAAGCGTCTGCTAAATGACTAAATGTAAATGTAAATGTAAATGGATAAAAGTGTTTGCTAGCGGTGAATGAATCATTGTAATCGTGAAGCACTATCTATTTGACTTTTCTGCCCTTCCTTGTCTTGAAAGGACAGAAACCGCTGTCTTTATCAGTGCAACAATTCAGCGTGTGTATGATTATGCAGTTACAAAACTATTTCTTGTTCCATGTGGGTGTCTGACTGGAGATTCGTCTGAAGGTGTTGCTGCATTATTTCTTCCCTGATTGTTGCCACCGGCCCAACATTTACACTAGACCCACACTAAGTTTTTGTTAAAAAGTTTCCCCCTGTCCACACTGTCGTTTTCGTACCGTTTTCCAAATGTTCTACATCCACATCAAAACGCCGAAGCGCCATCGAAGTTTTTGTTGGTGGTGTTTTCTGGCGCACAAACTTTTGCCAGTGTCATGGCAACCGTTAAAAATGTGGAGGTCATACATACATACACAAAATGAGTTTGAACAGGAAATAGATAAGGCAAAATGAATAGCAAATACAGGCAAGGTTTGAAATAAAGATTTAATGGGTCCTTCAAACTTCGCTTTTCGTCAAATAATCCTCTATTTGCTTTTCTTTCAAAAACAAGGACATTTGTAAGTGACAGCAGCCTTTTGAAGGGTAGAGTAGATGCTCAGACAGCATTGTCAGAGACAGACACAGAGACAGACACAGAGACAGACACAGAGACAGAAACAGACACAGACACAGACACAGACACAGACACAGACACAGACACAGAGACAGAGACAGAGACAGAGACAGAGACAGAGACAGACACAGACACAGAGACAGACACAGACACAGAGACAGAGACAGACACAGACACAGACACAGACACAGACACAGAGACAGACACAGACACAGACACAGAGACAGACACAGACACAGAGACAGAGACAGAGACAGAGACACAGAAACAGAAACACACACAGACACAGAAACACACACAGACACAGACACAGACACAGACACAGACACAGACAGACACACACACAGACAGACACAGACACAGACACAGACACAGAGACAGAGACAGAGACAGAGACAGAGACAGACACAGACACAGACACAGACACAGACACAGACACAGACACAGAGACAGACACAGTCTGAAGTTTGGAGACCAGGCCACAGGCAGCACAGGGTCCTCAGCCATGTCACATGAGCCCAACTGCTTTTTGAACATTTGATTTCGGCTTGCATGATGATGATGATTCAGTGCATGCAAGGAGTCCTGCATGATGATGATGATTCAGTGCATGCAAGGAGTCCAGGCTTATGAGTCAAAGTACACAATCATAGTTTAGGGTGTAGTCGTCTAATACATATCAGCTGCGATCATACAGACTTCAGCAGACGGGGCTTTGCAGTGATCTTTTGAGCAGCGACTGGATTACAATACAATTTCAGTCCGCGATGAAAAAAGGGGTTAAATGCCATGGGTTGAATGTTTAAAATCATGATAAGAGGAGAAATCCATGCTATTTAAATCTGTTTTTTTGTTGGTTTGGTTTATTTAATTTAATTATTTTCCATTTAAACTTACTCATAGTCTTAGTACAGTTGGAACTTTTTGGTGATGGGATTGTTTTAAGACATTTAGGAAACAATTAAGAGATATCTGTAAAAGACCAATTTACATTTTGACCTTTTGAAAAGGCTGATGATTTCATGTTGTTTGTGCCCCCAGAGGCCTAATGTGTGTGAAAGTGTGTGTGCGTGTGTGTGTGTGTGTGTGTGTGTGTGTGTGTGTGTGTGTGTGTGTGTGTGTGTGTGTGTAAAAACACTACATAAAACCCATGGCTGGGGCTCTGCTCTACAAAGAGTGAAACCCTTTGTCTAAAAAAGGACGAAGTCCTTAATGAGTGTGTGTTTTGAGCCAGGCTATGTTTGTTGACCAAACTTTGAGGTTGAATGTTTGTGTGTGTGTGTGTGTGTGTGTGTGTGTGTTGGGGGGGGGGATACAAGCCTGGTGTAATTGCTGCTTTTGTCATGAAGAGTCATGAAGACAGAGTCATGAAGAATAGAGAGAGAGAGAGAGAGAGAGAGAGAGAGAGAGAGGGAGAGGGAGAGGGAGAGAGAGCCCCACACAACGGTCACCAGCGACTGACTGACTGGAGATAAAACACAAATGCTGATATCAATCTCTGTTTATTGCTCTTAGGATTGACGCAGGGAAACTGGGGATTGGGGCAGGAAATTGAAACAAGAACACGGCCCGTCTCAAAAAAATGCAAAAATCTAGTTCAAACACACACTAAAAAGAGACTCGCCAGGCTTCGACATCTTGTATGACTGACTGCACGGATCAAATTCACAGAATTCCCCAATTCTCACACCAAACCTAAAGACTTCAACTCTGGCCAGAGGTCAATCAAGCTATTTTGGTTGCCAAATTTTCCATTGTGCACAAAATCCCCCTCATCAATAATTCCCACACTTCCCATCTCTCTTTCTTTTTTTCAGAAGTTGTTTGCGGTCGAGGAGAAGAAAAAAGACTTCACCCTCTCTCTCTCTCTTCTCTTGTGAGGAGACATATTCCCTTGAGGCTCTTAGTCACTGAGCAGGAGCACAGTGATTGATATCCGCCCACCACCACTGCAATAATGGACGCCATTGGACATGCGTATTGATGGATCGGTGGGTAATCCCCTACATCTGTCTGTCCTCTGTCTCTGTCCTCTGTCTCTGTCTCTGTCTCTCTCTCTGTCTCTGTCTCTGTGTCTGTGTCTGTGTCTCTGCCTCTGTCTCTGTCTCTGTCTCTGTCTCTGTCTCTGTCTCTCTCTCTGTCTCTGTCTCTGTCTCTGTCTCTGTCTCTGTCTCTGCCTCTGCCTCTGTCTCTGTCTCTGTCTCTGTCTCTGTCTCTGTCTCTCTCTCTCTCTCTCTCTCTGTCTCTGTCTCTGTCTCTGTCTCTGTCTCTGTCTCTGTCTCTGTCTCTGTCTCTGTCTCTCTCTCTCTCTCTCTCTCTGTCTCTGTCTCTGTCTCTGTCTCTGTCTCTGTCTCTGTCTCTGCCTCTGTCTCTGTCTCTGTCTCTGTCTCTGTCTCTGTCTCTCTCTCTCTCTCTGTCTCTGTCTCTGTCTCTGTCTCTGTCTCTGTCTTGGCCTGCTCATTGAAAACTGAAAATGAACTATGCCCTCATAACATATTGGGGTGCAGAGACATTCCTTTAGGTTTAGGTTCGCTCCTCTTTCTTTCTAAAAGATTTGTAGTTCCTCTGAAGCTGGGCCTGGTCTTTAAGAACTGTTAGACAATGGGGAAATGGAACTGTTACCATGGTGAAAAACACAGCGTACAGATGCAGGGACTTTGGGGGGGGGGGGGGGGGGGGGGGGGACGACAGTAGTTATATAATCAGTTCAGAATAGGGCAACAACCTCATTTTCAGGACGATTATGTGAAGTAGAGCAAAATAATGGCATTCATGAGGGAGCGGTACTATGCTTACTCAGGGGAGTACTTAAAGCTGTAGAATGTTATTTATTGTGAGAATTAGCACAAGGTGAAAACAGCTAGCAGAAACGTTAGCCGTGGGACCTTTGTCCAAAGCCCCTCCCACACATTTCACATGTAAATGACCACTGGAGGGCCAAGAAGTATTTACATTATTATTTCTGTTAACTGCACATCTAATGGAACAGTGGCAGGACAATAACCCACCTAAGCTGTGTTTCCTGCAAGCGTTGTTCTGTAATGACCGTCGTTAAATGGTAGAGAGGGCATCATTTTGAACACCCTCGCGCTCGTTGGAATGGTTGTCCCACAACGATGCTTTTTTGGAAACACGTCTGTTTTGTATTGACATGCATGTGTGGTGATTACTGCCTTTTCCAATGAGTGGAGTGGAGCTGTAACACAAAGGTCCCTCTTACTCAAGACGTCAAGGAAAACACTCAACGTCCAAACCCCAAAACTCTGTAAAATAAAAATAAAAAAAATAGACAGAACACACAATGAGAAAGGCCCCGGCAACAAAAAAAGACAGAAACGAACTACTGGTATTACTAAGGTCATGACCTCTATGACCTTCGGCAGTAGGTCTACCCTCAACTGTAAATACCTCTTGATAAGAACATCTGCAGGTGACAAACAGTAAATGAATGTAAAACACTTAAAAAAAAACTTCTGCAGGGATAAATCTGCAAGTATCATTTGTTTAAGTTTATTTCAAAATGCTGTTTGACAATGCGTACCTTATGACATCTCGTTCTTAGAGACCATTGAGTGTTTAACTACGTTGCCAAGTTACATATACTTGTGTGGTGCTCATAGTGTGTGTGGGGGGAAAGTAACTCAAGTCCAAAACAGACAACTCATCAAATAAAGTCTTTGACTTTAATTGTTACAACATCTCTTGGCTGAGAGATGTTAAAGTTTACCCAGGTACACTATGTCCATTCTATATGCAACGGACTCAAGATATTCAGTGTGTCCCGTCCTGCAAGTGTCCAGGTCAGGACATTTGGAGCTATTTTCAGCCTCTGCCCTCCAGCCCCATCACCTTATAATTATCCTTCTTTTTTTCTTAATGCCTGTGAAACATACAAGTAACTAACACTCTCTCGCTCTCCATCTCTGTGTGTCTGTGTGTGTGTGTGTCATCGTTGTTCTGAGGAAGGGCGGGGTAAGTGCAGCATGTGGTGTGAAACGTCCTCCATAAGGAACAGCTTTCTCCCTCCGTCTCTCATTCTTTCTCTTTTTTACGCCCTTTTTTGATGGCGGAAACCAAGGGGTTAATTTCATGACGTCACTATTCCCGGGGCGGTGACCTCAGAGGTAGGGGTGGGGGCGAGCTCGAGCTCCGCTCCGGGGATGTGGGGGAAAGAAACAACTCGCCTTCCAGACTTATGCTCCGCGTTGGAGACTAAAATTAAAGACTTTTGAAATTGTGGTTTTTAACGGACACATTTTTGACAAGAACAACTTATGTATTTTGGTAATGGATTACTTTTTTTGCAAGGTAAAGCAGCTCTTTAAGTAAACAGCCTATCGAAGCGAAAATGTGTTTGTGTGTTTTTGTAGAGTCGTTCTTCAACATTTCTCTACATGCAGAGGGGGTAAATTTGATCCATGCGTTGTATAAAAATGCCGAACAACTGAAACGTGAATATTTTACGTCGGCTTTCGGGCGATCGAGTCTCAAATCTCAACGCCAGTCTCCAAGTGCAATAACGTCGCAAGGAATGTCTTAAGTAAAGAAGTGCGCACTTTTAAAGTTAAATGTTTCACGGCAACTGTAGCCTATAGCTAATGTACGCACCAGCGTTGCACGTGGAACTTTTTTGCAGCGTAGTCTGTGTGCAATCGTTTGGAACACTACATGTAATGTAACGAAACGCAGTGGTTTGCGCGATTACTTTGATGAAGGTGGAGTTCTTTTTAGTGAGTGGGGGAGAGGTGGTCAAAACGGAAGAGCCGATTCCAAGTAAGCTTAGGCTAATGTCTCCGGATGTTGGTGGAGAAGTCTCTCTCTCCCTCTCTCTCTCTTTCTACACTGCACGCTTCACCAATGTAATCAAACACACAAACAAAATAATTATGGCACGAGGAATGTTAGTGTTTTGATGGTTTTGAACGTGCCCCCTCCCTAAATAACCAAAAAGCAAGAAGCAAAGATGAACGTGGAAAAAGAGATTAGATTTCGTTCGTCTCTCCAGCAATTTTCTGTTTAATGTCACTGAGCTCCATTGTGGGAGAGGAGTACGCGTCACCCAGCCATAAATTTGTGATTATAGAGCCTCGAGGACAGTGTCGGTACTATTCGAACGGCTTTGCAGTGCGATGCACAAGTGATCTGTGCTAAAAACAAGAGATGATGCAAACCAAACAGCTTATAGTAGGCTTTCCCGAAAACCAATAAATGCTAACAGTTTTAGGACAAAGACGTAGGTTATTTTGTCTGCGCTCGGTTAGGAGGATTTTCAAAGCAGGACGATTTTCGCCAGAAAGACGACTACAACTGCGAGCGAGAGAAACTTCTGAAGCCCTTTCATTTTTTAAGAGCAGAATTTCCAGATTGAGGTGGTTTTGTTTGTCACACCATTTGGCTTGAATCAATAGCGATTCCTGGATATTTTCTTTCTTGGATCCCCTGTCAGTTTATGGGTAGGTATTCTCCACTTATCCAGTTATTTTTAAATGTTGACGTAGAAAATGTATTCTAAAACGTTGGGCTACATACAAAAAAAATACAATAACACACCTAACGATTTTGCACACGTTTGGGTTGTGGCAGCATGCTGTAGCCTACAATCCCAACATAGTTCTATCCATGACTCCGGATCTCGATATCACTTTCGCAAAATGTGTCAGAACCTATTACACATTCTGAAAGATATTCAGCGCACGTCAAGTTTTGGGTGCGTTTAATGTCCTTTACAGTTTGATGGCCTGTTAGATTATTCTGCGTGCATATTAAATGCAGATGCCTATTATATATTTTAGTAATCAGTTCGCGTGATTTTTTTTGTTTTATATGCGGTGAACCTACTTTAGATCGATCTCAACACGCATTTGCGCTCCAGATGAAATGAAAAACCAATGGTTACTTAAGTTTTGTTGAGTTTAATCACGGTCAACTTTGCGGAAAGAACAACAATTACTACAGTAAAGCGCTTTACAAAATAAGTTTATGCACAAGTAGGCCTAAACCAAATTGTAGGCTCATAGATTCACAAATGTTACCTTTTATTCACATTATTTAACACTACTCTCACTTTAAGACAGATACCAGATCAAGCTCACTGCATATTATTACATATATATATATGCCAGTAAAAATGAATAGACCTACTTTAGCAAATATTGTATGTATTGCAGGATTAATTAATATAGTTTTCTTTAGACCCCAACTAGTTTGGCTACTTGTTTGGGGTTTTAGAAAATACATTTCACACAGTGAATGGGATTTTTTTTTTTCATGACATTTTTAGAACAATGAAGGGCTTAAACGTTGCGTTGGCTTAGGTTTTGAAGGCGTGGGTAGCAGGTTTATAATTTTGACAGTCTTTCTCAGCCTTTAGTTTGCGAGGTGCGCCCTGTTATGGTTTCTTCTGCTTTTGAAGTTATATCAGTAGCCCTGAATAGTGAAACTGTGTATCTCTATATTATCAAGGCTAATAGGTCAAAAGGTCGAGAGAAGTCGGCTTCAACCCAGAAGCACACCTTCGTGAATTTTTTTTTTTCAGATGGCAGTTTGAGTTACACGACGATGACTAGATTAATCAGATACACACATTGTCCTTAAGTATAGGCCTATGTATGTTTTAATGTTGCGTCACACACAAACACACACACACACACACACACACACACACACACACGTACACACACACACACACACACACACGAGCAGACTATATCACACGTGCGTATATCTATGCAGTGGTAAATTGTCAGATTTCACACCATTGTGAGACTCCCTACAGCGTCGACACCAAAATGGAGACTTGAAAGGATAGGTCTATGCGTCTTTTTCATTTCTGGTGATCATACTACATTGGCCCTCGAAATTAACATCAGTGATCCTTGAATAATTTGATGTTGTTGTAAAGGAATAGTTAGGCTTATGTTAACATTTAGGATGTAAACTATAATCTTACCCTCACTCACACAACACACACAAACGCTTTCGTGCGCACATACCTGACATGCACCACAAGTTATAGTTGAAGTAAAAACAAAATTCTTAAATGAGTGAAATATTAATTCAACGTAATGTAAAAATACAAAGAGTGAACATATATTTAATTTTAATTCACTGCAAGGGAGGTCTTGCATACAACATATTTAGGTTACATCACGAGGGCAGTAGCGTTACCAAAGCGTACAATAGTGTAAATACATCACGAGACCACATATTAACCAACCAGTTATTCATTGCGGCCTGTGCGTATATTGTCATGTTAGATTTTGGCAGTGTAAGTTGGCTGCAGATCTAGTTCTTGTGTGTGTGTTTGTGACCCTTCAAGACGCAACACTCAACCCAGCCCAGCTATCTGCAACACTGGGGATTTCATCCATTATCGTAGCGTTATTATTTTCCATTGTATTCCACATTTATCTTTTGATGAGATCTGTTACTAGGTGACGTGCTATTGACCACTCGAAAGCCCCCAATGCTTTTTCCTTTCTATGTGCACATGCAAATTCAATTAGAGGTCTTTTCAATGGCTTGAGACCACTCCTTAATTTGATGTTGTTGGAAGGACCGGCCTATCTCACTATTCGGTAAAATGTTTAATTATGACCAAATTATCTCCCATTAAATATCATTATATCATCCTCCTCTCGCTATGTGAGCCATTGTGTGGACGATATCACGGAAATTCCTGCATGTTTACTAAACAGATTAGACCTGACCCAAAGTTAGGAGTGTATTTTGGAAGAACAAAAACTATTTAAAATATTTCAATTACATAACTGAATAGAATAATGACAAAATTACAATCAATTGGGTAAATATTACAAAGCACAACAAAAATGCCACAGCAGAAATTATGTATTTGCCTGTACTGTGCTCTTTATTTTTGGCCAGCGTTTTATCATAGCCCATAGTTTACCGGTGAACTGGAGGGTTTTTGAGAACATTAGGCAATACGAAACGACTGACTTCCAGCCGCCATATTCATTGATTCGTCTTGTTCATCCAACTACAGGCCCGCAGAGTTTGACGTTTAAGCTTTCTCAATAAAACAGGTCGTAATGAAGGGGACTTGTGCCATTTACGGGCAGTGAGCCCATACTTGGCCTAATTGAACGCAGATGGTCTTTACTATTGATAACCTCGAACCCGAATCAAATGTCCCGGAAGCCCTCCCCAATCAGTTCTCCTGAAATCTTCAAAAGATGGTGCGACTGTCATCAACTTTCTTCGAGACCCACTGTCTGAGACTAGACAAGTGTGTTTCTAACACACCGTTTCTAGTCTTCCTGTACATGTCGGGCTGCCCGGTTCACGGACGCGTGCGTTGTCTGTGCCTGTCCCGCCGCATCACCCCGTCCTCCCCCACAACACACTGCCTGGCGGTTTGACTGACATATGTCACTCCTTATAGCCCCCGGGTCACGCCTAGTCCCCATTATCCTGGGAATAGGCATGGCCTGGTCTCTCTGGACTGGTAAAATATTTGATAGCCTGTGTCCTAAAGCTATGCATTATTCTAAACAAACAGCCCGTCTAAGTGGAGAAGTGTCAAAGTGTTATATACGTATATAATAGGCACGTCTGAAATATCTGACTTCACTCTTCATTATGTAATATTGATAAATGTTCATATTTCAGACCAAGGCCTATATAACGTAGGTTTATAGAGCTGCGCCAGATCATGAGCCGTAGACTAGACATACCATGTGTGGACGTGTGTTCCAGAGATTGTCATGAACTGGTAAAGGTACTTGGGTGGCTGAAATAGCAGTCCTATTTTTCTTGTTCTCCTGCTAATAGCCATGTCAGTGCCATATGCATGCGGTTATAAATGCTTTTTCACTGACATTACGTGGCTATTGAATGCCCCAACACATTCGGCTATGCATCCCAGTCTAGACGCAACCATTTTCAAGGGAAGGACCCAAGTGCCGGAACATTCGAAGCTCAGGTAATTCCGGAAAGGTTACAAAATATTTGCGAATCAAATCACAAGGTCTGCTAGTATTTTTCCAATGGAGCCAATACGGAATGCATAAAACACCTTGACTCGTGGGACATGGCCTGTTTGAACAAGAAACTCAAACGAGATAATAATTGATGTTTTAATATAATTGATTAGCAATAAACACGCCTGGGGACGTGTTGAAGTGGGCGAGAAACGTGCCAATTATTTATTCAGTTCAATATGAATTGTTTTAAAATAAAATTGTTATAATATATAATATAATTTATATATATAAATAAATACATATATATATATATATATATATGTACATACATATATTTTACATTCTAGTCTTATCTTACATTCCAAATAAGTTTATGTTATTTATATAACTTATATAACTTATTTGGAATGTAAGATAAGACTAGAATGTAAAATATATGTAAAACAATATTTGATATCCTTCAGTATAAAAGTTGGATGTATCCCAACATTCTCTTTGTTTAGAGATTGCATTGTGCTGTGTTGTGCGTCTGATTTGAAAGGGATCCTCAAAGTTAAAAGGCAGGCAGCAGAAGTTGGTGTGACTGCGAATCTGCCCACCTGCAAATTGCAAAAAAAAAAAAAGCCATTAAAGAGGCCAGTCCTAACACGGCTTCCTTTGGACCACCAAACCTTTTTTTTACATGGACACGTGCGCACGTTAGGGGCACGACACACGCATCCTGATCTAATCTCAGTTTGGAACATTCTCTTTTTTTCACAGTCGTCCGAACAGGATAGACGTCCTGTAAAGAAAGGGGGGGAATGGAACTGCGGCCCTGGTTATAACTGGGTACCACAGCCTCATCGGCCCGCATTGGTGACAAACGCCCCGTTCCGGTAGTTTGAATGTGGGTGGAGGAAGGGGGGAAAGTATCAATCAGTGACGCTTCATTGATCCCGG
This sequence comes from Clupea harengus, assembly GCF_900700415.2. Lineage (NCBI taxonomy): Eukaryota > Metazoa > Chordata > Actinopteri > Clupeiformes > Clupeidae > Clupea > Clupea harengus. The sequence goes on along the minus strand of NC_045174.1, from coordinate 17,015,520 downwards.
ACAATGCTCTTCGCAGGACTGGTCTGCCTCAAGAGCAATCAGTCACTCTGCATTAATTACCCGCCGTCCCTCGGTCAGGCAGCTCGCGCTGGCACATGGAGCGCCCGCGCGATAAAAAGATGTTGTTCGTGTGTGTGTGTGTGTGTGTGTGTGTGTGTGTCTCTCGGTGTGTGCGTGTTTGTGTGTGTTTGATTGATTGAGAAAGGGAGAGAGAGAGAGAGAAAGCGAGTGAGAGAGAGTGTATGTGTATGTGTTATGTTATCAGTACAACGAGCGCCCCAACCCCCAACTTCTCAACTTGTGAAAAAAGAACCAATAAAATCGGGCTGTAAAAGACCTTTTTGTCACTGAAGAAATGGACCGCAGTTATCTGTTTTAAGCGGCGGGCCTTGCAGCGAATCTCTGAACTAAATTCTCCAACGTGCCTTTTGTTGGTACCTTTGCAGAGAACAGTGCAGGGGGGGTTAAAAAGTGGGATAAAGTTAAAGGAGGTGCGTGCGTTCTTGGACGAAGATTTACAACAAACATTGCAAGGCGTAATCACCAGGCCGGTTTCATGCTGCGTTTTCAAATGCCCAGCGCCTGGCGAGATTTGCGAAGATTTCACATGTCAAGACCCTCCCGTGTAGAATGGCCTGAATTAACTTCCTCGCGCTGTAATCATTGGCACCGCTTCCAGCCTGCTACCGGGGGCTCACCAACCTTCGCGCGAAGCCATACGTGACTGCTTACATCACAGCCTACTTGATGTGGTTTGATGGAGTGGTGTAATGCTTTAATACATCCTACAAGAATTAAATGATTACAAAGATACTTTTTTATGATTATTATAGTTTTTGAGAGGGAGTCGACAGGAGTATGGACCTGACGTTTAGGCCTACATTTGAATAGATTCTCCACTGTTGACAAATATGGCAATGATGCTCAACCATATGAAAAAGTGGCGTAGTACTAAGTCCTACTTGTTTATGTACTCATCTAAAGCAGTAATGCTTATTGTAATAAGCGGAGCAAATACTCTCATATTTCTGTACATGACATCGGCAACAGACGTTTGGTTCAGTGGATGAAATGATTAGAGACATTACCAGGGTTAACATAGGTAACAATTTATAATCGTTGCTTATCAGCAAATCTTACCTTATAAAAATATGCATGTTTACCTCCCTCCCCCCTCCCCTCTGTGTGTCTCTCAGGTCTCTCTGTCTGTCTCTCTCTCTCTCTCTCTTTCTCTCTCTCTTTCTCTCTCTCTCTCTCTCTCTCTCTCTGTGTGTGTGTAGAAGTGGTATGTTGGATGATAAGGGACAGCAAAATATTTTTGGATTATTCTCTCTCTTGTCTTAAACCATCGTCTCCACTTAATAAAATGGTGATACAATAATTAAATAATTAACAATGGGCTTTATTTTAAATTGTGTTAAGACTGGGCACTTTACGTTGAGTCACTGAATGATATTAGTAATAATAATAATGATATTAATAATTGTATTAATAATAATAACAACAACAATAACAATAATTGCAATAATAACACCAATAACAATAATAACAGTCACAATCGGTTTAATTTACAGTTTTATTTTCAACATGTCTTTTTAGGTATGCAATGCGCAATCATGTCGCTGACTCCGGCACTTGCACTCCTTACATTCAGATCGCATTTTTACTTTGACAATTGCCTCCTATCAAATTAAGAGGAAAAAATAAACCCTCAAGTAAAACTGTTATTACATTTTGCATCAGAAGCGTAGGCTACTTACTGTGTTGCAGTCGTGTCCACTTTATTGTTTGTCTAACAATAACTTTTGCTACCAGTGACGAATAGAAGTTAAGAAGACGGCAACAATAACGAGGTAGATTATTGTCATGTTTGTGCTCAAAGCACCACCGGGTTCGCGCGGCTTCCACTATTCCAGCAGTTCTTCTCGGTATCTTCGCCATATCTCCTTGTATCCTGTAAAGGCTGTGTCTGTGGTCCGGTTTGTTTCAACACGCTGTTCTCCATACGGCTCCGCGATTTTTCCCTCGGTCTTCGTGTTCGGTACGTTATTGTACTACAATCCATAATTCTAGCGCCTATATTAAATACAACTTGTAATTTCCCCTTTTTTAACGTATTCCCTTTGATTAAGTCACTCTTGACTCTCCTTTAGCTTTGGGGCCAACGAGGTTCGCCTAGGGGGAGCCTTGAAACCGCCCCTCCTTATCTCCTTTCATCATTCAGCTAGGGGTCGCCTTGAAACCGCAAGGCCAGTAATTGCTTTTTTCAGGCAGCCCAGTGCGGACTGGCCAGCAGCCAATCAGAGCCTTGTTTACACTCTATGATTGACAACACTCTGGCAACATGCCAACCAATCAAACCTCTTTACAGGGTGAAGCTTAGAATTTAACTCTTTACATGCTGCATGGAATAACATAGGATTATGATAACGCTTGCACTGTTAATTGTTTCCATACTCTGTCTGATGACAGAAGTGTATAAAGTCTATACTCTGTCCTCTACACAAGTAGGCTTCCTTCAACTGGCTATTTGGAGATTTGTTGATGTCCCAATGGCCTATAATTTTATTTAGTGTATCCTATATTGAATTTATCAATCCTAAATGAGTACAAGCTTAGCAGTGCGCATTTTGCCTTTCACCCTTGTAAACAAAGGCCTGTGTAACAGTTTTGCCTCTGAGCCCTCCTACTTCACCCGGGACTTCCTCTTGCACTGGCGCCTTCTCTCAATTAAAATGTGCCTTATAGACCCGCATTTAGGCTATATACCGTGTTGCTGCCTTTCCCATGATGGTAATGATTCTATGAATATGCCTTTCTCTGAATGTGACCGAACTGAACAGCGAACTGTATAGAACTGAAACAATGAAAAGTTCCTGAAGATAATTCTGACTTTCAGTGTTTTGGTTCAAATGCTGTACCTTTAAGATGCTTGCCCCCCCCCTCCCGGTGACACGAATTGCCTTATGAAACTCGTGAGATACGATATGGATGGTTTGCAAATTTTGGAAAAGTCAATTAACTTGTGGAAACATAATCAAATATAACAACAGTAGACACAATAAAGCCAATCAGCAAAAAATATGAAAACCTTACAAAATCCAATGACTATGCATATGGGTGCGCACATTTATTAATTCCACCACCACGTCACTGTAAAATCATGCATGCGATTTTTATGTAAACACAAATGCACTATGGCCACCTGACCCAAGCAGACTACTTGCGCTCAGCATGCTGCGCACAGGGGAGGCTTGAATCAAGTGCCCGCCGTTTTGTTTAGTTGTTCCAGCTCTCACGTCATTGGCTAGAAGAAGCATCCAATCAGAGCGGCTGTTTATACAGGGGCGCGCCGCACAAGCTTATTGACATGTGGGAAGAGGACCAATGGCGGAAGCCGTTTCCAACGTCCCCTCCTTCCATGCTTGTTGAGTGGCACTAGCCGATTCAGGAAAGGAGTTTCTGTTTGGATGTACAAGGCTCGATTCACTCGCAGCTCATACTCCGGTGCATCTATTCCTACTGCACTCAGAAAATCACCAGACTAGGATGTAACCATTTCCACATGTTTTTTTACGCTTTCTTTTACTAATTTTTGTATTATATTTTTAATCATTTATTGTTATGCAAGGAATAACTTTTACCAGTAAGTAATTTATTTATTGTATACTTTTTTTACCATTTGTAATAATAAACATTTGCTTTCAACAGCTGTTTTTTTTTTTTTTTTTTTTTTTACAATATTCTTTCTGGTAGCACATCTGTCTGTGGGAAAAAATACTGTAAGCGGTGTTGTAGAGGGCGAAACGTCAGGAGGCACAAAACATATTTTGTTTTCTTTCATATTCAGAGGACGTCTGATTTTTTTTGTCTTCATCTATCATGCCCGAAATATATAATATATAATATAAATAATAATTACAATAATACAAAATATTAATAACGATTATAATAACAAAAATAATAATAACAAACGTGGTGCTTTGTATATCTATTTGGTATCTTTTATTATTTGCTCAGGTACTGTCAATACTTGTAGCTGAATCACCTAAGCGACTAGCGAAGAGAGTAATATGCCAAGCTAAGACAAAAGATTGAAATATGTAGCACTGTCTCCTCATCAGTTTTCTAAATTGATTTTAGTCTAAAATGTTGACTTCACTTCAGCCTTAAGTAAATATTCTCTATAATCAATTACCGTTTTAAACACTGGATTCCAAATGAAGTTATCAATTACCAATAAAATACACAATGAAACATTGATGGATATATTTTATTTTAACTATTTAAGTTAGTGCTAGTGATCACTACAGTGATAGTTTCATCGTGAACGCTAAAGTCGTGTTTTTTTGGCTCACCTTCATAGGGAGATGTTTGCAACTTCACGTTCCTTGGCTGTCCGCTTTATGTGGTTGTATTAAAACCATCAACTATGCGACTTACACATTCGAACTGTCGTGATTTCAAAAACGCAATTTCTTTTTCCTAATGCCTTATTACCACACGGCGCGGTGGAAGACTGGTGGTCCTCAGCGTATTGCAAAGAACACACACACACACACACACCCTCCATATAGCGAGCCTTGTCTAGCACTGCATTGAACGCGTTCTCCTCTGTGGAATTAATCCAAGTTTTTTGACCAGTCCTTGTTGACAAAGTTTGTCACGCTCGTGCTATTGTCTCCCGCTCGCTTTAGGACTATAGGGTTTGTCTGCCATAGGTGTTGTCGAGAGTATGACCCCGGGGGTTACAATGGCGCGGCGCCGTTCCACCGGAGAAGTGGAGGGAAGCCACAGAGAGCGATCGGCTCCCTCCCATCATCGCAGTGAATTGCATCTTTCATGCGCATTTCTAAAGGATTCTGCCACCATTTCGAGCCACTGGCGATTTCCACGAGCAGCGTGGCGCTTTGTATGTATTTAGTTTCGTGCGCACTTCGCTTTGGGTGATCGCAGTAGCTCTGTATGGTCTTCCAGAGTAAACAGAAATGTGTCTGTTTACGACTGCATATGTGAGGAGCGTGTGTTGCATGTAGGTAGTGCATACCGCGCTCGTGGATCAGAAACACCATTTTTTTTCTCCAGAATGCCGAAAAATCGTCCAATATTATATGGAGTTGCGTTCTGCTCTCCCCCTCTCTGCCACCACCCCCTCCTCCCCACCATCACACACACACACACACACACACGCACACAATTGTTCTTCTACAGTTCCGTTGTTATCACCGTACCAGTAAGTCAGTTTCAGTTTATCAATGCAAAATAAAGAGGTTTCCACTTTAAACAATTCTTGCAGCTCTGGATATACATAAAGATCATTGCAAATTTGACACTAAGTTTAGGATATCGTCGCGATGACTTCTGCTCTCTGAAAAACGTGCTTGTATTCTAACACAGCACAGATTTGAGAAGTAATGTCCAGGATACTGGTGCAATTGTCTAGCGAAAAAAAAAAAACACAATACATTTAGCTTTGAACTGACCGGCCTTCTCGGCGTGTGGGATTAGCAGAAAAGAGATGCATGTAGAACAACGCTGATTTTGTAATTTTATTAAATCGACAACGTAAACACCAGCCACCAGCCATCCAAAATGTGTGTTTGTTTTCTCCTTTGAATTGACGAAGGAAACCACTCAATGGTTCTCACCATTGATATTTGTTCTTTGTTTCCTTATCTGAGATGTCGTGATAAAAAAAATAAAAAAAATAATGAGGATTAGCCTTTATCGATGCCTTGAGCTCTCGATTGTAATTCTATTGAATTTGACAGGTATTTTTTTTAGCACATCAAGTACTGTCCACGTTGAGCTTCTGTAGGAGCTCCACCACTGGCTATAACCTTTGTGGACGCTGTGTGTGGAAACCGTCCTTTTAGTCAAAATTAGATTAAATCAAAAAAGAGAAAAAGAACGTGACTTGTGAAAAGTATACACAAAAAACATGAATTATTGTTTTTGTCAGTGTGCGTCTACGTGAATGTACATGCAAAGACTATTGGGTTGTGTGAGACGTGGGCGGAGAGGGCAATGGCGAAAATTCACAAAACAAGGACAGAGGATAGGGCCCCATTTAATGTATGGCCCAAAGCAGGCAAATACAGATCAACGTGACTACGGTTTTCAGAAGGTTATCAGTTTAACCTAAAAAAACTCACCTTATCAAACTGGATCCAGGCTGACAGACTTTGTGTAGACGCCTTGGTGGCGAATTTTATTTGGTTATATGGTGCTATTTTTAATATATATTTATATATATACACTCATTCTTTGAAATAATCCACAGTGACAGTGGGATAACTGTGCATTAATTATGCATCCCAAACAAAGAGTGGATACAATTTTCCACATTTTGGGCAAAGATGTATGTCTGAATGTTAGTGGGGGTTAATTATTCACTCTGCGTATGTTATGAGCAACACATTCATTAGTAGCCTATCCTTGCCGTCGCAATCCTTAAACACCTCACCGTGTTAAGTTACATGAAAAGTGATTCTTTGCTGAGAATCCGGTGGTGTTGTTTATGCTCAAGCTTGTCTGATGCCTGGTCCTTTTGTTGTTGAGTTCACACTGCTCGGTTCTATAGAGCCTACGTAAGAAAAAGAGAGAGAGAGAGACAGAGGGGGGAACGTTTTTTTTGTCTCGGTACAGTAGTACTAGTAGAATGGTCGCACCCTGTCTTGCTTTCTGATGCAAACTTCTCGCATGCTTTTAAGCCAGGCCTGCTGATTTAATTATGAATAGACACGATACGTTTACAGACACGATGTTGGCTCTGGTGCGCGGGAATGGACACGCTTAAGTTTTGCCTCTCATATAGGAAAAGCCTCTTTGTTTCTTGTGTGGTGATGGTCTTTTTTCGTGTTTCTTTTGCAGAAAATGATCGGGATATACTTTTTGTGTCGGCAAAGCAAATACTGTTCTGAATGCAAGACCCAACTGAACCTTTCGAAGGGATTATAACATCTGGGTGGTGTTCGATGCCCACGGCTTTCCCACTGGATATCGGATTTATCGCTTTTCGACAGAATGGAAGGCAGGGAGTTTCCTCCGCCGCCTCACCTCCTTGCTGATCGGGGCGCGCTGGTTCACCGTGCCGCCTCTCGGATAACTCCTACGGGGCACAGCTCCGTGCACCATCCCGGCCACTTCCAGCCTGGAAAGTTCTACCCATCTCACATACCAATGGCTCCACATTCAGGTTTGTGCGTTGATTTACTGACTAGTGAGCTTCTTCTTCTTTTTTTTTTTTTTTTTTTTTACACATTTCTAACCTTTCGCATATCTTTCTGTTGAATAAAGTTATGGGTTGCTGTTATTGGAGAAGTTTAAGCTGCGCGTGCGTTTGGGTTTTAGTCCATGGCCTCAGTGTTCAGGGACCCGGTTATTTATTAGAAAAGGAAATTACTTCTGCACTATGGCCATTCTGGAAATTAGCGATTGCCATGCAGTCCTTTGAATTTTATGATCCAGTTCTAGACGGCATTATAACATTTTATTGAACTGTTTACTGTTCTGTCTGTGACTCTTTTTTTTTTTTTTTAAACAACATTGTGTCTCTTGTAAAATGTGCACAATACAAAGAGATAAAATGTTTAACTGGTTGGTGTTAAATATTAGAGGTTGTTTAGAATTCATTTCTTTATTTGCTTGTTACATGGTATAGCAAAAATTGCTGTGGTGTAAACAAATACAAAAAAAAGATATTTGGAAATTCCGCGATGTAGGCTAATGCAGATCCCTGTAACAGACATGCTTGTTCACAATTTTTTTGTGGATAAAAATTGAATTTGGCAACTGTTGTTTAATTTCTCTGTGCTTGATTGTCGCGCCGGTTGAATTTTAAGAGGTTGGTTTCTCTTTTAATTCTTGTTTCTAAGCATTTGGAATACTGTCTTTATCTGCGGGGTTTTCCGCAATTTTACTACACTGGGAGCGTTTGTGGATACAGCTGCTGCAAGGTACCGGAGACTGGGTCGTGTACGCGGGGGCTGTATCCCTGCGTGCCGCGGCTTGCTCAGGAGTGTCCAGGATTAGGGTCAGTGGTGAGTGCGGTGGGTACGCGCTAATAGAGGCCTCTGTAATACCAGAAAATCCGGTTTCTATATTGAGCAGTGATTTGACGGGGTGCGAATGGGTTGACAGTGCATGCATTAGATTTAACAAGTGGCTTTGGCATCCAACTCGAAGCACTTCACCGACGGCTGGCTGTTGCCATATCTATATGCGTTTTCAGATTGATAATTCAGAAATGGGTTGCCCGGGCTTGCAAGGTCTCGTTTGAGAATGCACAGTGTTCGGTGGGATTTACTGTGTGTAAATTTCAGACTTTCACCTCGAGTCTATGTCCTGAAAATGGTCAGTTTTGTGAGTGTTGGGCGTGTAGGCCCACTGGGTTGATTTTTCATAGAAATGTTCTTTTCTCTGGTCATTACGTCTATGATATTTAAAACACAATGTCATCAGCACAGTGACATAATATTTAATTATATCTTAATTTACATTAAATCAAATTTCTTTAGATAATACACCAATACAGTAAAAACATTTTCACTGTTGGGTATATTTACAGTTACAATTAAGATGATTGGATTTCACATTTTCTGACGTGCAGTGAATTCTATAATTTGATCTGCCTTTCTTGTAAAGATAATGAAATATTGGTGTTTTGAAGGCCTGAAAACTTGAAATTAGTCTACCATGGATTTGAGTGAACTGTAATGTTTAGATGTGGGACTAATGGTCAATTGGGCCAAAACCACAGTGGAACGCGGAAACAGTGAAAGTCAAATGTATCCAATTTGTATTTATATAAGAAGTGTCCACATTATTAATACTATATTAATATTATTATTTATGATTATTATTATTATTATTATTGCATTCCTGTCGCGTTTGTTGTGTCAACAGTTGATTGATAAGACAGAGCCACATATTTCAACTGGGGTACTGGGTTTGGCCTGTGCGTTAGAGAGGCAGGGCAGGCATGGCGATCTTCTGTGGACACCCCCACCCATATCGGCCTCACATGCAAGTCAAATGTGAGATGTGTGGATGGATCGTTAGCGGCTGGCTAGCCCGGGCCTCCCGCTGTTCCTCTCCCTGAAACTGCATTGAGAATCGGCAGAGGCCGTCCATACAGACTCCTTAATAATAATCTCCCATTCTCCGACTCAAATAACTCCGTCCAATTAACTTACAGTGGGTTGTAAAAAAGACAGAAAGAAGGAAGAAATAAAGAAAATGAACCCCAGAAATATATATATATATATATATATATATATATATATATAAAACTTGAGTTTCTCATTTACAGAT